>NC_081829.1:87296260-87626260 GCF_030867095.1 Alligator mississippiensis | reverse complement strand
AAACCCTAATAGTGGTTTAATAGACCGTTTATTATTGTTTTCTATGGAAGAGGGGAATGCAAAGTAAAAGAGAGCTACTTTTGGAAACTCCCTGGAAGGACAAGAATAGACCTGCTGATTATACTGCCCTAGCTTCAGCAGATCACCATGAAGCTTTTTAATTTACTTTTCCCTAATATGTGAACAATCCCCTGAAGTGAAGGGTGCAAGTCAATCCATTTCTTATACTTTAATGCTTGTACAGTAATATATTTTGGGATAGTGGATGAAACACAATAATCTTTTTCACCTTTGGAGATCGCAGGTCTAAGTGTAATCGATGGTTTCATCAGTCATCAAAGTGAGCTGAATGTGTGGGCCAAAAAGTCCCGAGTGAAAAATGTTAGGGAGAGTTTCAGGGTAACTGAGATGCATCATAATAGCTGAGAACAGCACAAGGCTTGTGATTCAGGCTGTGTTCAGGCAAGTGTGCAAACTCCAGGGGCTTATAAAAGAGACCAAAACTCTGCACTGTCCTGCAGAATATAGGCAAGGAATGCAAGTGTCCAGGTTCACGTGCTTCCAAAGGCTTGTACAGTGTAATGTAATATGAGCTGCAGCAATGCTATCAATAGTACTTAGAGCACTTTGCTTTCAAAATGCTGCACAAACATTAATTAATACCAGGGCTAATAACAAGGAGCCATTGAAACAGGACACTCTGACTAATGACATCTAACACATCCTGGATTCTTAACCAATCAACAGTGACTGCTGGAGAAGGAAAGGATTTGGATCTGAGATAGACCAGATCTTTTGCTGGTTAAAAGAAAACTACTTAAACACCCCGCTTATGACTTGGCTGAAGAAACACTTTACTGACACCTGCAAAGCCAATTAAGAGGAAGGCTTTATATTTTTGTAGTCGTATAGTGGTCATGCAGCCCGCAGCACTTCCATAGTGCTCCCAGGTGCACCGCCCAAATGCATGCCATGCACCCCCTTCTGTCCCTATGTGTCACCAGCTGCCACCACTCTAGTGCATCACTGCCAGAGCTCTCTTTGATAGGTGAGTTTGAGGTGGGTGGTGGAGGGGGTGTTTGAACCCTCTCAGGTTGAGGTGAATCTAAAAACCCAGGACATCCACTTCCTGTGGAAATGCTCTAACCACTAAATCATTATAAATTTTGCAAATTTTGCTTTCAGCTTGACCCAGTAAGTGGCAAAACCTGCTCTTAACATATTTTTCACATATTATGTGCACTCCAATTTGCAGTAGCTGTTTTTGTGGGGAAAAAGGGATGTGTTGTATGCAAGAAAATGTTGTAAAAGGAGCAGCAGCAAGTACCACCACCTCCATCCCCAGTAGCCGTATGTTTTGAGTGGAAGTATCCGTGGATGCTGCACTTAGTGCAGAGCCTGCCATTGACAGTGTATGGTAGTGGTTCTCTGAGAACATTTGTTGCATCCAAACAGAAGAAGATCAAGGGGCAGCAGCATCTAGTTTGTGAATCCCAAACAGGCTGAGGCAGTAATCACCAACTAGTGGATCTCGATCCACCGGTAGATCTCGGAGCCTCTTGGAGTCGATCCGAGGCTGGGGTGGGGGGCTGAGTGCCTGCATGCATGCATGTGTCCCAGCCCAGGAGGTCAGTCCATGGGGGAGGGAAGGGGCAGGGGCTAGATTAAGGCCCCTGGGGGTGAGGGACACGGCCGCAGGGGCAGGTTGAGTGGGGCCCTGGCTGGGTGGGACTTACCTGCTGGGGAGGCGCCTCCAAATAATTTTTTCTTCCTCTGCCTCGATCTGCCCCCCTCCTTCCCCCCAGACTTACCTGCTGGACGGCCGAGCAGGGAGGGTGGCAGTGGCACACGGTAGATCTTGGGTTGCTTTTAAATGCCAAAGGTGATCTCCTACTTAAAAAGGTTGGAGACCACTGGGCTGAGCGATGTGACAGGCATTAAGACACTCAGCTCAGCCAAGGTGGCTGCACCTCTGGGCATTCACAAGTTTCCTAAAGAACTTTATTGGCAAAAACATAGGTGTCTCTGAACCCCCTAGACCTTATGTAGTCAGGTGTGTTTATGGATTGTGCTCTTGGATTTAGGTACCTGACTTTCATCTAAACCTCACTGTTGGGGGTTGGAAGGCAAGCTGCATGAGAGAAGCGTAGGAAAACAAGGTACGTTAGCCTTAGAGGAAAGTAGATTAAGGTGGGGGGAACATGATAGCCATTCTCAAATGTTTGAAAAGCTGCCATGGAGGAGGACAACTGTTCTCACTTGCCAGGGAGGGCAGGACTCAAAGTACTGACTTTAAATTGCAGGAAAAGTAGAATTAGATTAGATCTCAGGAAAAACTTCCTAACCCTTAGAACAGTAAAGTGGAGCAGACTGCGCAGGGAAGTTGTGAAACCTTCTTCGTTGGAGGTTTTTAAGAGAAAGTTGGAGATGCATTAGTCAGGGATGATTTCGGAGGGGTATTCATGCAAGGGTTGTATCATGTGACCCTTGGGCTTTTCTAACTGCTGTGATCCTATGATTACAGAGAATTTCTGACGCGTTTTATTTCTATGCAATGTAGGCACCCTGAAATGACAGTCCGTGTGTGTAAATATTGCCCTAAAACTGCAATTGCTCCCGTATCGCCCTCTCTCTCTCCCTTACTGGCTTTGTTTTTAAAGGAGATCAGGTAACCATTCCATGCATACTTTTGCTTGCCAAAATATTACTATTTGAATTAATGATCAGATAACATAGATGACAGTTCATAGTATCATAGTTTCATAGTGCTTAGGGTCCGAAGGGACCTAAACAGATCATCAGGTCTAACCCCCTGCCCCAGGGAGGAGCGGGTGCTGGGGTCATATCACCCCAGCCAAATATCTTTCCAGCCTCCAAGTTAATCAAATTATCATAGTTAATCAGTTAATCAAATTATTGCCATAGTACCTAGGAGCCCTAGTCATGGCCCATTGAGCTAGTGATGTTAAAACCCAGAACAAAACTAACTGAGTATAGGACAAGACAAGTGGATGCACAGGCAATCTTGATTATGTACTGAACAGCTAAACACTTCACTGAATTGTTTTTATTAAGAATTTTGCCCTGTTTTAGGCCTATAATGCTTACAAATTTATGATTATACTGTTTTGTGGTGTTTCTTCTATCACTCAGGGTTAACTTACAGCAGAACATCACTCATCATAGACAATTTTTACTTGCACCTTTTGGGTAGGGACAGATACAGACTGGAGTTATATGCATTTCTTTTGTTTGCTTTCTTGGAGACAAATTTTCAGAAGTGCTGTAAGATTTTCAAAAGCACCCAGAGTTCCTGCTGAGACCAGCTTGATCAGGCAATATTCAGTACAAGTAGAAGTTCAGATTATTATGGCCCACAAAATATCTCTGCACTTGACAGATTAGCAGGCTGCAGTATCTGCTGCCTAATTTGTACGCCATCAGAAAAGAGGTAAATTTATTTTGAATTGAAATTATTGAAATGACATGACTGCTTTTGGGCAGTATTGGAAATAACTGAAAATTGAAGTACGGTAGGGCTGCACGTCTGCCCCATAATTTGAAGAAAATGGCAAGAATTAGTTAAATTTATTGTAATTATGCTACATGTGCTAAAATCATATCCTTCCCTCCCCCATCTTGCCACTTACCTATAAGGATAAGGAACAGGCTTCCGAATTTAGGGATTATGACTCAAAATGACAGAGCTAGTTCCGAGTCGATCCTACCTTTAACACGCCACTGCCCTGAGCGTGTGTCCATCACATTACCTCGATATGTCCCTGGGAGGCTTTACAGCCTCCGACTGTACAACCACAACGAAAGGCAGTCCTTGCTCTGTACGGTTTGAGCAAAGGACAACCTGAACTTTGAGTATCCTCTCCTTTGATTGTTTTTGCACATCTTGCTCTTAAGCAGTGGCTTTTTTTTCTTTTTTTAACTGTAATTTAGAATGTTAACTCCAGCCATCTGAAATTATTTCCCATTTTCCCCCATTCAGGAGGTTATAAATATCACATTACACAGGAAGCAAATTCCCTTGTTATCAGATTGTTCTGTAGTAATTTTTCTTTTCCTCAAAAGCATAATGGCCAACTTTATCAGTGCTCAGTCATTTGTTTCCTATTAAGCCCAAGTGATTAAGATACTGTTTGACTGGCCAGGAAGAGCTACTGACCTATTTTATCTGTAAACATAGCTTTCAATTAAAAGGTACCTGAAGCTGGTTGGAAGTGAGTTTTAATAAGGTTTAATTTCCATGAATGGGAATCGTTTATGATTTCCCGGTGGGGTAGGCTAGGTATCAGTAACAAAAATGTTAATTTAAGTGCCCTTTAGCAGTTGAGCTTGACTATCAAACCAAGGAGGTGCAGAGTTCAGACTGATATACCATTCATGCTATGTCAAGCTGTATCTAGATATCACGGGAGGCCAAGATCAATGCCTTTGTTATGTTACGTTCTGTGTGTGCGGCCGTACATGGTGAGCAAGCCAAGATAAGGTAGTTTTATATTTTCATTGTAAATTCTGAATCTCTTTGATCTTTTGAGCTTTAAAAATCATTGCGCTAATACCATCTCAATGAATAGGTTTTTAAATGCCTTAATCCCCCTGCACCCCTCCCTCTTTCCTTGAAACCCTGGATGCACTAAAAAAATGTTAAAACCCTCAAATCCAAGCACAAATTTTATATACTACATGGCTAAAAAGTGTATTCCCCAGGGCAGGGACTGGGTCAACTTAGAGGTTTGTGCAGCTCCAAACAAGGTGTCAGTTCTGCACAAATAATATTGACTTGATTGATCAGAATTTCTGGTCTATAGACGAAGTACATATGTGCCTTACATTGTTACATTGTAATGTATTATAATAGGATGCTTAGGATGCTGTAAGGTAACTTGTACTGCTGCATCATACCCATCTGTCCTTTTTATGACAGCTTACCTCCTCCAAATCCAAAAATAACTGGCATTAACTTTGTTTAGCTAGCAGCGGTATAGGAGCTATGACTCATAATGGAACAATTTTGATTCTGTCCAGTAGAGGGGCCTGCCGTACATACCTACCTGCTGTTCAGGTCATTACTACAACCTATCAAATCATTTTTAAAACTGTGAGATATTGCCTGAAACAGGCAGATGTTTAATAGGCACACCTCCCAGGCTAGATTCAGGGGTAAAACTTCATATAGCTGGGCGACAACAGGGCTGCTGACAGTTAGCATGCGTAAAATTTTATGTGGCTGGTGTAACAAACTTCCCTTTCATTAAACTGAGACAATGTCAGCCAGGGTGTAAGTCCACTCATTTAGGAGTTAGGATGAAAGCTGACTTAATCATCAAACTTTTCTAGCCGAGTTAGAAATACATGAGTATAATAGTTCACTAGGGAGATGCTGGCAGACATTTGAAGACAACAATGCAAAAGGCATCATATTATCCCGTTCAGAGCGTGTGCACACAGATTTATTTCAAAACCAATTTACCCATTCCCTGGTTGGACTGACCTGTTTGAAAATGCATGGCTGAAAGAATATATAGGCTTTAGTTGCCTGATTCAGTGTTGCGTATCGCTGTTGACAAGTGCTCTGTATTCCATCCATTAATTGGATATATCAACATGTCCCACGTTAAAAGGAATGATTTATGGTGTAAGGAAACACTTTAAAGGTCCCGGAAACAAACTGATACTGTGTCTTTTACAACCCAGAAAAATCTCTTTCTGTGTCTTAAATCAAGTACTAAATCATGAAAAATCTCATGTGTCCTAAATCAAGTACTAGATAGGCTCACATATTTATCAGATGAAAGGGAAAGATGTGCCCTTTAGCCTGTTTCACAGCACTGCTCAGAACTAACACACCCAGCTTTAAATTATAACCTTAAAACAAAGAGAAGCTTTCACATTATTTTTATAGCTCCATTTGCCACATTAAAATCTGAATTGAAATGAGATGTAGATAAAAATGAAAAGCAAGTGGGTAGGCCTCGTTCTCACTGTGAGAGATCCTCACAATGGTAGATTGTTAACAGAATTCATAAAATGTCATTAACAGGATGAAAATGTGTTCCCGGCATTTCCCATTTCTGTTGTTGTTCTCACGATGACATTTGCTTCTCAAAAAACGTGATGTCACTGAGCAGGTGTTAGACAGGACAATGAAAGAGAGGCATTCTCTGGAGAAAGGAAATCCTAAAGAAAGCTTTTACTTACTAATATATATATATTTATTAGTGGTAATATACATCTATATGCAGACTTCTCGATAGAGATAGGGAGAACCACTTTCTTAGACAAATTCTTTTGTCATCTTGTCACTGTATTTCTTTCCAAAGGATGATAAAACCAAATGGCATGGGCAGATTTCCTATTCCCCCCTAGTCATTTTTGGGTTTTTTTCTAGTGCGTTCCTAATTATGGCATTTGTTTAATTAACCTCATGCTATACATCTCTGATTTAGTTAATCTATAAGGTGCAAATCTCCCCTGCCTTTGTGTATTAAATAGACAAGGATGCTAACTCCCAAATTCAACAGAATAGTCTGTAAGCTCTGGGTCACCCCTACATGTTTCCATCTTGCATGCACTGAATATATCAGGAACTTCTCTTCAGCTGTAGGCAGTGAGAGTAGGAGCCGGCCCATGATTTGTCAGTGATCCAGGTTCTTTGCCAAATAATCTCATTTTCAGGCATGAAAACATTCTTTTGCGGACAAATGTCCCGCTGCTTCTGTGAACAAGATTACAAGAGAGGAAACAGGCATTCATCAACATTCGTTTGTTGGTCATTTAAGCTGGTGACCTCTGACAGGGGAAGGATTCCTCCAAACCTCTGCTCACTGTCAGTCCGTGCAAGCTGTCCCCTTTACCCACCAACATGTATGTGCTTTATAATAAAAGCTGTTAATGAGCTGTCCCAGACAGTGATATATTATGGCCTAAAGCCCAGGGCAGCAACAAGCAAAGGTCAGCTGTCAGAAGAGAATGTGTACCTGGTTTATATATTTATTCAGATTTACAGTAAGTTTTACTAGGTCCTGCACTGGGTAGGGTTATCTATGGGGGGGTTAAGGCTTCACCCACGTCACCCATTCCTGCTTGCTTGTTTGGAGATGGACAGCAAGCGAGCAGTGCTTCAGTGCCACTTGGCACCAGGGCTGGGTATCCTGTGTAGGAAGCAGAACTCATTTATGCTGTTGCACATAATTTAAGGGTTTTTTTTCTTTACCACTTCCCCATATCCCCTAGGGTGATGCTGTTGAGATTCTCCCATCTGCTCCTGGTCTTCACATGTGAAACCAGGGAATGAGGCGATAGAGCCATACTAAGAGTACCCCTGCCACTACTCTTGATTGTGTTGGGGACGATGGTGGTAGGGGGTGCCCTCAGAACAACTCCACTGCATTGTTTCCAGGTTTGATGAGTGTGGAGTGGGAGCAGGTACCTCTCACAGGGGTAGAGGATGCTTGAGAAGAGGTGTAGTCCTATTCTAAGCTATTACTATAGGCCTGGAGTGTTCACTTGCTATTGGACCAGAAAATAACAATTGAAAACCAAGCCAAAGATAAGCCCACTTCACCCATCAATCCTGGTTTAGAAGCATTTAGTCATAATCCCATAGGGCACCTATACATGAGCAGCAAGGCTGCTTCGACACAATATAATTACAGCTCGTTGGAACATACTCTGTTAATTGAGTCTGCTGGAGCATGGTAATTACCGCGCTCCAGCAGACTCCAGCATTTCGTGTATTAGTGTCCTCACCCTTAAAAATGGCAGTGGAGGTGCTTTAACTAAAGTTTGTCCGACGAGCTTTAGTTGAAGTACCCCCACCACCTTTTTTCAGCGCAGGGATACTGATACATGAGATGCTCCAGCTGCACTCCCCACACACACACATGCACACACTCCCAGAGCAGGTATATAAATGCTCACAGACAGTAGCTTGGCCACGCTCACTTTTGAGACGAGCACATTCATCAGCTTCCTGAATCCACGTGACAGAGAAATTGCTTGAACCCAGACCTCCTGGTTCCCAGCCCATGCCCTCCTTATCAGGCCATGCTGCTGCCTTGTACCCATAAATACCAGCCTTCACTGATCATGCTTTGCCCTTTTCTAAAGCCAAGGGAAATTCCTGGGTCTTGCAGTGTGCTGTGAAGGACAGGCTGTTTGTGACCAGAAGGGGATAATATCTAATGTCAAGGGCCCATTATAGAGAACACCTTGTTGGCTTCTCCCTTGTGTCTCTCATAAATTGTTTCCATCTCCATCATGTATTTTCACTGCGGTCCTGTAGGCTCATTTCCTGGTCGCCTGCCTGCTGGGTTCAATGCTTTTGGCTACGCGTTAAGATTGCAGAACTTCGTACCGGTACTGGGGTCTGTATTCCTGCCTTGTGGATGCATTGAGTGTAGGTGGAAGGCAGTAGGAAAAGAGAGAACCATCACTGGTATGAAGCTCACATTTTCAGCTCATTAAAATGGTGCTACTTGCCATGAGTTCTTCAGGTGGGTGTTTGAGAGAGGGAGGACAGGCGTGAAGCACCTGCCTACATCATCTGAAACCGAAGCATATGCAACGCCATATTAAATCCCAGCTTTTTGTTGAGTGCTTTCGAAGCACTCCATTAACTCAGTGGCTAAACCCTCTGACTAGCTTGATCTATAATAAGGCTCTTCTTTTACTTTCCCCCTACCTCCTAATTTTCTCTCTTCTGCTGTTCTTGTTGAGCCCTTCTGCACTGGTAACTATAGAAACACCCATGAATGAGTGACTATAGTACGCGGCTACTGCTCACTTCCCTTACCAGAGCTCTGCCTGGTCTTTTCCCACGGCTTGAGATGCATCTGTTGGGGGCTTTTCTATACAAGAGGGACCAAATCTCTTCCCCTGAGAACTGGATACGTTCTGCTAGTTGTTTGGCATTTAAACCTGCCGTGTGTTATGACAGAATGATGTACGTTGTCAGTGCAATGTGTTCCAGTACATAATGCTTAGCTTCACAAATTACCTCTGTTCTTATGCATCTTTTCTCTAACACGCTGCCAAAATGATCCTAAATTCTGCAGAATAGGATTGTACTACTGTAGTGTTTTAGACAGTTATTTTTTTTCCCCTGTAGTGATTTAAAGGCAGAGTTGCTTATGGTTAGTATTTCAGGAATGACTTTTCATGGTGTATTGCAGTGTTCTGCAAAAGGAGCCATTGGGTATCTTGTTGCCAGGCAATGCTAGTGGTAAAGGAAGTCAGGCTGCATAGTTAATTAACAGGAGATACTTATGGGCAATGCCCAATCAAACCATTGAGTGTGCATAAATGGCTCTTGCGTCCCTGAATTCTTAACCCTTTAATCCTCATGTGCCACTCAAGATCTGAGTCAGTGCTGTAGCCATCCTTTCTGCAAGATATCTCCCCCAATTCAGATCCAGAGCTGGTCTCTCCTTGCACTGTCCAGCCAATCAGCAGACCCTTTCTCCACTTTACATAGCAGCAGCTTCCTCTCTTTTCTAGCCAATTAATTGGTGCTGCCAAATGCTTGATTTTAACTGGCATTTTAAGACTGATTTTTTTTTTTTTTTAACAGACAGACCACATTACATATTATTTATTAACTTTTGCTGACCCTGTGGATGTGGTACGTTTTGGAGAGAGGCCAGTGCTCTAGATGGGAATGCTTCCCCTCTGGGTGGCTGTATGGAGTTACAGGGGCTTTTTAGAGCATTTGATGAGAGACTGGCTAAAGATCTAGAGTGCTAAATAAGAGTTATGCAAGGGATGTGAATAGTAAACTCAGCTCCTTTTACTGTACAGGAAGGAGTGCTAGTTCACAGTTTCCTTTGCTTCTTTCCCATCCAGGCTCCTGTCAGTTTGGTGGTCAGGAGACCGTCAGTCTTCTGAGGACTGACAGGCTGGGATCCACAATCCTTTTATAAGATGCCATGTGGCCATATCCTTTTAGTAGTAAAGCAGCTCTTAGACTTCTTCTCCCACATTTAGCCTGTTCCCATGATAACAAGGAAACTATCAGAAGCCAGTGATTAGCAATGGGTGGGGTACCTTGAACAATAAGGCTAGGGACAGAAGTTACACAGAAACCAGTTTAAGTGATCAGAAACTGGTTTAAACCTGTAATGGAACAAAAGTTCAATGTACATAAACCAGTTTCAAAATGGCCAAAACTGGTTTAAGATAAACTTGGTTGAATGTAGTATCAGACTTAAGTGATTGAGGTCAAACCGGTTTATGGAACTTCTGTCCCAGACCTCTTCCCGGTTTAAGTTAAACCAGAGTCCCCCAGCATCCCAGCATGCTTTTCAGCTATCGGCTGGGCTGTGCTGTCTGCTCCAAAGAGCAGGACTGGCCCCACCTATCTCCACCCTAGCTGGAGCAGGGGTAGGGGCATGGCCAGATGCCGGCGGGCATTGCCCCCTGAGGTGAAGGGGTCAGGGAGGGAGTTTATTCCCCCCCTCCCCCTGGGACCCCAGCCAGAGTCTGCCTGGCCATGGCACAGCAGCCCCTGGCCAGGGTCCCTTTCCCCCCGCCTTGTTGGTCCAGGGGTGAGGGTATGGCCTGTCCGGCATCCCCTCAGGCAAAGGGGGCAAGGAGGGGGTTATTTCCCCTCCCTTCCCTCTCCACCCTGGGGTAATCCCAGCTGGGGTTTGTCTGGCCAGGGTGGAGCAGCCACTGTCCGGCATTCCCCACTTCCCACTGGAGTGATGGTGGGGTGTGGCTAGCCCTGGCAGCAGCCTCAAGTGAACGTGGA
The DNA here is from genome assembly GCF_030867095.1 of Alligator mississippiensis. NCBI lineage: Eukaryota > Metazoa > Chordata > Crocodylia > Alligatoridae > Alligator > Alligator mississippiensis. The sequence continues at coordinate 87,615,495 of NC_081829.1, read as the reverse complement.
GGTGGATAGGGATTTAATTCCCACCTCCCTCCCCTATACCACTGGTATGGACCCCATCTGGGGTATGCCCAGCTTTCCCCCCCTGCTTGTGGCTCAACATGGCCCAGGTCCCCCAGAGCCCCCTCCCAGCCAGGGAGTGATCCCTCTGTGCCTTCCCAGCTGCTGGGGCTCAGGGTTCACTTGGGGTAGGCCAACAAAGGCCAAATCAAGGGGAGAGAGGGGAACAAAATGGGGAGAGGGAGGTGAGGGAAACAAATGCCACCACCAGCAGTGGCACCAGGGAAGCCATAGGTACAGCATGGCCCCAGGTGCAGAGTGTTACCCCTATGGCTTCACTGCCGCCACCCCTGTCTACCTGCCTGGCGGCCAACTGCAGTTCAGTGGCACGGGCAGTGCCTACCAGTATGGGCCCTGCTGATGGCAGTGGCTACAGGGAAGCTGTAGGGGTAGAGTCCTGTGGCTCATGCCTGGTGCATGCTGTGCCACCACCGCTAGGTAGGGGAAGAGTCAGCTTGGTGCCCAGTCATTCAGGGGGTGCAAATAATAGCCCCTCCCCAGTCATACTCAGCTTGCCAGGGCCTGCCCCCCCCCCCTCCCAATTTCAGCTTCCCTCCAGCCTGAAGAGAGGGGAGGACTCACTATAGCACCCCTCAGCTTCTAGCGTAAGCCACTGCAGACATGTGCCTGCTTTCTGGAATCAAAAGTGAATGTCTACCCACGTGCTTGCCAGTTCACTCTACTCAGGTTAGACTAACCTGCACATATTGAATCAATGTAGGCTTGGGCTTTTTGAATATCTGTACTTGGCCTTTGACTCTTCACAGTTGAACCTTGGCTCGCCCTGACTCGCACAGAAACTAGACTGATTGAGAAATGTGAAGTTACTTTACTTTTTCATTCTGGCCAGCTCTAGAAGCAAACATGATAAAGTGCCACAGAAGGAGCAATTTGGCCTAGAAGAGCAGGAAGCACAGGAAATTATGCAAGTAAGCCCTTTTCCATGAGACTTGCAGCCCAGTTTTGCAACCCTAAAAGATCTGTCCTCCACAGAAGACCTGTGCAAGTTCTCAGAAACGTTCATCCCAGCATCCCTGCTCAGGCCTTCTCCACACCAGTCACAGCAGCACTATGCAACAGATAAAATGGCCACTACAGGCCATTGAAGTGGTAGAAAAATACCCCAGCAGATAAAAACTCCAGGCACTTTATCTCAGTCCCATGATACTCACCCATTCATACAGCCCCATCAGACTACAGCCAGGAATCGGGGCCTATATAGCTGTGATTGTATTTCTAATTATTGTCTCTGCCCTCTAGGAAGAGGGGATTCAACATGAAGGATCTGGAAGTGTAAGATTGATTCTTCTGCCTCTTCTTGGAGGTTGTCCATTGGTCCCTTCTTGTTTGTTCTTGTTCTTCTGAATATGATATATGTCATCCAGTCTAAGTATAGACAGTCAAAAAGCCTGAGGCTGAACTGATTCAGTCCTTTGCAGGTTAGTCTGAGGTCATAGATTGAATAGATAAGCAGATGAACAGACATTCACTTTTGGTGCCAGAAATGCAGCCACGTGCCTGCAGTGGCCCAGGCCAGAAGTCGGGGGCGCCAGAGCATGTCTCCCTGCTCAGCTGGAGCAGATAGCTTAGGCCAAGGCTACTCTGCCCACCCTGCAAACAGGGGATTTGCGGGGGAGGTGCAAAGCATCCTGGGATGCTGGGGAGGTATGCGTTAACTTGAATCTGGAGGGGATCTGGTGTCAGAAGTTCAGTAAACCAATTTAACATGCATCAGTTAAGTCTGATACTGCATTCATTCAGGTCTCTTTTAAACCAGTTTTGTCCATTTTGAAAGTGGTTTATGTGCAGTGAACTTCTGTTTTGTTACACATTGAGTCAGTTTCCAACCGCTTATACCGGTTTATGTGTAATTTTTGTCCCTAGCCCTAGAGTGAAAGAGCGTGTTGTTACCTAAGGAAAACTCAACACATTTGCCTTTCTGTGTGCTTCTCAGGACATCTGAAAGCCCACCAATCCCAGCAATTAGCTGCAACTAATAAAATAGTCAGTGCTAATAAAACAGTCTGTCCTCTGTCGTTAACTGTTCCTGACATTTACTAAAAGACTTTTTCTCCTTGTAAGCAAGTTTATTTAGATGAGAAAAACATCAGAAAGGAAACTAATTTTCGAGAGTGAGATTCTGAGGGAAAATTTCATCTCCTTCAAATTAGGGCACTGTGGATCTGCCTCTGCACTCCACGGGGCAGAAATACCCCAGTGAAAACCACACATCCGGGGGAGAAAACCTCAGAGATTAAATCTTGTGTCAAAGGCTGTGTAATAGACTTTTTCTTTAGGGGCGGGGGGAGAAGGGGAAGTCCATACAGCTCTTTCCCATATGGACCGGTGGGGTAAATTGTCCAAGCTCAGAGCTAAATTTTCAGCGCCCGTAGCTGAGTCATTTGTTTCAAAAGAGTTCAGTTCTCACTCAATCATCTGCACCCAGGCTATAGTTTCACAAGTGCTTGCTTCACCTTCTCCCAATGCTCCTACTGTCTTTTTAAAGACAGTAGGAGCATTGGGAGAAAGTGAAGCATTTTCAAAAGAGTTTAGCAGCAAATGTGAAAAGGCATTGCAAGAGCAGCTGAGTTCTTTCAAAAATCTTAGGCCTGTCTTGCAGTGCCTGACTGGGACCAGAGCCCTTCAGGAAATCCTGAAAGGCCAGACCAGAAAACACTTAAACGCCGTTATTCAAGTGAGGAGTGTCATTGAGTCCAATGGTTCGGGTGGGTGTGAGTGAAATCACTCAATTGTTTCAGTATTTGCAGGATCAGGCTCTTAAAATATAGCCAGCAACTCCTGTCACTAAAACAAGATAATACATGTATAAGACAGGTCATATGTTTAAAAAGATGTGGCAAAAAGTGGTTACCTCCTAGACAGATGTTATCAAGCTTAGTGGAACCTGAGCTTGCGTTTTATTCTTTCCAGAAAGAAAGTGCTTTCTGTGCACTTTGGTGTTTCAGTTGTGCAAACTGTTCAGCTTAAAGAAACTGGTAGTGAAGGTAGGAGAGCACATGCAATTAAACGTTTAAGTAGGAGGAGAATACTTGGTGGTTTCTGTAATTTTTCTGTGATTTTTTTTCTTCTTTTATGCCAGTGAAAATGCCCTGAATTACTAACACCAGAGTCATTCATCAGCTCTCTTCCCCCCCCAACTTCCTCCCCAACCATTCACTCGAAACAGATGCTGCTAAAGGACCAACAGTGCAAGGTTTTGCCCATGCTGGTCAACTGCGTATCAAAATGAGAACGGCTGGAAAACCTTCAGTGAAACAGTTTTCCCTTGGAAAACTCATTTTTGTAAAAATCAGAACACTTTACCAGAATATGTCAATTTTGATAAATTTTTCTTGGAGAAAGGTCAAAGCAAAAATGTTTTAACCTTTTTTTTGATAATGTAGAAACATTGCATTTCAAGGCGGTAATAAGTTTCATTTTGCCTTATCTTGTTTGTTTCAAATAGCATCCTGTCTCTTAAAGCTATATTTAATAATAGGTTGGCATCAGAAAACTGAAGTGTTTAATTTTTTTTGTTGGCAGTGACTAGATCCAACACTGTCAAAATCAAGTGTTTAAATGCTTCTGAATAAAACATTTGGGGGTTTTCCATTTAATGAAAATATTTTTCTTTTTCTTTCCTATTTTGAATATTTTTTAAATGTTGAAATTTCTCACAGGCCAGAAAGAAACAAAAGCCTGATCTGATTGAGCCACCAGCAAAGGTGGAACAATTAACTAGTCTCATGTTTAGATTTCTGTCTTGTAATAAGGCATAGTAAGGAAGTCCATTGGAGTCAGTGGGAAAAATGCTAGTGATCACCTGGACTTGAACTGTTGCCTTGGCATGTTGTGTTTGTTTTAAAATGAGAAATAAATAGATCCCAAAAAATGGGATTGTGTTTTGGAGAGCAAGTGGCCTGATTGGTAAGATTTAGTTATTTATTCTGAGGCACTCTAAGTGTTTCTTAAATGCATTTTATATCTTTTAGCCTACTTTGGGTTGCACTGGAGGAGCCTCTCCTAGAGACTCTACATGGTGCTGAGTTAGCTGCATCTAAGCACTGCACATTTCAAATATAAAAATACACAACATGTGAAAGAACAACCCAGCAACCGAAATCCCAAAGATGTTGGCAGAATGCAGCCCAACTGGATCTAGGCAAACTCCAAGAACTAATAATTCCCCATTAATACATTTAAATAGGACATGTACCTAAACCATCTGAATGGGCTCCAAAGTTCAAGCATCATTTTGAGCACTGGATGTCACATGGATTAAAAGCAGCCAGGACATGATTCGGACAGGTTTCCTACGGTAGAAGTTTCCACAGATCAGGTTCTGAACTGTTGCTGGGCTGATCCTGACCGGCAATGAAGATGGGGCCTGATTTTCATTTCCATAAAAGTCCCTTCACTCCAACCTAAGCACACCGTAAAACGTTGGAGTGGGTGTAAGGCTTCTTCTGCTGGAGTGGTGTCATGCAGGATTTACTATAAATGAGTCAGGCCATGAGAGTCCATGGCTGATTAGAGTTTGTGGGCAAGAGGACTAGGCAAGTGACAGTTGATCACGAGTATAGTAGTTGTAAAAGTATTCCCTTGAAATGATTTCTTTTCCAGATTCAGGTCATTATTTTTCTTGGGTGGGCAAGTAAGTGCTTGCTTTTTTAAGGGACCGCTGTGGAACAAGGTTGTGAAGGACTTCACTGTAACTTCGACTTCAGTCCTCTGGCAGACAGTGCAGTTTGTAGACAGCTAGCAAAACCCTGCCGTACTCTTAGACTAAAGTTAGGAGTTTTCATGAAATTCACACCTCTGTGAATCTGGAGGACTGAACATGAAATGCATCTGCCGTTGCCTCTCAAATATCAATAGGAAACTTTCCAAGCTGAGGCTGTCAGGCAGGTTGCATCTGTAGCAACACGCAGATGATCAGTGTGTAGATGTTCCAGGACAACAGGCAAGGCATTCACAAAAACATTAACAAAACCTTGCACTGGTCTGAGCACCAGCAAAAAAAAGTGCACAGAAGCCTATGACAGATTGTTGTGTGATGGGAGCTGCAGAATTTAATTCCTTTGAAAGGCATATTTTGGGCCTTTTATCTTATCTTATTCATTTTGGCCTTAAAAACCAAATTTGAATTTTCCCATTGGAAGTTAGGGGCATTTTTACATGCGTTCCTGACACGGCGCCGGGCGCTTTTAATTAGCAATGTACATCATATGTATCAGCAGCACAGAGCGCTTCCGCGCTGAGAAAATGGCAGCAGTGCTCTTTGAACTCAAGCATATTGAATGTGTTTTAGTGCAAAGCACACTGCTGCCATTTTTGCAGTGCAGAGGCACACTGCGCCACTAATGCACATGACACACGAGGCTGCCAGAGCGTGTCAATTTACATGCTCCAGCACACTTGATTAACTGAGCCTGCTCCAACGCGCTGGGTGTCCAGTGCGTCGGAGCAGGTTCCCTGCATGTCAGTGCCCCAGGTGCTTAAATAACTAAAAATCTGACTGTAACTCTGCCTTTACTTTGTGGTTTTGTTTTTCTTTTGAGAGCACTATAGTAAATTAGAGGTTTCTTTTAGAGATTTCTGGTGATTCCACATGCTTCTTAAAGTACAGATGAGCCATAGGGATCCTCTAATGTTTTGTACAAGATAAACAAGCCTTTTGTTTCAAGGATGGTGGAAAGATTGAAAGGAAAGAATGACTGTGTGCATGAAATTAAAAAAAAAAAATTGGGGGGAGGTTCAGGTTGGGCAGCAAAAGTTATTAGAGGCATCAACACATTTCCAAATGAATGGGGACATAACATACTGGGCCTATTTAGAGAGCAGGAGAATAGGAATGAGTATGTAAATGGCACATGAAATAAAATAAATATTGACCAGGAGGTGGAATGGCACCTTCCATTCTCCCTATCTCATAATTAAATCAAAAGTTGATACAGCAAAAGCTGTGTTAGCTGGCACTTTATTAGCCAGAAAACTCTACTATCTGAGGGATGCAGCAAAAGTGAAATTGGAAGTACCACTTCTGGGGGACTTCCAGTTTCGCAGCTGGGAACCAAGGTTTTATTTGTCGCTTCCTCGGCCCATGGCCCGGGGCAAAGCAGCCTGTGTGGGGACCCCCCTTCCTGTCCCCTGGCAAACTGACACCGGGGAGTGCACCAGACGGTGCACATTTGATTACCCGGCATATTTGATTAACTGGCATCCCCCATTCCCGGATAACCGAGCTTTTACTGTAAATAAAATGAAATGTACCTCGTTTAATGCTGATGAAAACTATTTCTTAGTCACAAAATGCACTCTGTCTGTGATCTCATTGAAACCCAAAACTTTACTGATAATCATTTAAGGATTGAGCATGTACATAGACAGCAAAAGCATCCAGAATTATAATAGCATGGCTTAAAGCAAAGAGAGAGAGTTTTGTAGAAGGTATAAGCTCTGTAACTCAATTAGTTGTATCTAATTAATGGAAATGGGAGAGAATTTGTGGGTAGGTTATCTAATAATTGCTTTCCATAGGATTCCTCATGCCTTCTTTTGAAGCACTGGCTAGCAGCCAGTATTAGAAATAAAAGCCTGAACTAGATGGGCCACTAGTCTGATCCAGTAGAGAGGGGAGTGACATTGTTGTACCTGGCGCTGTATATTTCAAGTGATTTTGTTAATAACAATTTTTCATTACTTGTGTTAAAACTGCACATTTATCATAGATTTCATAGACATTAGGGCTGGAAGGGACCTCGGAAGATTGAGTCCAGCCCCCCGACCGAAGGGCAGGAATTCAGCTGGGGTCATAGGATGCCAGCAAGATAAGCATCCAATTTTCTCCTCAAGGTATTCAATGTGGGTACTTGAACCATTTCCGATGCCAGGCTATTCCAGACCTCGGGGGCTTGGACAGTAAAGAAATTCTTCCTTATGTCCAGCCTGAAACGGTTTTGCAGAAGTTTATAACTGTTCGACCTCGTCATCCCTTGGGGCACTCTGATGAACAAACATTCCCCCAGATACTGATGGTCACCCCTGATAAACTTGTAGGTGGCCATCAGATCACCCCTGAGCCTGCGCTTTTCCAGGCTAAAGAGCCCCATATCAAGTGCGAGGAGATCATCTCTCCTAGAGTAGCCCTCCCTTACACAGGGAAGTTGAGCTGGGGGGGCGGGGGCATGGCCAGGCTCTGGCAGGCCCACCCCAGCAGCTCCCTGACAGCTGGGATTACCAGTACACAGGGCTGCCCAGCCCCAGAGGGGAACTCTTCCCCCTGCTCCCTCTCCACCACAGCTGTGGGGCCGGGCGGGGGTCCCTGTTTGGTGCTGGGGGGGGGTCTTCTCCCTCCTCCCCACCCCTGCAATGGGGTTGGGAGGGGGGCTTCTGTGAAGCTGTCTGGCTCCAGAGGGGGACTCTTCCCCCTGCTTCTCCCCCATCACTGCAGGGTGAGGAGGGGGGCCTCTATGGAATGCTGTCCAGCCCCAGAGGGGGTCTTTTCCCCCCACGTCTCCCCCCCAGGGCAGGGGGAGGCTCTAGGGGAGCTCTTCCCCCTCCTCCTCCTCCCAGAAGAGCAGCAGGAGCACAGAGCTCAGCTAGGCAGCATGTGGGGTATGAGGGAGTGGGGGGTGTAGGGACTCCCACATACTCCCCTATGGCATGCAGCCCCTGTTGCCTGGCAGCAGCAGCAGGCAGGGAGGTCAGGGTGCTCGTACCTGGTGCAGGGCTGGCTCTGGCCAGTGCTGCATGAGTGTGTGAGGGAGCGGAGCCTGCCTTATCCCTGTGGCTCTGCTCCCTGAGCCTGCAGCTCTAGCACTCATAGTGGGGGAAGCCCTGCACTGTAGCCCGCTGCCTCCCCAGCTCCCTGGCACTCTGCCAGGGGTGGAGGGAGCCCCTTCCCCAGCTTCCCCACAGAATGGAGCGTGGGGTTTCCCCTCTCTGAGTGTGGAGCTGCAGGCATGCTGTGTGGAGCCATGATAGAGGCAGCCAGCACTGTGCTGGGGACAAGAAGTGGCTGAGCAGGCTGTGTGGGGCCGCACTCCTATCCCCGGGGCTCGAAGCTGTGTGCCTCCACACTCAGAGGGGAAGCCCCACACTGCAGTCTGCGGGGAAGCAGGAAATGGGGCTCCTTCCACCCTTGGCAAAGTGCCAGGGAGCTGGGGAGGCAGCAGGCTGCAGTGCAGGGCTTCCCCCACTGCGAGTGCTGGGAAGAGGGAGGGTGGGGATTCCCCTTGGCTCCCCAGGGTTGCCTGGGCTGGGAAACATAGGCTGGGGGAATCTCTTGGAGGGGAGGCTCCCCCAAGGTGGGCCAGCATCCACACAGGGGGCTCCTGAACCCCCTGTTGGGGGACAGCAGGACTAGGAACAGACATTCAAAAAGCCTGAGCCTGAATTGATTCAATCTTTGTAGGTTATTCTAACCTGCAAAGCTTGAACTGATTTGGAGGCAGATGGACATTCCCTTTTCGTTCCAGAAATGCAGGCACATACCTGCAGTGGCTCAGGCTAGAAGTTGGAGGGTGCTAGAACAGCCCTCCCTTCCCTTCCACATCGCTGAATTTAGGGCAGGGTGTGGCCAGGCCCCAGCAGGACCCCCTGATTAGGGAGGGGTCCCCCACCCCTCCAATGCTCCTCTGACTGAACCAGAAGGGAGTTGCACACAATTTACTGACACAGCAGGGAGTTGCACAACAGTTATCAGCCTATCAGCAAAATAAAAGCTTCCCTCATTAGTTCAATCTCTTCTTAAACAACATTTTCCAAGGAAGGAATGGAGGGACATTACCAGCTACCTGGTTAAGTCTGATACTACATTCAACCAGGCTTATCTCAAACTGGGTTCAGCCATTTTCAAACTGGTTTATGTGCACTGAATGTCTGTTCTGTTACAGGTTTAAACCAGTTTCTGAACACTTAAATTGGTTTATGTGTAATGGTTGTCCCTAGCCCAGGGATTTGGGGGCACTTGGCTGGGCTGGCAGTGGCCAGCAGGCTGGGTGATGTGCTTTAATGCCCCATGTCCACTGGCCTGGGTCAGGGCAGACCTCCCCCTGCCTTTCCCAGTTGAAAACATAATGTCAGTTCAGTTGGTTATTGGTTCAGCTTTCCTAAAGGAAGTTGCCCAGTTTGAATTGATTTAGCCTCAGGCTTTTTGACGGTCTGTACTTAGCCTGGGTGAGCAGGGTCTAGTACAGGGGTTGGCAGCGTTTTTGGGCAGAGTGCCCAAAACACCTGCAACCTTGAACTGTAAGATGTTGGCATGCCAGTGATGGATGGCAGCGGAGCTGCAAGGGGCCTGATCCTTGTTGCAGCAGTGCAGCTCTGGCCTCTTCCCCGAGGTGCATGTGCCAAGCAGATTACCATTGCGTGCCATGCTCTGATGCACATGCCAGGGGCTACCTACCTCTGGTCTAGGGCTAGTGTCTTCCACAACCTGCGTGAGTGCCCTAACCATTAAGCTATTGAACTAAAGCATGAGAGGGTCTTCTATCTCTTCCTCCATTGTGTTGGCAGTAGGTACACATGCAGGAAGGTAGGGTAATTTCTGTTTCATCTATGGATGAAATGGGATCACAAACTGTGCTCGAGTGCCAAGAAACAGCACTTATGTGTCTGGGTAACTGCCATTTAGGTGCATAAAGTGATAGAGACGGAGGCTAAGGGCTAAATTGTGTGGCTGAGTAACATGAAAATATTTTCCTGTCTCCTAGGATTGTTGCAAGGGTAAATGCTCACGTACTACACTGATGGAAGCCACAGAAGTAGCTAGATGGGATTTGAGGGCTGATCCCAATCCCAAATGTCATGTGTACAAGTTTTTTTGTTTACAGTATGTATAGAGCACAGAGATAGCTTTGCCATAAAGGATCAGGGTACATGACACTAGAGACATTACACATGCCTTTTGTTTTTCAGTAAGTGCAGTATAGAGAAAATGCTTTTGTTCCCTGTAGGACTAGTTGACATGATGGAGAATGAGCTTTAATCTGCAGTATGTAAGAGCTGAGTTGTTAAGCAAATGCAGTGCTGAGATTTCACTGTCACTGGGAATTCACCTTGTGTTACCATCAGCAAACTGAGATTTCAAATCAGTCAGGCACTCCAAGTCCACGTGATAAAACTAGCATCTAAAACATGGCACCTCCGTCAGGTTTTGCAAAGAAAAGCTGCCTTGAAGATTGCAGAGGCTCCTGACCAGAACAGACAGCGTAAAGACAGGAATCAAGGCACTGTGTGAAAAGCCTTCACTTCTGCAACCTGCACAATTACCAACCTATTCAGAGAAATCTCCCCTTTTAGCTCTGCTAGACAATTTACCCTGTCTCAGCTGTCTCAATGCATTATGTCCTTCAAACCCCCTAGAATTACATTTGGAGCCAGCAAGAACTGCTGGCTCCATGGGAGAGGCTGAGAGCTGAAAGGTCAGGTCGATTTAAAGCAGTTGATCAGAATCTTTAGCATAAAGACGTCACAGGCAAAATAGTAACAATACTTTATGCTCGGCTAAGAGCCAATGATTCATCAGCAGAGGCTGCTTATTTTTGTGGAACGGTGCAGAAGAAGAAAGAACTTGCTGGCTGTATTGATCCCAGCCGTAACAGGCGACCTGGGAGCCCTTCTCAATTCTGGATGGAAATGTAATGTCGGGAAGAGCATCATCCAATTTGAATATATCAATATGTTTTTAAAATCAGATGTATTTTTTAAATGTTTCTGCCCCAACCTAGTGTAGTCAGTGTCTTCCAGCACAATCTTGACGTTGGCCTTTCAGGTGAAGCTGTTATGTGCTGCTAAATGTGTGGCAGTGGAAGGGATGACTCTGAATACTGAGCCAAGGGCTTTCAACCTTTTTTAATAAGTGTATCTCTGGCGGCCAGACACAGAATGGGACAAGGGGCGCGCTCAGACGTGGAGCGGTGGCAGCGCAGGGTGGTGGGTGGCAGCAGCGGCCGCCACATGCGTGCTTCCCCACTCGCATCCAGCCAGCACCTGTGCAGCCTGCAGAGGGGCACCCCTACCCTTGCCCCCACCCCAGCGGCCTTGCTCCTGGGAGGTGGTGGCGCTGCGTCCCTGCCTACCTGCACATACCCCCTAGGGCCTTCCCGGGGGTACATGTACCCTTGGTTGGCGACCCCTGCTCTGAGCCTTTGTACTGTATGGGACAGATCCTCAGCTGATGTAAATACTTCATTAGTTAAACAGCCAAACAGTTCATCTCCTTCCACCCTTCCACTTGCTAATAGATGTTTATATAGTGCAGTAAATTCCCAGACATTTACCGTCATATAGTAAGTCTCAAAGTCTACAATTCACAGTATACAAGGCAAGTCAGGGAACAATAGTTCAGGGAAGGGAGTGTAATTAAAATTGTTAATGTGGAGAAGGAAGCAAGTTTCTGGAGGAGGAGGTTTACCAAAAGGGTCAGAAAAGGAAGGGGAAAAAAGGGTCAGGAAGTGGAAGCACCAGAGCCAGCATAATAGGAGATGCAAACTGAAAAGTGCCAAGGATTGAGAGCTAAGACTGAGAGGAGCAAAGCAGTTAACTGGGAATGCAGATGGAAATTAGATCAACAGTGGAGACTAGGGTAAGGTCCTGCAGAGCCGCGAAGGTGAGGACTATTCCATGTGTATGAGAGAAAGCAAATGAAGAGTCTCTCAGATAATATGGATGGAGGGATGGAAGAAGAAAATATCTTTACAAGGTATTTTTGATCAGCTAAACAGGGAAAGAATGAGAGGAAGGAAGTAGAGAAAGGAGAACATGATTGTAATTAAGGGAATGGTAATTAAATACACTATTTACCACACAGTAAATAGCAGTGCTTTACTGCATATTGACTGCTTGTGTCCATGTCCACGTGCATGCCCTTATCCCCTGGCAGATGAAAGCTAAACCATGCAGTGCTGTGTAGACACGCAAGCTAACTTTTGAACGACTGAGCTGGGGTAGCAGGAGCAGTTTAACCACAATACATCAGAACTTCGCAGACTAATTTACCTTGCTGAGAAGGGTCCTGCACCTACGCTATTTCCAACACATGCCCTAGTTCATTCAGAGTTACCCCAGGTATTTCTACACAACACTTCCTTGTGTGGCATAGCTTTGGCCTAAGATCCTATTAACAAAGAGCATAAAATCTAATTAAAGAACTAACAATACCATTACTCATAGAGCAAGAGAACCGGAAAAAAAAAAGAACTAGTCAGAGTTCAGGAAAAGGTCCCCTTCATCCGTATATTGTATAAAGGTTCTCTTTACATGGTCAGGAATTCACCATACACAGCACAATTTCTGCAAACTTCCGAGCTTTCCATGCAATATTGTGCTGTTTATTGAATCAATGTACTCCTTATTTAGTCTGCAGAATCATGTAGTATCCAACATGCTCTCAGTCTGTGATTGCGACTCTACTAGCTGCACAACAGAATTAACTTGGCTCTGAATTAGTCATTCAACATGCCTTGGCATCTCAAATAGAATCAAGTGAATCAGATCTTGTGTGTGGGGACTGACTTAAATGCAGTGAGTAGAGAAATCTCAGAGATGGCAGCTGGGGTTTCAAATTCAGAAGACTATGCTCACATAGACCTCACGTAGTTGGACAGGCTACCTGGCAGGGACAGGCACATTAAAGGACTGCAACGGAAGTGAAACCCTCCTCACTACACTTCCTTTTATTTTTGCTTTTTGATTTTATCCTTTCTTTATTTCTTTCCCTTGCTCTTGTCCTCATTGTTCCCTCTTTTGAGGCATAACCCTGGAAAAGGAAAAAGATGAAGAAGATGGAAAGAAAAGTTAGAATTGAAAATACCTGAGGATTTTGATACAAGAGAAACGTAATAAAATATGCCCTCATATTAGGGGGGCTTGCAAGTTGGGTGGACCAGAACCAGATGAAGTTCAACATTGAGAAACGTGAACTATTCCAGGCCACCCCAGACCTTAGAGATCAACTAGTGATACACAAGGAGATAATGAAGCCTAATATGCTGTATTTACTATGTTTCCCTGTGCCAAGATGAGCTGATCTCATAGGTGCTGTAGCCTCTAGTGACCCCAGCCAGAAGAAAATGCTATATATTGAGAATATTATCCCTATAGAGCACAGTGTGAGACTTGAGACTTTACAGCAAGCAGCAGCATATAAAAGGCAGGTACTTTGTGCAACAGTGCTCTTTCCAATAATATTATTTATTTATAAGTCTCCACCTTGAACCACCTGAGGCCTGATGCAATTAAAATAAGGTCATATTAATAAACATCACAATTAACATATCAAAGCCTGAGCTGTTAGAGGTTGGAAGAAAGCTAACTCTCTAATGGAGGCAGATGGATTCCAGGGACAGCATGTTCAAAACTTAAAAAGCCAGGCAACTTCCAATGTTTGGATTTTAATTTTAGTGTTACATGCTTAATAAAGATGTAAGGCTGTGTTGTTTTTATGGCTCCTCAGCAATGAAAGGGAACAAGAGCTGGCAATGAAGAAAGAAATAGCAGTAAGATGAGCTGGGGTTGTGGGGGTGGGTGGGATGTGGAAGAGGTTGAGATTAGAAAACATTGTGGGGAAAGGGAAAGAAAGATGAGATTAGGAAAGCATAAAGAGAGAAGATAGGTAGGTTAAATATTATTAAAGATGTTCATGAGATGGCGTTCGAAGAAGCTAGAGATGCTTGCAGTGGAGGCTGTAACACAGTCATCTCCAACCTTTGTAAGTAGGAGATCACGTTTGGCATTTAAAAGCAACCCAAGATTTACCGTGCGCTGCCGCCACTCCTTCCCCCCTCCCTCCCCCCTGTCCAGCACGTAAGTCTGTGGGGAGGGAAGGGGGGGGGCAGATGAAGGCAGAAGGAGAAAAAATTTGGGGGTGTGCCTCCCCAGCAGCTAAGTCCCACCCAGCCAGGGCCCCACTCAGCTTACCTCTGCTCCTGCTCTGCGGCACTGTCCCTCACTGTGGGGGCCTCAATCTAGCCCCCATCCCTTCCCTTCCTTTCCCTTCCCCATGGACTGACCTGCTGGGCTGGGGCATGTGCATGCATGTGGGCACTCAGGCCCCTACCCCAGCCTCGGATCGACTCCAGGAGGCTCTAAGATCTACCAGTGGATCGCATGGTGCTCTGGGGAGGTCCCCGAATACTGTAAGAGGGCCAGTGTTGTGCCCATCTTCAAGAAAGGGAGGAGGGAGGACCCAAGTAACTGTAGGCTAATTAGCCTAATTTCTATCCCAGGGAAAATCCTGGAAAAATGAACTAAGGAGTCTATGTGTGATAGGCTTGCAGAAGGTAGGCTTCTGAACGACAGCCAGCATGGCTTTGTCACAGGCAGGTCTTATCTTACCAACCTCATCTCCTTTTACGATCGGGTGACTCGCCACCTGCATAAGAGGAAGGAGGTTGACATTATATACCTCAGCTTCCAAAAAGCTTTCGATCTGGTATCCCACAATGTCCTCACAAGAAAATTGAAAGACTGTGGGCTTAACTGCGAGACAGTCAGGTGGGTAGGAGACTGACTGTGGGGCCTGTTTGAATCAATCTCTGTCATCTTGGCAGGAAGTGGTGTCCCACAGGGGTCCAGTGCTATTAAACATCTTCATCAATGATTTGGATTGAGGGTGAAGAGCTCACTGGCCAAGTACGCAGATGACACCAAGTTATGGGGAAGTGTGGTCACGCTTGAAGATAGGCTGCAGATATAGGTGGACCTAGACAGGCTTGCAAGTTGGGTGGACTGGAACCAGATGAAGTTCAACATTGAGAAATGTGAAGTGCTCCACCTGGGGACAAACAGTCCCCTGCACACCTACAGGCTTGGCAATGCCAACCTGACCAGCACTACGCATGAAAGGGACCTGGGGGTAATAACTGACCAGAGTATGAATGTGAACCAGCAGTCTGGCACTGTAGCCATCAGGGCTAACAATACCCTGGCATGCATCAATCGATGCATCTCCAGCAAAACCAAAGAAGTGATTCTTTCACTCTACTCAGCATTGGTGAGACCACAGCTGAAGTCCTGTGTCTAGTTCTGGGCATTGCACTTTAACAAGGACATAGTAAAGCTTGAGAGTCCAGAGAAGGGCCACTTGTATGATCAGAGATTTGTGGGGCAAGCCACGTGAGGAAAGAGTGAAGGATCTGGGACTCTTCGGACTGAAAAAGAGAAGGCTGAGAGGGGACTTGTATGCCTCTGATGTAGCCGTAAGATGGGGCTCAGTGAACAACTATTCACCAGGGCACCCTTGGGAAAACTAGGAGTAACGGTCATAAACTTCTGGAAGACTGTGTCAGGCTCAACATTAGGAAAAACCGCTTCACAACTATGGTGTCCAGACTGTGGAATAAATTCCCTCCAGAGGTGGTACAATCGCCTACCCTGGAAATCTTCAAGAGGAGACTGGATAGGCACCTTGCTGGGGTCATCTGATCCCGGTTGTCTTTCCTGCTTGGTGCAGGAGGCTGGACATCTTCCAAGCTCCCTTCCAGTCTTACAATCTATGAATCTATGAGATGCCCTGGTTGGTGAGCACTGCTGTAACAGTCGTTTGTATGAGGAGGGGCTATGAGGTAGGAGC
Organism: Alligator mississippiensis; assembly: GCF_030867095.1. Lineage (NCBI taxonomy): Eukaryota > Metazoa > Chordata > Crocodylia > Alligatoridae > Alligator > Alligator mississippiensis. Next base: position 87,599,861 of record NC_081829.1, on the reverse strand, counting down.
TTGGGAGTTGCCTACACTTGTATCCTGGGAACCTAGGATGCTGACAGACATGCAGCTCCCCAATCTAACCCATGATGCTTCACAGAAAGCATCATGAGTTGCACTGACCCTCCTGACCCAACAGATATTCACTGTTGCATGTCTTCAGCTTCTCTCCCCTAGCTCTGCCACCCCCCGCCCCCCCAAGCTCTGGTGTTGTCTGCACATGTGGTTGCCCAGGCTGTTCTGGACAGGGGATGGGTGGATTGGAGGCTTCCTGCTGAGTCAAGGGGGACTCCAGTCCCCCTGCCCAGCGCAGGCTGAGCAAACCCCAGCCCCCTCCCTTCTCCCCTCTCTCACTGTGCAAACAGCGTGGGGGGCCAAGTTAATGAAGTTGCTGTGCTTCTGAGCACTGTCATTTGAACTCTCATGTAATGAGGGTTAATTTGTCACATGATTGGGCACTTTTGAAGCACTCTGCAGCCATGCACTTTGTCAGTAGGGGTGTGTGAAATGGGCCCTATATGAATCGGATTCAGATTCAGCCTGAATCAGGGACAGTGATTCAATTAATTGATTCGGATCACTGTCCCTGATTCGATTCAGCCAGATCCGAATCTGAAGAGTCAGTGCTGATTCAGAGAACCAGTGATTTGGACATAGATACAGCTTTAAAAGTTTTTTCTACATACCTCAAGGTACCAGGTGCGACTCATGAATGCTGCACTGCTGGGGCGGATGGAGCATCCCACAGGAGCATGGGGGGGGGGCTTCCCCCACGTGCTTGGGAGTGAACATGGAAGTGACCCGGAAGCACTTCCGATCCACTTCTGGGTCCACTGGGGAGCACACTCCCCCCCCCCCCCGGTGTCCCCCTGGCTCAGTGATCAGTCCTGAGGGGACCCCAGGTGCCACCCCAGACCCAAGAGGCACCAGTCTTTGGGCTGGGGCAGCGTGGGGGAACCCCTCTGCGCGCTGCCCGGCAGACCCAGAAGTGGACCAGAATTGCTTCTGGTCCACTTCTGGGTCTGCTGCTGAGCGCACTGGGGAGCCCTCCATGCTTCTGTGAGGCACTCCATGCGCCCCAGCATCACAGCATTCATGAGCCGCCTCGTACCTAGAGGCATGTAGAAAAACCATTTAAAGCTGTGTCTAAATCACCGAATCTTTCTGAGGTCCTCTAATTTAATTCGCATTCAGAGATTTGGCCACCGAATTAGGTCGAGTCTCCACCAAACTAAATCGGGGACCAAAGCTTCGCACAGCCCTATATGTCAGGGCACAGTTGTAGAGCGCTTTCAAGGAATTGACAGTGCAACAAATGTAACTTCTGTCTAGGCCCCTAGTTCTATCCGAGTACCCTTTGGGGCCCTTAGTAGCCCACCCAGTCTGTCAGAGCAGAGGTTTTAGGGCTCTGACTCCTGGGACTTTAGTGGCAGAGTTCAAAAGATAAAGCGATGGGTTTTAATAACTGCTGGCAACTCTGTGTGAGGAACACTAGGTAGCAATCTATGCTGATCCCCCATGTCCAGGCTCCTCCTCTCATTGGGAACTCTGTTTTTATACACAGTGATATAGAAACATAATTGTTATTTACTAAAAATAAAACCTTTAATGAAAGATTGATAGTTATTGTCTTAGAATTGACATCTTGAAGTGGTGCCTAGGAGCAATAATAGGCCTCAGATTATGCCCTTCCTACCAATCCGTAATCTTTTGCAATGAGAACAGTCCAGTCCAGTCCAGTCCAAAAAAGCTGAGATGGGAGTAGGATCACAGCCCAGTCCAAGAAAGCTGAGGGGGGAATAGTATCAGGAAAGGGAAGAAAGACCAAAATCTACAAAAGTGTGAGATCTCCTGTAGCCCGTGGAAGTAACTTACTTTTCCTTTTCTTTAAAAAAGAAATATGATCCATGCTCTTAACAGTGATCCATGTATGCAATTCCCAAGGCACTGCCACTTTAAGTGTATGTCTCATATAAGTACTGTAATTTGAAGTGTAGACAAGGGGTGTTGAATTTTGATTTCTGCAACCACCCCTTGTGTTCCAGATGAGTTGGACCCAAAGTTAAATTGTTATTCAAATCCACTAGAGAAGTTCAAAGGTAGAAACTTTGCAAACAGGTTGCTTTGTTTTCCATGTAGTGATGGGCTGTTTGCGTTTAAATGCCATGAGAACTGCTCAGTCCAGCACCCTCATATCTGAACTTGAAAATATTGGTCTCATATAATCCTCAAATCTGAACCTCCAGACTTCAGTAAGTCAGATCTTGGTTGAAACATTGCCTTTGTGACTTATCTCAGTGAATACCACTGTCAAATGTCAGTGAAACACTTTGCTGTACCGCCGAGTTTTTGTGATCTACAAGGACTGTGATATTTTAAAATTTGTTTATAGGGACTATTACTGGACTGATCACAGCATGAGTGAAGGGTGCCCAGGTCTGGATCAGCTATGACCCTGAAAAAGGATAGAATCCTGACATCTCTTCTCCTTTTTCTGCAGGGGGTGGAGGAAAGCGCAAAGGCAAGAGCAAGAAGTGGAAGGACATTTTGAAGTTCCCTCACATTAGCCAGTGTGAAGATCTCCGAAGAACAATAGGTAAGAGTCCTTTTCTCTTTCAAAAGCACCGTAGGAAAAAAAGCAGGTATTAACACGGACTCATCTAAGAAGTCTCCATTAAATATGGTCATGTTGGCATGGTTGTCCAGTCTGGGCCGTACTGGGGCCAACATGGTGCTCAGTGGTGGAAAAAGGGCTCAATGGTGGAAAAAAAGTCTTTCCTGCTTCACCCTCCATTGCATGTTTGTTGTCAAAGAGAAAAAATAAATCTGGTAAAATCAGAGATGCTTTTAGCAAGGTTGGACATTCATATTCATTTTATTCTGGTGTGATACGCACAATAGTATACGTTCCTTACAGCCAAGCCAAATGGGTCAGGAGTAGCCATACATGTTACAACATTGTCTTTGCCCATTTTTATGGATGCCTCATAAACTTTCTTCTTTAAAATATTGTGTTTTATTGATGTGAAACAAATATTGAAGGCTTGGAAATGGAGTTTCCGATGGCTATTTCTATATCATTTAAGCTACCCTACTTATGTCTGTCAAGTTTCCTCATTTTCTTAACTGCTACATTACTGAGCAAAGTTAGCAGGTATAAATCCCCTTAAATTGCTGCCTGAAACCATGGCTACTGTTCTTGCCCTAAGGGGTTAACTTTAGCTAAGTTCCTTTTCTCCTCTGTCTTTAAATCCAGACAGTGGCAGAAAATGAATGAAAGGCAAGAAATTGTTATGACGGAGATAGCAAGTGCCATAATTTGTCTGACTTTGGTGGTAATCATGAGTCTGACTGCTGGTGTTATTGCATGATTTATGCTCCAAATATGCAGAGAAAATACATGAAATGTTTTGAAACTCTCATTCATGGTCTCTTCCAGTGAATTTTCCTTTCCCTCACTTTCTGTTATATAGCAAAAGGTAGCTAAAAATGTACAAATGTGCAAGGAAAGGGAAGAGGAAGGAGAAAGAAAGAAAGAAAAGAGAAAGTAGAGCCTTTCAGTTCATGGGCACTTACCTACTCTATGTTCATGCAAACCTTGGAACTGTATCTAAGGATACTGAACCTGCTGCAAGCAAGTCAGCTTAATATATTATCATTTACACAAGGAATTATCTCTGCTGTTCCATTAACCTTGGTTCCTAAAGGGGAAAATGCATCTAATAAGACTCCTGCTGTGTAGAAATGCACAATAAACCATGAAGGAAGATGGTTAAAAATTCAGTCTGCCCCAAGGTTGTTTTTTTTTTTTCTGAAATAATATTTTATGCATGTTATTTCTGACATATATTTGTGGCAGTTCTTTCCTAGATATTTATTTTGCATCTTTTCATTAATAGGCCAGAAACAAAATGCGCGCAAAAAAAAAAAAATCCCTTGGGTGGCAGGTGGCAGATGTAGCTCCACTGCAAACATCATGTGTTTGAGGTATTTTTGGTACAGATGGAAATCTGGAAGTCTAAGGTCCAGGGTCTACAGCCCTCATTCATCTTGTGTTGTGTATCACCTAACTTTAATGAGACTGCACAAAGTTTCATCTCAACCCAAGTACATAAGGCTGTACATAAGCAGGATGTGAAGCTGCTTCTTTAATTAAGTTCCTGAGAATGAAGATCCCATGTAGGGGCTGGGGGAAGAGGGGGTGTTATTTGTATTTGCTATCACATCTTTCAAATGCATTTTTGTAAAAGATGTAGCATTCTCTGGGGCAGCCTGTTACCAAAGGTGAAAATCCTCATTGACATTAATAGGCTTAAATGTGTGAAGGATAGCAGGTTCAGACTCTTGAGGTGGTAAATAAATACCTAAATTGTATGGGTGTGGGGAGGGATGTGGCTGGCGTGTATCCTATTTATTTATTTAGTTGTATATATGTACATATGCACGTATACATACATACATACATACATACATACATGCATACAGTATATAAATGTTTTCCATTTACTGGTTTGGATACTCTTCAACAGCCTACAGTCTGTTCTACCATATAAAGCATTTGTGAGCGTGGGATTTGTGTTCATGCTTCTTAGGTTCTGATGGCAAAGGGCGCCCGTGCAAAAGCATGCTGCTTAATTTTTGCAGACGTGAGCCACTGATTGCAAGTGACCTTCTGCCACTATTATTGTGGCTATTCTGTGTATGCGAGTCTCAGTGCCCACATTTACCATGTGAAATCTTGCATCTTCCTGCACCCCACCGGAGCGCCTTGAAAAGAAGCTGTGTCTAAAAAAGTACAGCACGAAAAGAAATCTGCGAAAAACAGGAAGGCTGAAATAAACCCAGGGTCTGCAACCTCTGTTGACACAATTCTGAGTCAGTTCATACCTTTTGGTTCTCTCTGTTTACAGGAGCCTCTGTGTTTGACTATCCATCATCTGGTGTCTTACTGAAAGACTCGCTTAATAAAACCCTCTTCCTGCCCCCCCCTTTTCTTCACAGATATACAAATCAAAACATTGGGGAGTAACTGTGTTGATAAATAAGCAAATGTTGGAAACATCTTTCTGCAAGTGCTGCTTAGCTAAGAAGCCGTTCACCCAACACTATTTTTTTTTTTTTTTTAATAATCTTTCCTCTTTCATTTTGTTCAAAGTACACAACACCTTTTGCCAGGAAAGTCTGCCTGCATTGTGTGCTAATTACACGGGCAAGTGGAACAGCAGGGCTCTTGAGAGGATGCAACAGTAATGCCTTTACTTGCTCTGAATGAGGCTAGTATATTTATTATGAATGGCTAATGTATGTTTCTGTTTGCAGCTCTTTTCCCTGGGTTCAAAATAGGGAAAAGCAACTAGCTTTTCTGCATTTAAGCAGCTAGTTTTCCAAAAGTACTAAGTAACCCTTTCAATAGATGGAAACATTTATTACAATTAATCCTATTACAAATGCCGTTTGTGAATTTTATATACTGCCATTTTTACAACTCACAGATAATAGATTAGGAAAACAGAGATGTTTTCAGGGGGGTATAGGGAATTAGCAACATACTGCTTTGACAAACACAAGATCAGTTAGTGGCACAGGCGGGAGAGTGAAAAGGCCACAAATAACAGAAGAATTAAGAAAAAAGCCCCCTCTCTGAAAGCTAGAGTGCTTTTTAGATAATAAAAGATTGTTGATGTCTGCAAATATTTTTGAATGACGCAAAAGGTTCTGTTGGTTAAAAGTGTGGAATTTTTATTTATTTTGCTCAGACCCATTCTGTGCTTTATTCTTTCATAAAAAACTGCTTGGGTGAAAGAGTTGATTATTCCGATCTTTGGCAAATTTTATTTCACAACTGTCCAAAAGCTATATAATAAATCAAGATTTTTTTCCAAAAGATTGAAGTTTATGGGGAGGCTGTGCCACAGAATACGTCTGCTGTTTGTTATGTTACACTGATTTGTTGCATTATAGCAGATTGGGTGTCATGAAATCCAGCTTGTAGCATGCCCAGTTTATTACAAAACTTTAACTCCTTCAGTAAAGAGGAGTCTTATCATGGATTACATACAGTAACTAGGATAAGTCTGATGTTTTCTCTTGTTAAACTTTTACACTTAGGTTATACAATCAAAAGGATCAACACCATTAACACTAACTCTTTTTTAACACTTGTAATGTTGCTTACTTTAAGAAAAAAAAATCTTGGGCAGTTAACCTATTTCAAATTGCTGCTTTCCCACATATAGCAGAATTAACTGTGAACTTTCATTTTCAGAAGGGATGAGTTCACTAGTTGTTAAAAATACTCTTCTGTGCGAGAAATGTATTGTAGACAGGATGAACAGACTATGTTGGCTAACAGTCAAACCACAAGATTTGTAAGCTGCCTTTTTGTAAAAACTAGCTAATACAAGTTCACACTCCCAAATATTATTGAGGCCATCAGAAGGGTGACATTTCCACATACTGGGCTTCTCTGAGTTTTTGGTTGTACCTGCACTTTATTTATTAATATTTTTTTAAAAACGTGGGGATCTATGGATGGAAGGCACTGCAGAATTGTTAGGGGGCTTAAGTGTTGGTGTGTCTATACTGTAGACACTGCACTGCAACTGCAGTGTAGTGTAGACCTATTTGATCTAGCTTTAAGGTTGGGTTTTAGTAGTGGCCAGGTCCCAGCAGCATGGGCAGATGAACTGACCAAGTACTTACCCAGCTTCTCAGGGGAATTTTGCTGAGTTCGATGTTGCCACAGCCAGACTGCAACAGGTACCCTAGCTAGCTAGTTTACAGCTAGCCCTCATGTGGCTGAATTATCCTGTAGTGTTAACACAGTGACAAGTATAAACCATAATTATTTCCATAGAGCTTCATAAAGCCAGTGACTTTCTTCCATGCATCTCAAGGTGATAAACACTTGAATAATTTTATTTTCTTGAGTAGTCATTTTGTCTTCTGTTAATATCAGCTGGGCCTGTTCATGGTACTAAGTACTGAACTCTGTAGAGAAGTAATTGTTCATAGGCTATTGCATGTTTAATCATAGAAATGGGTTATTACGGCCTGTAATGGCAGGCAATTGAAAATACCCCCAAATGATCTACCATGTTAAGTGGTCCTTTCCAGAAGCACCATATCCTGAAGGTTAAGTGTCAGGACTAGCAGTTTTATTGTAAGGCAATAGGGTATAAAGATGAGGCAGCCTGTGATGTCCAGCTGCCCATCTTTGGCAGTTTACCTGCCATGGTTCCTATTTTTCTTGGTGGTAGTGTCCCTGGAGATGTATGACTTTTCTTAATCCAGCCACTGACAGCATCGTAGTGACAACTTCTTCCCATGGTGTGGATATACAGCTTTGTTTCACTTCCCGCTCATGTTAACGTCCTGCTGTACCCCCTCTGGACTGCGTAAGAAGGCTTCCACTGTGACACTCAGCATGGAAAGAGAGGAGTCCATGGATGACTGAAATCAAAATATGTCAAAATTGGAGGAACTGCTAAAAACCTCCTAAATGATTTATTGCTCTGGAAAAAGCTATGTGGATTCACGGATTGCATTAATACTGAAAACCTTAAGCTGATTCATTTTTGAAGGAGAAAGGGAGAGTCTCTCCTTCTGGTCATCTGCTGCCCATTCTCTTGATAATCTATGTCCATCTCTTCCCCATTCCTGGGCTCACTCCTTCTCTGATGGAAACAGTTCGCCCCCACTCCTTTACAACACAGCCTTCCTATGAGGGTTTTGCCTTCTGTCTTCATTTTGACATGCTGTCCATGTCAGGCATTCATCTAAATGAAATGATAAACTCCTAAGACAAAACTCTTTGAGACAAGGAACTTGCCTTATGTTATATATACTGACAGCATTTGAAATGATATTGCTTTCCTTAAAATGTTATTGTTTGTCTATAAACCCATATTTATCACAGTTTCTTTCTTTAAAATCCTTCAGACTCAAATGCAATGCTTCCAGAAACATAAGTCTTTAATGTTCTAATGATGGACAAACAGAATAATCTTCAGGGGTGTTGCAGGATTAACTGTATCCAGTTTATGGCAGTGCATGGAATTAAGAAGGGGTTTTTTGTAATTTTGTAATACCATCACAGAAAGTATGTGAAAAACAAGCTGTTTTATGCATCTAGTGAGACTCAAGACTAACACTGGATGAAAAGTTTGCTTGCCGGCAGCCGGTATTTGACAGCTTCCAGGACTGTAAAGGGGACACAGGGGAAATGAGTTTAAATGATCTCAGCCCACATTCTATTTACAGAATTTATTTCACAAGACTTAATCCATTAAGCATTGCCTTGGCAATGGCAACCCAGAAAAAAACCAAGCAAGCCGTTGCTGTTTCCCATAAAGAGCAGGCAGTGGATCCACATCTCCTCCCCAAACAATGCTTGGGAGCTCACATTAACACAGTACTATTCAATATAAAAAACAACACATTTCAGAAATAAAATCACTGACACCTTCTTTTGGGACAAAAGCACTACCAATCCTTGTCTATGATTTAAAAGGAGAAATGCCATAAGACATGCCCAACAGTTTCCAAAATCTATGATAGAAAAAGACAGAAAGGGAATGTGAAGTAAATAACCCCTTTAAAAGATGCTTTTCATCTATCATTTAAAATAGGAATTAGATATTGTAACCCACAGGGGTTGCTTTTATCTTTTTAGGTAATACAAGTCATTAACACTAATTAATACTTGTGCAGAGCTTTGAAATTGTAAGTGCTCAGTGTTGATATAGGGGTTCATTGCTTAATTTTTAAGGAAACACTTTAAAACTAATTCAGTATTTGCTGGGTTTAGGGAGAAAGACGTAGGGATAAATTTAGGATAAAATCCTTCTCCTATTTCTGTTGGAAGTCAATTGGGATTTTGCTATTGATCTCAGTGAAGAAAAGGAGTAAGGCAAAGAAAGCCTTGATTTTGCAAACAGTTAATAAAAGTGTGTGTGTGTGTGTATGTGTGTGGACAAGGTTTTTTGGGTAAATCTGATATCTTTTATTGGACCAATTCAAATAGTTGGAAAACTTCTGCTTAGCAAGCTTTCAGGTTTAAATACCCTTTGTCAGGCTGAGGAAGCATCTGCAGTTGGTGTGTGCTCTTCCTGGATGGAATGAATAGTGTGTGAAAGGATTACTTAACTTTGTGTGTGAACATTTGTGCATGTGTCTAGGTTTTTAGGTGCAGAAGGTTTAGTAGGAGCTGAGGAAAGGTAATTCTGTGGCTAGAATTGTGCTTCGGGGCAATTTGCAGATTAGCTGCTGTATTAATTGACTTTTCCATATATTTTCAAAGGCCACTAGAATAATAGCGTCCTTTTTGTATACTTAAATAGAAATATGTAATTATGGAAATGTTGCTTATTATTCCTATTATTGATATCTGAGTCATTTCTTTGAAAACTCTCCTGTTTTACATATACAACATACAACTATAGATAGCCATAGCTGCAGCTAAATTTATATAGATATACTAGAACTGCTTGATTTTTTTTTTTTCTCCTTACTTTTTTTTTTTCAATTGCAAATGGCTTTTCCAGCTGAAATATATAGATTATGGAAATTTTCTATTAAAATGAAATATTTCTGTTTTTGATGAAAAATTGAAAACTATTTTTTCCATTGTCACCCCTTCCTCCCCTTCTGAAGAATAAAAATGGGGAAACTGGGAAGAAAACAAAGGAAGGAGGAAAACAAAAACTAAAAACAAAGTATGTTCAGACCAAAACCTAGGAATAGAATTCATTTTAGTTTAATTTAAAAAAAACAAAGGAATCTTTAACAAAAATTCAAACTGAGGAAAAAATCAGTTGAATTTTTCAGTATATAACATTTTTGGTAAAATACATTATTACAAATATAATTGACAGATACTGAAAATTAATCTGTACTGATACTAATAATAGTGGTGATGATAATTCACACCCACCCTAAAGCCATTTTTGATGAAAGTATATTCGTGTAAATGAAAACCTGGCCCTATATATTCTGGAAGAGGGGGAAGAAAAGCATAGGATGTTTAAGGTGACAGATACTTGCTCTTCAGTTGTGTGCTGGGATTCTGTTTTTAATGCATGATGGAAACATGAAAAATATTTTGGGAAATTAGTCTCTGACTTCGGAAATGAGAATAATTTGGGGGGGGGGGGGGGCTGGGCAAATCCTACCTTTCAGCTGGTCAGTCATTCACAGGTTCTTAACAAATGGGCTTTGGACACCCTGGGGCTAAGTACAGACAATCAAAAAGCCCAGGCCTGACTCAGTTTAGTCTTTGCAGTTTAGTCTAAACTGCAGAGATTAAGCTGAGAAACAACTGGACAGACATTCGCTTTTGAGTCAGGAAATGCAGCCACATACCTGCAGTGACTCAGGCCAGGCACCAGGGGGCACTACAGCACGGCTCTCTGGCACATAGCCATTATGGGCTGTGTGTTTGCTGCTTCTTCCTGCTGCCCCTGAGGTCTCTGGGATTTGCAATCATAATCACAGCAGCAGGACTCTTCAGGGTTGCTCATCACTTCCTCTTCCTGCTTCCATGTTCCTCTGCGATTTGTAGTCCACAGTCATAGCCAGCAGTAAGTTTTTAGCAGGGCAGGGCAGCTCTGTACTTGGGAGGAAGGGTACTTTAACCCCCTCTCTCTGGCCCCAGACCCCAACCGGGGTTTGCCCCCTCTCCCAACCCTTCTCTGCTGGAGCAGATGGCACATCCCAGCCCAGGGCTGGAAAACTTGCTGGGATGCTGAGGGACTGTGATTTAACTTGAACCAGGAAGGGGCCTGGCACAAAAGTTTCATAAACCGGTTTGCCCCAAATCAGTTGAACCTGGTTGAATGTAGTATCGGACTTATCTTAAACTAGTTTCAGTCATTCTGAAACTGGTTTATGTGCACTGAACTTCTGTGCTGTTACAGGTTTAAATCAGTTTCTGATCACGTAAACCGGCTTATGTGTAACTGCTGTCCCTAGCCCAGGAGTTTAGGTAAATCACTAGAAAATATTGCAAGTAAACAGTAATCAGCACTGGGTATAATGTTCTTTCCGTGCTTCACTTTTCAGCTTCATATAGAATCACAGAATAGTAGGACCAGAAGGGACCTGTAAGATCATCAAGGCCGGTCCCCTGCCATGGGCAGGAGGTAGTTGGGCTCAAATGAGCTGAATGAGGCGCTTGTTTAGCCTTTTCTTGAACACCTTCAGGGATGGTGACTGCACCACCTCCACTGGGAGTGAGTTCTAGATTCTAGATACCCTTATAGAAAAGAAGTTTTTCCTTATATCCAGCCTAAATTTTTCCTCAACTAGCTTGTGCCCATTAGACCTTGTCCTCCCAAGGGATGCCTTTCTGAAGAGTTGCTCCCCTAGATCTTGGTGTTCACCCCTGACCATACTTGTAGGTGGCTATCAAGTCACCTCTCAGTCTTCTCTTATTAAGGCTGAACAAACCCATTTCCTGGAGCCTATCCTCTAGGCCCCGGGTGGCCCTTCTCTGTACCCTTTCAAGCTTATCCACATTCTTCTTGAAGTGCAGTGCCCAGAACTGGACACTGTACTCCAGCTGTGATCTCACCAACACTGAATAGAGGGGAAGGAGCACCTCTCTGGATGTGTTAGCCACACATCAGCTGATGCAGGCCAGAGTTCTGTTTGCCCTGCTGGTGACTTCAGCACACTGTTGGCTCATATTCATCTATTCATCCTCTGGTCAATGCCCCCCCCCCGGTCATGACTCTGAAACTCATGCTAAGCGTGGGCCTACTCACAAAAGTTAAAATGCAGAATAATAATGCTAACTGCATATTGCAAGAGGATGTGAGTTCATGGCTAAGCCATCTAAGAAGGAATAATGAAGTATCTCTTCCAGCTTATCTTGCTATATTCAGAATGATTTCAAGCAGACTCCTAGGTGTCTAGTGTGTAACCATATGAAATGTCTATCCTTAATTAATTAGCATGGTAAATTTTTTTTTTTGCGACTAACTCATGTTTACGTGCAGGAAGAGACATTTTCTGTATGTAATAGATGTCTCCTCCTGATTTAGTATGCTTTTCCTGGCTGTTAATCAGTTTCTTGCTGTTTCAAACTGGATAACCTCTTGTTACTGAAGAAGGTAACTCATTCAAATTAAAAATTTCTGATAACCAATAGTGAGCAAGTTTTTCCTGTCAGTTACTGCTTGGGACTCTTTCTTGATTTACACAACTAAAAAAAATGATTTGAAGATGCTAATCTAAGGGTATAAAAAGGCAGTAAAACAGCAAACAGCTCACACACTTCAAGAGTGAGAAATCTCTCTAACACCAGTTGCTGATGCGCCCGACTTACTCGAGAAGTTGAAGAGAAACAGACCGCCTCTTCATCACCTGTTTGGTGAGAAATCATCACCTTATAATTACTGGACTTTGATTTAGTTTGGGCTCACTTGACTTAATTTTAAATTCTTGTAGTAAATAAAGCCTTTCTGACACTCCTCGAATGAGGTGTCGTATCAATCCCTGGGCTAGTCCGGAATCCTAAATTTTTATTGCTGACACCAGGTCCCTTTCAGATGCAGTGTCAGCCAGTGGACTACCACTCATCATATAGTCATGGCTGATCTCAGGGCACATGGCTGATTTCAGGGGGTGCACGTACACCTACGTGCACCCCCTACACGTTGCCAATGGTATGCACTGTTGGATCCGAAGCCTAGCAGAGATGTTTTATGGCATGACACTTACTGACTAGAATTGAGTATCTAATTTTTATGTAGCATGTTATGGCAGTTTCATGCTGCCAGATTTTATTATTACATCCATTCAACATACAAAATGCTGTAATAGGTTTATAGCTGGTAGCCTTATCTCAAGCTGTGTCCTTGTAAGATCTCTTCAACTGAATATGGTCAGTCTGGGTGAGTAACTCTATGGGTACCTTTAGGGAAGACACAGGTGCTGCAGCAAATGGTGCTGAAGATTAAGGATGTCATAGATGCATAGATACATAGATGCTCGGGTCGGAAGGGACCTCAACAGATCGAGTCTGACCCCCTGCCTAGGCAGGAAAGAGTGCTGGGGTCAGATGACCCCAGCCAGATGCCTAATAGCCTTCTCTTAAAGACCCCTGAGGTAGGGGAGAACACCATCTCCCTTGGAAACCCATTCCAAATTTTGGCCACCCTTACTGGTTTTCATGATATCTAGCGTAAATCTGCTCTCTGTCAGTTTGTGACCATTGTTCCTTGTTACCTCAAGAGGCGCCCTGGTGAGCAGAGCATCTCTGATCCCTTGCTGCGTTCCCCTAATGAATTTGTAGGTAGCCCCAAGATCACCTCTCAGCCTTCTCTTGTGGAGGCTGAAGAGGTCCAGGTCCCTCAGTCTCTCCTCATGGGGCTTGTCCTGTAAGCCCCTAACCATACAAGTGGCCCTCCTCTGGATCTTCTCGAGTCTATCAATATCCTTCTCGAAGTACGGCACCCAAAACTGGACACAGTACTCCAACTGCAGTCTGACCGATGCCACATAGAGGGGAAGTATCACCTCCTTCATTCTATTTGTCATGCATCTGCTGATGCATGATAAAGTGCAGTTAGTTTTGCTGATGATTTCGTCACACTGATGACTCGCGTTCATCTGGGAGTCCACTAGGACTCCGAGATCCCTTTCCACTTCTGTGCTGCTGAGAGGGTCACTTCACAGCCGGTAGGTCTGCTGGATATGTTTGTGCCCTAGGTGAAGCACTCTGCACTTGTCCTTGTTGTACTGCATCCTATTGTGTACTGCCCACTTTTCTAACCCTACCCTCCAGAGTGTGCACTTCACCCCACAATTTAGTATCGTCCGCAAACTTGAACAGAGTACGCTTCACACCCACATCCAAGTCACTGATGTAGATATGGAAAAGTACAGGTCCAAGGACTGAACCCTGAGGGACCCCACTACCCACATCCTTCCAAATTGATACCGACCCATCTACTACCACTCGCTGGGTGCGACCGTTAAGCCAATTTGCCACCCACCAGACTATGTAAACATCTAAGTCACAGCCTCTTTATTTATGAGAATGGGATGAGATACTGTATCCAAGGCCTTCCTAAAATCCAGGAAAACAACATCCACCTCTATTCCTGCATCTAAGCATTTTGTGACCCGGTCATAAAATGAAACCAGATGGTCAGGCATGCTCTACCTGTTATGAATCCATGCTGGTTTCCCTGCTGCATTATTTTTCCTGCTGGACTCCCACAAATATGATCCTTCATAATCTCCTCAAAGACCTTTCCAAGGATGGAGGTGAGACTGACTGGCCTATAATTACTCAGATACTCCTTCCTCCCCTTCTTGAAAATAGGGACCACAATGTCAGATCATAGAATCATAAAAAAGTAGGGCTAGAAGGGACCTCCAGGCTAGGGACAGACATTACATATAAACCGGTTTAAGTGATCAGAAACTGGTTTAAACAGAACAGATGTTCAGTACACATAAACCAGTTTGAAAATGGCTGAAACCAGCTCGAGATAAACCTAGCTGAGTGTAGTATATCAAACTTAACTGGTTTCAGTCAACCCAGTTTATGCAATGTCTGTCCCAGAGCCTTTGCTGCTTTAAGCTAAACCAGACACCCTCAGCATCCCAGCGTGCTCTCTGGGCTAGGTGAGGCTCTCTGCTCTACAGCAGAGCTGGCCCCTCCCCTCTGCTCCCTGGCCAGAGCTCCTATAGAGACTTGCAGGCCCAGCAGGGTCTGCTGGCTTCCCCATGCCCCCCTCCCCTCCCTTCTCATCACTCACTGCTTAAGCAGAGATCCTCTCCTCCTCTCTCCCACAGCATGGACTATAGCCAGCCTGTGGTATGCTAACGAATGCTGTGTCAGGCAGATAGGACAGTGTCCGTTTAGGGCTTTTTGGAGGTAATCAACAGCTCGGCTGGTAATGTCCCTGCATTCCTTCCTTTGGGAAAAGCTGTTTAAGAAAAGCTTGTAATGAATGAGGCTTTGTTTTCTGATGGGGTGTTAAATGCTGATAACAGAGCTGATAAATGCTCTGTTGGGCAGGGGGCAGGGATGACCCCTCCCTAATCAGTGTCCTGGCAGGGCCTGGCCACGCCCCCCTCAGCTCAGCCTTGTGCAAGGGAAGGGAGGGCTGCGCTAGCACCCCCTGGCTTCTAGCCTGAGCACTGCAGGCATGTGCCTGCATTTCTGGGATGCCGGTTTGGTTACAAACCAGTTGAGCCTAGCCAGGTTAGACTATCCTGCAAAGATTGAATCAATTCAGGCTCAGACTTTTTGAATGTCCGTTCCTAGGCCAGAGGCCATTTAGTCCAACCCTTGCCAGAGGCAAGATCATCCCTATCAAAATCATCCCAAGCAAATCCTTGTCTAAGTTATTTCTAAAACTACTCAGGCTCTCCTGTCATATAACCATATCGCCCAGTACCCTAA
Organism: Alligator mississippiensis; assembly: GCF_030867095.1. NCBI lineage: Eukaryota > Metazoa > Chordata > Crocodylia > Alligatoridae > Alligator > Alligator mississippiensis. Next base: position 87,584,455 of record NC_081829.1, on the reverse strand, counting down.
CCTGCCACGGTGGTGGCTAATGTCCTGCTGCTGCAGGGGATGCCCCCAGATAGGCTTCTTCCTAGTTATGTTCAGGAGAAAGCTTTCCTGCCTCTGCAGGACCTTTCCAGCCTCGCACCAAGCCAGTCAAGGCCTCTCAGTGCCATCTAAAATCTGTTTTTGGACAGGGATGGAGGTATGGAAATTAGACTGAAGTGATAGTATCTCTGCTAGTGATGTGCAAGTTTAACAGCATTGCTTCAGTAGAGCTGTACTGCCTGGGACCCTGCTGAATAGACCCCTTTCTTTCTCTGTGGAGGAGAAAACCGTCTGACTGATGTAGCCATGTCAGGGGATCTCCATGAAGGGATCCTTCAGGAGATTTAGTCACTTCTTAACCCTTTCCCAGGGAGGGGTTGATCTGAGCTAATGGTGACGGCATCCTTGCCTTTGGCACTGCTTCAGCATTTGTTGTGGAAGCTCCTGTTAAAAATTTTAACAGCGTGTCCCGGAGCCCCAGTATTACAGTGAGTCAGTGTTTCTAACCGGTGGTAGGAGCCACAGTCCAGAGTCTCACACCTCTGCCACTGGAGAATACCCTCTGCTCTCAGCCCTATCAAAGAAGTCAATTGATTTATTTTATTTTTTTAGAAGTCTGTTTCATGATGTAAACAGAAGTTAGGCTGAAGTGTTTCTTGTGGGGTAAAAAAAAAACAAACTTGTTTAGGGTGAAATCCATAGTTATGGAAGAAGGCTGAATAAGATGCTATGAGCAGTCAGGCCCTACTGAGGACCTGTTAGTATGATGGCCCCACTTGCTGTGAATATGGAAGAGTTTATCTACACCAGAGGCCTGTGATTGGACTGGGCCAGTATAAGGGGAATAGAGCTATGGGAACCACCATTAAACTGATCTCTTGGCTCTAATGCCTTGTGTAAACGGCTCCAACATCTCCCCTTATTCCAGGCTCCGCATTTGCATTACTGAGGACCAATGGCCCTGAGCTGGAAACTGGGCCAGGTTTTACTTTTTGCTCCATAGTACAGTTGAATTACTTGGGCTCTGTGTAGGGAATGTCATGCACACTCATTAGTAAGCATCTGTATAGCCCTTTGAACTTAGAAACAGCTCTGTACATCCTCAATATGAGTTATGGTACGTTGATGGTAATAGTTTCTCCATTAAATATGACGGCAGTAGAATATTGTTTACTCTTCATCCACAAAAAGAGACTTTATGTTGTTATTTCTTGAATCTTTATTAACAATTTTCATCAAACCTCTTGCTAAATGTTAAGGAAGGATGATGTTAAATCATATCTTAAAGAAAAACCTTCCCTGTGACTAAATGAGCTGCAGGCATTCTTATCTCAATGGAAGTCCAATTAATGTGTTACCTGACAGTATTGCAAGGTATTCTGTCCTATCGTGTTCCATTCTTCTAGTAAACTGGTGTCTCGCTAACAAGTACCCAAACCTGGGTATTTCCTAGACTTTTACTTGTTGGTGAGCAGGAATTAGGATGAGGATCTCGCATACACCGTTGACCTACTTGTTGCCTGTGGCCCAAACACATGCTCTGGAAAGGACTAGTAACCCTTCTTGTTTTTTTCAGCTCTTGTAGTCAGGGAAGCCTCTGAGAATTCAGGTCAAGAAGACATGATTGTACAAGACACAATTCATCTTGATTTTAGAATCAGGGAACAACTATACCGCTGTGGTTTTCTTCCCCTTTTCTTCTTATTTGAAGTGACTTTAAGTGGCAGTGGCAGAGACCGCACAGACAGTCCAGGAAACAGATGTGCTCTGTTTGTCCACCAGACAACATCTATCCATCAGGCAGGCATGCTTTACTTGTTCCCCCACTGCCCTACCATTGTACCTCAACTCTGGAAGGACGATAGCAAAGACAGAGAGTCTTGCAGCTCCCATGATCATTCAGCGCTTTGTGGCTGAAACTACAAACCTGGGTACCATTTATGTCGGTGGGCTTTTTTGCAGTTGTGGACAGATGGGCATGCTGTCAGTTTAGCTTGCCAGCTACTAACATATGACGCACACAAATTGTTCTCTAAGAGCAATGCTAGCATACAAGTCAGATTCTTTTTCTTAACCTACTATATCTTACATAGTGGCAGTTTCCAGCTGTCTTCCTTCCTCCTCCCAACAGCTAGGTAATTCAGAAACACTTAGAGTAGAATTGGAAGCCAAGAAAGAACTTTTCAGTTTGTACCGTCAATCTGGATCTCACTAGAGTTGCATTGGTTTGACATTTACTGTCCATGGTCTCATGAGCTGAATCTGTCATTTGCATAGACAGAAGGAAAGGTTTGATTAACGAGAGAAAATTTTCCAGCTGAAATCAGTTTTAAAGGTTGTGGAATGCTTTCATTAAACATACGTCCTTGAGAGAGGTAAAATGGTGGAGGACCTCAGCAAGCAACTTGGCAGCTCCCTAATACAGTATTCACAGTTAAAGTCTCACAGGGAAAACTGAACTGCCTTTTTAGGGTTTTTTTAAGACCTGGTTTACAGTAGGAATGCAATTAAAGAACACTGTGAAGGCCATATATGTGCACTACGCATATGCAGAGAAAGATTAAATTCTAATATTTTGTTTTGGGTAAGCTGCTGACCTGTGTTAAAAGCCTTCTAAGTTAAGGTCATCTGAAGAAAACCAGTCCTAGCAACATACAGTATGATGAGCTGCTTTATCATGTTCTTTCCACTCTACAGTGTAATAGTTTGCTATAAATATAGAAGGAAATGGACTGAACCAAAAGCATAATTCACTTTGAATGGCATAACACAAAGAGGTGATTTATTTTTTTTAAGGAATTAGAAGGCAAAGGGAAGGTGCATTACATATTTTAAATTGGGCTATTTGGAACAGGCTTTGAAAGGAATTAATTTTTCTTCTTTTAGTGTCTGTCTTTATAATTGCAAGATCTATGTTTCCTGCTAGTGTGTTTTTTTTTCTTTTGCACTATGCTTTGTTCATAGGGATTTAAACATTAATCAGTGCTACTTTGCTTATCATGCTATAAAAAATTCTCTCTCTTATGACTGAACAACCAAGTCAGAAAGTATTGAGTTCTTTAGATGGATTACAGTTTTGTCTATCCTGAGCTTGGGGAGCATTTACACGGTATTGGTAAGATCTGTACGCATTGAACTAGGGCCACCAACCTTCCAGCCTCTCCGAAGCTAAGCATCTCCTGGACCCTCACAAACACTCCAACTTTTTTTGTCCCTGCAAAGCCTGTGGAAATGGAAGAGCCTAACCATATGGCCCAAAGGTCACAGAGTCAAGTCCGTCCCCAGTAAATGAAGGGGAGCAGTATGTTTCATAACTTAGGATTTGCATTCAGAACTTTTTGCCGTTGTCTGTCTCCTGTTTAAACCAACGAGCGGTTAGCTAGAGAACGTCAGGAGACGGCATTTGGTATGGTGCGGTGGAAGGAGAAGGATGCCTCACGGGTAGCCAAGTGTCATGTTATTTAGGGCCTTATCAGTCCATGGTTTAACTTCCACCTGGAGCACAAATGCTAGATAGTGCAGTAAGCAAAGCCCCACGTAACAGGTTTCCTGAGCAGGAAGCCCAGGCGGAAAGCTCCATTCTACATTCATTGCCAGTTCTTGATAGTTTGAAAATGGAATAGTTTGCCCCTAGAAGGTCCACCTTCAAAAGTTTGCACCATTCTTGTTAGTTCAGATGGCAACAAGAGAACACCTGGTAACCTGGCAGAACCAAGAGGCTTCCCGTCTCATGAACTCCGGTACATCTACAGAGCACAACATAACGCTCTGTAGAAACACCCAGCCTACTACTAGATGACATACCTCAGCTATCAGAAGCAGTATAGCCATATTAACACAGCACTGCATCCAGGCTAATACCGCCAAAAGCATTTTTACACATGCAAGCACTGCAGTGCCGGACGCAGTCGTATAAGCGGCGAAATGCATGTCAGCGCTGAAAAATGATGGTAGCGTACTTTTGAACTAAAATGCATAGGAGGGGCTTTAGTTCAAAAGCACACCGCTTTTGAAAGTCAAGCTAGAAAACGTCCAGTAGCCATCCTGCTTAGTCTGTTCACGTACTTTGAGGCCAGAGTGGAGAGGGTACTAATATGAAACCGAGAAGGATTGCGAACACTTTGGAAGATAGGGTTAAAATACAGTTTGATTGGGATGAATTGGGGGAAGAAAAGATGCTGAGCTCCCTTAAATTTAGAGCAGCAGTTCTGAACCTTTTTCAGTCAATGTACCTCTTGGTCTCAGAGTGAGACTTCACGTACCCCCTTTCAATGGGAAATTAATTTTTTTTTAGGCCCTTTGACCTGTGTTAGACAATGTATGAAATATATCTCATGTACCCCCGATGAGGCTTCACATCCCCCCTGGGGGGTACATGTACCCCCAGTTCAGAACCGCTGATTTACAGCATTTGAGTCCAGAGCAATCAAGAGGTGAAGAAACTCCACAGCTGCCAGTTAAGTCAATGGGAACTGCATGTGGTCAGCGTCTCTGTATAACACTTTATAAAGAGGTAAATGTAGGAAGCAATGTTCTAAATGCAGAAATGGGGATGCTGGTAGTCATCCCTTGCTTGGAATGGGTGGGGGGGTGATACCAAAGATAGGAGCTGGGGACAAGAACAATTTGAGTACTTCACTAGCTTCAAAACAGGCAAATATTGTACTGATCCTGTCTGTTAGGGGTTCACATGTAAAACAAGTGAGGTGTTTATTCCTATCTAAGCAAGCTGGTGGTGCCCTTGCTCATGTAATTAGTCTCTGTGAGTTCCAGATCTACAGTTTCTTGATTGCGTTGGTAGGAGGGTAATAGATGACGCTCCTGGAGTTTTCTCCCTACTGTTCAGTCATGAGTGCAATCCAACCCTATAAAAGAAGTAAGAGCTTCTGACACCCAAGCTTTAAGATCCTAACAGAGCCTCGGCACCTGCCAGGAGCACAGAGCAGGACTGCAGACTCGTCTGCGGTTCCTGCATTGATGCTTGGGGCTCTGTCTACCTGGGCAACACAGGCCCTAGGGTTTCCTTGCCTATGAATGCTTTGGAGAACCTGTGTAAGCAGGGGTTCAACAGTGCAAAGGGGCAACCCAGAAAAAGTGAATCCTCATGGCATCATTGCCCATTAACAATATAACAGAATAAGCATATTTGGTAACTTGCAGAGCTGGTTTTAGGGGCAAATAACCATAGCACTTGCTCGGGGCTCCATGTTCTGCCCAACTAATTCAGTCCAAGTCGACCAAGATGTTGGTAAGAAGAAGAAACAGCCCATGGCTCAGCCAGAGCCCCCACAAGTCCGGTGCCAGCTCTTGTTCCCGACATATTTAACAACGTGGCAGGTGCATCCCACCTCGACTTAGCTGGAATATTCAGCAGCAGCCAGATGATGAATCATTGCCTTAACTCTCGTGTTAGCCTAATTGATTTTAAATCGAAATAATGAGACACTTAATGTATTGCCAACCATTTAATACATTCACATTAGGTCTAATTGGAATGTTTACTTGAAGATATTGCAGCAAACTAATGAGTTTATCCTAGTGAAGCACCACCCCTTTCTCGCTATAAAAGGAAAGTGAAGTGAAGTGTAGCTGTAGTTTGCGTATGTAAATGTTTTCCTGATCACTGACCTCTGAGGCCACCTCACCTAAACCGTGACAGTGTAATTAGGAGCAGTCAAACAAACTGGGTTTTAGAAGTGTCCTGCACAATGATAGAATCCTACACAGTAACTTGTGTTTGTTAAAGCTTATGTTTTATGCCCTGATGATGTCTAAAATGTAGTGCACTTTATTTCCAGTTCAGTTAATTATGTGAAAATCCAAGCTAGATAGATGAATGTAGATGCTGCGAATCATCTTTCTATATCCATTGTTGCTTTCTGTCTGCCCTGCTGCCACCCTTTTCAAACAGATTAAACTTTCTAATTTAATCTAAGCCAGGAAGTAGAGTTTGAAATCTTTCAAACTGGTTTGCCTATATTAAAGTCCTTCATGGGAATAACATATTTCATGGGTATAAATGTGAAAAGGTAGGAAATTTCACCTCGGGTTGTTCTGTAGGCTTAGTCCAACTAGCACACAATAAAGATTTGCTTACCTCTGAAAGGCTTAACAATCTTGGTAGTCAACACTGAGGTTTGGCACCTCCTATGCAATCCAGGCTGCTTTGATTCTTCCAAGGGATTGGGGAATCCTGCTCCAGGATGAATGCGCCACCTATACCGCCATCTGCAGAGGCTCACGTCACATCTTCCATCAAGGCCATTCCATGAAGAGGCAGTAGGGATGTAAATACTATTTTGAAATGTATTCATTTAACCTTCTCCAGTTATATCAGTTACATGATTAACCGATAACACAGCAGCTGGGATGTAGCTCCTGCTGGGAGCCACTCCTGGCACCCTTTGACTGGGGGAGGAGGCAAGCCCGCCCAGACAACACAGCCCGCTGAAGCCATTTGCTGGGAGAGAGGGAGCATCTTTGAAGGAGCACCTAATTGCTTAATCGATGAGTCATTAGGCTGCTTCCTGTTTTCCTCTTAGGCAGGTGTGGGCAAAATGTGGCCTGTGGGCTGGATCTGGCCCACCAACTGATTGTATTCAGCCTGGGTCAGCGGCCACAAAGTCATAGGATCTGGCCCATAGGGAGCCAGTGATTCTGGCTGCCACATCATGCTGGGTGGGCGGGCACAGGCTGGGTGCACACTGGCATCGGCTGTGGACGCTGCTTGGAGGTTCCCACTGAGGACTGGGGAAACTGCATGGGACTGCAGATGATGCAGCAGTGTCGCCAGTGGACCCAGGAGGACGTCCTGATCCTCAGGGAGAAGCTGTCACCGGCATCTGCAGACCATGCCAGCGCCTGCCCAGCACTGCTTCGAGCGCACGGGACAGGAGCTGGTATAAGCTGCGGGGCTGTGCTGTAGTTGCAGGATGGATGGGTGGGGGAAGGAAGGAGGGGGAAAGGGTATATAGAGAGAGATATCTGTGCCCATGATCAGTGGCAATGGCTGGTGCTGGACACCAGGCAAAACCAGGAGCTAGTAGCAGGCACACTCACCACTTCCAGGGCCCCACTGGCTGGGCTGCCCGGAGCCCATGCCAGGTCTGTCCTGCAGCTCCTCCCTGCTGCCAATGCCCCATGCCACCTTCAGGCCACCCAGGGCTTCTGGGGTGGTGGCAGTGGCAGCAGGGAGGAGTTGCAGGGCAGCCCTGACCCAGGCTCCAGGCAGCCACAGCCAGAAGGGCCCCAGAAGCAGCAAGCGCACCTGCTGCTGGGTCCTGCTTTTCCCCAGCACTGGCCGCTGCCACTCATCACGGGCAGGACCACTGCCTCTCTCTCTGTCCCCCTGCCCCTCTTTTCCTCCCCTTCCCTTTCACTCCCCCGCAATCATACCACACATACAGCATGGCCCTGCAGGTTACACGAGCTCCCAGCCCGTGCTCCGGAAGCAGCGCTGGGCAGGTGCTGGCATTAGCTATGGGCACTAGTGGCAGCTTCCTCCTGGGAATCGGGGCATCTGCCTGAGCCCCTCTTCGGGGTAGAAGGATGGGCTGGAACCGGTTATCACTAGGGATCCTGGCTTTCCCTGATTAAAAAATCACATATCATATGATTAAAATGAAAGGCCTGTAGCCTTCCCAGGCCTGCTGGTATCCCTTGCCCCCCACCTACAGCCCCCTACCGCCCCCAGCTTCCAGGGCTATGGGGCCAGTGACCTGAGTCCGCAGCCCCCTGCCCTGGGCAGGAGGCAGTGGCTGCTGCAGTGGAGCAGAGCCCAGCTCCTCCCTCCTGTGCACATGGCACCCCCTGACTTACCACTCACCTCCTGTTCCCTCACAGCCCCTTGCAGGCTGGAACTGTGCCAGCCTGCAGAGAGCTCTTTGCAAAACTGCAAAATCTGTGGGTTTCCCCGGTAGAATGAGAAATATGTGTTTTTCTTTCAGTAAAGTGGAAAATCCTTGGTTTTCTCCATTTTTACATGGGAAACATAAAACCCGGATCCCTAGTTATCACTGTGCTTATTAGTTAAATGATTAATCCTTTAGGCTAGGGACAGACATTCAAAAAGCCTGAGTCTGAATTGATTCAGTCTTTGCAGGTTAGTCTAACTGTGAAGTTTGAACCGATTTGGAAGTGGATAGACATTCCCTCTTCATTCTAGAAATGCAGGTACATGCCTGCAGTGGCTCAGGCTAGAAGCCGGGAGCCAGTGCTAGAGCAGCCCTCCTTTCACTTCTACAGTACTGAGCTGAGGGGGGCGTAGCCAGGCCTGAGTAGGACACTCTAATTATTCCCCCTGCCTTGCAAGCAGCCCAGCAGGGAATGTTTATTCCTCTCAACTCAGTGTTTATCAACCCATTCAGAAAACAAAGCCTCTTTCCAAGCTCTTCTTAAACAGCTTTTCCAAAGAAAGACATTAAGCTACCTGTTGATTAGCTCCAAAAAGCCTGTATGCCTTTGTTGTCTCCCACAACACGGATCATAGCTAGCATGTGGTCTGCTAGTTAATGCTGAGGTAACTGCATGAGGCAGAAGGGAGTGGGGAATAATCCCTACTTAGCAGGGAGAAGTCAGGCGGACGCTCTGTACCTGCAGTCTCTGCTGGAGCTGTAGCCAGGCAGCAGAAGGGAGGGGCCAGCTCTGCTGTGGAGCAGAGAGCCTTGCCCAGCCCAGAGAGCATGCTGGGATGCTGAGGGAGTTTGGTTTATCTTAAACCAGCAAGGGGTCTGGGACAGATATTGCACAAACCAGTTTGACTCATCAGTTAAATCTAATACTATATTCAACCAGGTTTATCTCAAATTGGTTTCTGCCATTTTGAATTTGGTTTATGTGCACTGAAAATCTGTTCTGTTACAGATTTAAATCAGTTGCTGATCACTTAAACCAGTTTGTGTGTAATGTCTGTCCTTAGCCTTAATTTCTCACATATGTGGAATATGGTCAGTGCATAATGGGACAGCATGTTTAGTGTCTAAAGAAAAGAACCAGGTGTCTTGGGTTCTGTTTTGAGTCTGTTTCTGAGACTAGTTTGTGGCTGACCCAGTGACAGGAAATCCTTCCAGTCATACGTTCCTAAATCACTTGGGGTCAGATTATATCTTCCATTATTCACATTGCTAACTGGTGACTTACGGTGTTGCTTCATTGCCTGAAAAATTTCAAATAGCACATTTAAATGTAAAAAGCTACCAGTATAAATTACAAAGACTTGTTATGAATGTTACCTAGAGTAACTTCATTAGATATAAAATATTATATCCAAATATTCTTAATTTTATCATATACTTTGTCTCTGATAGCTTGCTTCAGTTCCTGGGTAATAGATGAGTCTACATATTTTACTAATACAGTTATCAGGGTTATACCAGATACAGATGATAAATGTCAATAAGTGTCCACAGTAAAAGTCGTGTTATCTGGCACTTCCTTAACCAGCGTGCCGGTTGACATGGCAAAAGTGAAACCAGAAGTCCCACTTCTGGTTTTGCCGAGTCCCACTTCGAGCCACGGCAAATTTATTGATAAATTAATAGAGTTTACATGTAATCCCATATGACTGGAAGGGATTGTTCTCTCTAGGATGTACAGGGGAGGGGCAGCGCGGTGCCTGTCCCCCGGCACACTGACACACTGGACGCGGCGGGAGGCAGGCAAAGACGCCTCTCAGGTAACTGGCATATTTGGTGCCGGATAACAGAGATTTTGCTGTGCTTAATTTGATTTTGGTGAAAATCAATATTTTAACAGGCTTGCAGATCCTAGGACAAAAGGTATTTTGAAAGTAGAAGGCAGGACAGAGTGCAGTGAACTTGAATGGCATGTATGTTGAAATGTATTTCTGTGAACCCTTTTCCATTACATGTCCTCTCTGTTCAGATCTCTGTAGACAGGCTATTTGAGGAAGATTATGTTCTCTGGTTACCGAAAGCTTAAGATCAACGAACTTCCTTGAGCTTTAGCAACACAGACAGCATGGCTAATTTGGGATGGAAACATCCTGAATAGTAGGAGAATTCTTGTTCCCGGCCCCAACTGTTATCAGTGGAACATAAACAGCTTGGCTACTCGCTGGGGGCTTATAGATAGAGCAGGATGGGAATATTGTGATATGAGGAGAAACAGATGCACACAGGTCATGTCTTCACCAGTTCCCAAATTCCCGTGTGGTCCTGTCAGGAGTCCTGATGCATGTCAGAAATAAACTAAAACCTCAGGGCCTGCTTAACTGCTACATTATTTCAGTGCAACCGTATTGCGTCCCGTAGCATTACACCAACCAAACCTGAGTTGCACCGGAGGGAATTAGGCCCTCATTTTTTATCTTCTTAAGGCATCACATTGTTCTCTCTCAAATCTCATCAACACATGATGTAAGGAACTGAAGAAGCACTTAGTTGGGTCACTGCCATTTTCTCAAACGTGAGTGAATTGCCTTAAAATAAACTGCTGTCATAATTCTGACATTTGAGAATGGGGAAGACCATACAGTAGGGCTTGGATAGGAGGAGGCGAAGGAAACAATGCTGAAGAAAAAGATGGTAGATGGATTGGGACTAGAGAAAAAGAGGAGGAAGAAAGGGTAGAACGTAGAGAAGGGAAAAGTAAATAGAAGAAGGTAGACCAGATGGAAGGAAATAGGTGTTTTTGAAGGCAGGAATTTAATGAAAAAGTCCTCTTAAACATGAAAAAATTCCCCCTCAAAATACTTAAAAAAAAAAAAAGAAAAGCTAAAGAAACAATGCGACACAGATATAACTTCCCCCCTCTCCTGCTTCTCCTAAGCGATGGGTCAGAAAAGGGAAGGGAAGGGAAAGGAGGAAGCAAGGCAGCAAATGTATTTAGTTTTAATTTAAAGAAAGTTTGCTGGATTCAACACGTTGAGTATGTGATTTAGCCGTGGTTTGGCTGCTCCCAGCAACAGAGAAATGAAAAGGAAAGAAAATGTTCCTGGCCTTTGGCAGAGGAGAAGGTGACAACCCTCCAGACACCCTCATTTCCTTTCATTTGAAGTCTGGCATCCAGAGGGTGGGGAGGCTGCCGTCACTTGGTGAGCGAGTTCAAATAAGAGCACCAGGGTGCGGACAAGTGAGCCTGAACAACAGCCCAGTGAGAGAGAGGAGCGCCCACAGACACTTTTTTTTCCTTCTTGTGGGACACGACCCAGACCCTCCTAGGACGAGCCCCCTTGCTTTTATCCATAACAAACTCAAAGCTTGCTCAAAACTGCTCCCCTGCATTTGGCAGGGTCACCTCAACCCTTCGTACTTCCCAGGGACATAAATTGTGGTCAAGGCCGTTTGCCCTGTGTGGATCTTTCAGATGAGACCTTGTGTCTGCTCTGCTTGGACATTGCTGCATGTATGGCACTTCTTGTTAGGAGCAGGGTGTTCAACCTGGAGTTCTGGCCAAATTCCATCCTGGGGGTTTACACTGTGCCTGTCTAAATAGCACGGGTGGCTACGTAAGTGAAACAAACTGATAATGAACCATAACCACTAAGAAACTGTTCCTCGTGACCCTGAGCGCTTTTTCAGGGAGGGTCCTTGTTAATCTATTAATTTTAACAGATTAACAAGGACCACGCATACATCTAGATGCAGTTCCAGACCCCTGTGTTATATCCTTTTTCTCCAGGATGCATTTGTGTATGCTCTGTTACCCCTAAGCGTTTCTGTAGTACCTTCACCATAGTATCTGTTAACTGTAAAATGCAGTAGCTCCAGCATAGTATTTGATGCTAGTCTGTGATAGGGGTCAGGGAGAAAAGGCTATCTTTTAAAACAGGGTTGTCCTTCAAATATGTATTTTCTTATGAGGTTCATTATGTTTGTGTTCTTAATTAGCTACCAGACACTGTTTCCAATGTGTCCATGTCTTTACCCAAATCAGTCATGCTAATGGGGTCTCTCTCGGTGGATTAATCACAGCAGTTGAACCTGTGCAGGTTTAGATAGTAGTCTGAACAGCAGCCAGGCAGATGGATGCCTATCCATGTTCTCTTAACTTTTCCACTCTTTGGGAAACACTGTCCTTTCATTCAGTGTTTGTACAGCACACAGCAAATGATCCCAGTCTATGTGGTCTTGGTCTTGGTCCATGCATGGGCATTACCTCAGTATATGTGATAATAAGATGAAGAAGCATTTCTTCCCCCTCACAGCTTTGCTGCCCTCTGGGACATTTCAAATAGATCACAACCCCTTACATAGGACATCTCTTCAGGCAATAGTCCAGAAGCTGCATCCCTATTCTTTGTTGACTCTTCATCCTAAGAGGTGTCCACTCTGTAATTCCTGTGCAAGGAGACCTGCTGGCCCTATATCATTGGCTTCACAGATCTTGCTGTTTTCATTTCTAAAAATCATCTCTGAGTCCCTGGAGAAATCCCACCATCTTCGATTGTCAAGAATTAAAATGGTACCAAAACTCTAACAAACTCATGAAGGATTTTGAAGCTCTCCCTAGGAGTTTGATATCTGACTTCTTCCTCGTTTGCAAGCCAGAATACTAAAAAACAAGTGGAAAAAAAGACATCCTAAACAAATCCCATTTCTTTTTACAGTGTTGATTACATACTCCTTCCTTTAAGCTCAAAGAATTGTCTGAAAAGGAATTGCAGGCACAGCTTGAGTCAAACTGACCGGGCCTGGTCCCGAGATAGGTGGTGAAACCATGGAGTTCCTCATTAAAGAAACCCTGAAACCCTAAAGCTGTAGATTTATTTGGCACATGTACAGATATTTGTGGATGTTGTTTTATATTTCGGGTTTATTTTTAACAGAGACCAAAATTAACTAAAAAAACTGGTTCCTCTTGTTATATTTTTAGATAGGACCCAGGTTGGTTAAGTGAGGGAAATCTTGTAACTTCCTCATACTTGGATTTAATGAAAAGAACAAGAACAATAGCCTTTTGGGGGAAAAGTGAAAGAATTATTTATTTTTAGCGGGCACATACTGATTCTCAGACTCGCACGTTCTTACATAATGCATCAGAGGTTAGAGTTCGGTCCTGGAGAACATGCTCTTCTGTGTATTCTGCAAACTGCACAATAGAAACACTGTACTGCAACTTGCATAACATCCAACCCCGTTTCTCAAGAGTCGAGTGTATGCTGTCTGTCACTAAACAGGATACAGTAACATGTGTTTGAGACCGGATTTACAGCACAAGAGAACAGGTAGTCAGGGGGGTAGGAAGGAATCTGGACTGTTGCTTTGTTTATTTTGTTTCAGATGGTCTACTCTCAGTTGAGCAGTACAATACTCGGCAAGTGGTCGAGATGAAACAATACCAGATGTTGCGTGATATGCGCCTCTCAGTTTGTGTTAATCTTGTGGACCCAATGGCCAAGAGAGAAAGAAATGACTAAAAAATTAGAAGCTTCTATAATTTGGTTGAAAACAATGCTTCGTATTAAAGCACAACATTGTCATTTTGAGTTCCAGTTACCTTGCCAGAGGTAGAAGCAGATATTCTGTCATTACCAGGTGGTGATGCTCAGCCTTCCCAATTTACTAGCATTGATACAACCCCGAAATGCTGGATGGCATATCAGAGGCAGACAAGGTTCCTTGGGTGAATTTGATATCTTTTATTAGACCAACCCAAATGGTTGGAGAATGGTTATTAAGCAAGCTTTCGGGTTCAAAAACCCTTCGTCAAGCTAAGGAAGCTTCAGCAGTTGGTGTGTGCTCTTCCTGGATAGCATATCAGTGATCCAGGACTGCATATTGTCCTCCTTGGGCCTCAGGTGGCTTTGTTTGCTGGGAGAGAGTCCATATGCATAGGGAAAAGGAAAAGCATCTTGGAGGTGTGTTTTCATTTGTCTAAGTGGCAGCTGTTTGAAACCCTGATTCAGTAAAGCATATGTTTAATCCCATAGTTAAGCATCATTGATACGAAACAGATTTACTGAACCAAGGCCTGAAAGTTTCTCGTAAATTTGAAATACTGGAAATGCAGTAATCTGGGGAGGGCATGGGCGAGAGAGCCTTGCAGTTTGTCACATGGATATGAACATTATGCATGTGGTGCTGTATTTAATAGATTGTACGTAATTCAACCCTTCCTGTTTTCTGATATATTGAAGATGTACATTTATTTTTTAAGACAGTAAATGCAATGTGTGTGATTCCTTGAGGCAGCGAATTCAGAAGCTGATGCACATCCTTTATTTTTGTTTTAAATAATTCAGCAGAACGAAGAGCAGAACATTAAGCTGCGTGTTGAGGAAAAAGAATAGGAATATGCACAAGCTGGCAGAACTAGCATTGCTCGGAGAACTGTATTTTTCACATTTTTCGCCTTATGCAATCTTAAGTGTTTCCGAAGCCAGTAGTTACTATTTATGAAGTTTGGTGAAGGGTGTAAGGGTAGGTGGGGAGGGTGGCAAGGCAAGGAGAAAAAGGAAAAGATGACTCTAATGCAGCAGCTAAAAGCCACCAAAAGGTCAAAGTAGTTGTTGGAATTGATGTTGTGGTGTCTCCTGTTTCTACTCTTTGCATGCAACAGCCACGGGAGCCTGCAGACTTAGCAAAGCTAATGTACCTTGGGACAACAAGCTTGCTTCTTTATGCCCACTGAGAGTACATAGGACTTAGAAGACACTTGCAAAGCTGTGGTGTTGTCATGTTGGCCTGGATAAGGGAATTCTGCCTTCCACGGTACTGTGCTACACGGGGACTTTTTCCACTGAGGAAGGCAAGGTAGAGGGAGTGGATTGGCTAATGCATAGTGACTTCATAGATCTAATGGATCTCCTTGTGTGGGGAGAGGCTCAGCCCAGGAAGCAGTTTTGCTCATATTTTCCGATATGGGGAGGAGTCTAGCAACCTACCTTATACCCCTGCTTTGGGTCTTTGTGCAAGGCCTCCAAATGGCATCAGGACACACAAGCCTTTTGCTGGGCTGCTGCACAAATGGCAAGCTTCGCCCACGTCAGAACAGTGAAGTCCTGGAACAGCCTCCTAGTAGCAGGAAGAGAGATACAAATCTCTATGTTTTAAAGACAGAGATTGATCAAGCCATGGAAAGGGATTGTAGGAGGTGACTGCTTGTGATAGCAGGGGACTGGACTGAGTGACCCGGGAGGCCCACTCTGTTCACATGCAGCAAGTGCAAAAAAGCAGAGGACTGATTCTGCAGTAAGTTTCAACTCCTAGATTTCACTATGTTTTTGAAAAAAGAAAGGTCCTGAAGGACAGGTGAGGATGTTAGCATGCTTTTCAGATTCAACTTAAAAATTGTCTGAACATCTTTTGCACAAATATTCCAAACAAATTTGCCTTGAAAAGAATAAAACGTAAATTCATCCCACAAGGAGAGTAGCGAATTCATCATGTAGGAAAGGAGGTTGGATCAGACAGGAGGTGATAAATAGTCTGTGAAAGGACAGGCAGGGGAGAGCAGTGGAAAATACAAAACAGGTTCTTCCCATTGACCAAGCTACCTAGGGAGGCTGAAGCGAGTCCAATAGGTATGTTAAGTTAATGAAGTTGAGGTCTCCTGCCTCAAGCCATCATTCTGCATGTCCTCACTCTCCTACAGGCCCTGTTTTAGAAAGCAGCCGGTGAGTAAAAGCAGAACGGTGGAGAATCATAGAAAATCAGGGTTGGAAGGAGGTCATGTAGTCCAACACCCAGCTCAAAGCAGGACCATCCAAAACGAAATCATCCCAGCCAAAACTTTGTCTAGCCGGATTTGGAAAACCTCCAAGGATGGAGCTTCCACCACCTCTCTGGGTAACCTGTTCCAGTGTTTTACTACCCTCCTAGTGAGAAAATTCATCCCAATATCTAACCTCAACTTCCCTTGCTGCAACTTGAGACTGTTCCTCCTTGTTCTGTCATTTGCCACCACTGAGATCAGCCTAGATCTATCCTTTATCAAATCCCGCTTCAGGTAGTTGAAGACTGCTATTAAATCCCTTCTAGTCCTGTCTTCTGTAGGCTAAATAAGCTCAGTTCCCTCAGTCTCTCCTCATAAGTCATGTCCCCCCAACCCCCAAACCAATTTTTTCACCCTCTGTTGGACTCTCTCCAATTTGTCCACATCCTTTCTGTATTGGCGGGGTGGGAGATGACTGACCACAGTACTCCAAATGTGGCCTGAATGCATATTTTGGATTTTAGGGATAAAGGTTGCTCCTGGCAATAACTGTGATACAATGCTTGAGTAATTAATGCTTGGATTACTCTCAGATTGTTACTAATATTATTTGCTCTCTTGAATACGCTGGTAAAAGACAAACAGTGCGAAACTGTCTGCCTGGCATGCCCAGCCAATTTTCAACCCAATCTTAAATGACCTGAACTTTTGATTGCTCAGGAAATAGATTTAAAAGCTTCTTGTTTCCATTGATCACCCCCAGGAGACAAACCAGGGTCTGTGTTTGCTGCGACTGGATCTGGTCATTCTACAGGCAGTAAAACGTTCTTGCTCAGCAAGCGCTACTTCCTGCATTTTCTTCTGTACTCCATCTCCACAGATGAGATCAGTGGAAAGCAAGATGGGGAGGAGAATAGCCTAGGGATTGCAAAATACACTGGGAGAAATGTACTTTTCCATGCATGTCTTGCTTGCTGGACTGCACATTCCTCTTTACTTGATGACAGTATTATGCGTTGGGTTGTGCTGGTAGCTAGGCAGCTACCCAAAGCAACATATCCAGGTGCCAATGAAACTTTCCATCGACTGAAGTGGGTTCAAGGATAGCAATAACAACTCACAATTCAGTCTCTTGTGAGGCCACAACACAAGGCTTCGTATAATCTTTTTAACCAGAAGTTGTTCTGAAAAAGATCTCAAAATATAACCCATACCTTTTACTGCACAGCTGTTCCAGTGGTTTAGAGAGAAAATGCATTATTATTTACTGACATTTTATTTCACCTTTGCTGGCAAATTATAGCAGTGGTCAGTGGTTCTGCTCCAAATGACTTTTCTTAAGTTTGGATAATCATAAACTCTTGAGATATCTAGGGTGGCTAATATGTGTGTCAAATATTGAGGGAGAAGAGAGACCTTGATATGGACTATGTATAAAGTTGGTATTAAATGGATTTCATGCATGTAAGTGTGAAAGACGATATTAACCATTTATATATGAGTGAATAATTATTGAAAAGTCATGGTATTAAGAAAAACTTCTAAAACTCCTAAACATTCCCTCCTCTGAGATTCCCATTTAGACAGATTAGATGGTATTTAAAGTAAACTGTAAACATTTCAGAGAAGAAGCCAACTGTATTTTGTGTACTATATAACCCCAGACACAGTACCATCTTGGGGCCTGATTTTTACTTCCTTTAGACACGCTGAATACTGGCTTATTTTGTAAGCAGTCCTGCTGATATTAGTGGGACTAATTGCAGAGTTAAGTCCTACTCAGTACAGCAGGAGTAGGTGGGCAGAATTGGGCCCTTAACCCATAATAAATAATAACATAAAGAGGTAATTAGAAGGCAGGGTAGATTTGCATCTTTATACACTAACTAAATTGAAGATGTAAAGCATAAGCTTTTGTAAGCGGAGGGCTTACTTTGTCAGATGCTGTAATAAATAATAACATGTCATTCCAAATCCAGAAACCCCTGAGTAAGGATTGTTACTATGGAGGGATAAGCCAAGGGAAGCTGGTAACACAATCTGTGAATCTTCCCATTATAAGTTCCTGCCAATTTTTAACCATTTAGACTAAAATTTTCCATGATCAGTGTCTTTCATGGGCTCATTATTTTGAGTACTGGGAGAGTTGGGAGCAGAGGGCTGAAGTTGGAACTGGAAGCCAGGACATTCGCATCTGCCACCAAAGGCAATGGGATATGTGCTTTGTGCTTGGGGAGTGCTGTCTAATACAAAGTACTTGGAAACAGATCCTAAACATCTTGTATTGGTTGCCCCAAAATCAGTGAATGCTTAGCCTTACTGTACCTAGGATCCATACTTTAGAATAAGGAATGATGCCACTCTGTTGTCCCGTAGGCTAAGTACAAACAGTCAAAAAGCCTGAGGCTGAATTGATTCAGTCTTTGCAGGTTAGTCTCAGCTGCAAAGATTGAACTAATAAGCAAATGAACAAACATTCATTTTTTATTCAGAAAATACAGCCACATGCCTGCAGTAGCTTTGGCTAGAAGCCGGGGGCGCTAGAGCACAACTCTCTGGCTGTAGCTATCATGGGCTGTATGTTTGCTTCCTCTTCCTGCTGTCCCCAGGGTCTCTGGGATTTGCAGTCCAGACTCACAGCAGCAGGACTCTTGCAGGGTTGCTCTTGACTTCCTCTTCCTGCTTCTAGGTGCTTCTGGGATTTGTAGTCCAGTTGCAGCCAGCACCAAGTGAGCAAAGCAGGGCAGCTCTACACTCCAGGGAAGGGAAGTTTAACCACCCTCCCTGGCCCCAGGCCCCAGCAGGGGTTTGCCTGGGGGGGACCAGTGAGCCAGCCGTCACTGCTTAAGCTAGCGAGACTAGTGAGCCAGCCATCATTGCTCCATCTGCTCATATTAACTGAGGGCCATTTATTCTTTGCATGGGATGAGGCAGGGGTCCTGTGAAAAAGATGCTTTGTGATCATGTAGTGTATCAGAACATACACCCCTGGGGGCGGTGATACTAAATGAAATAGATAGTCAGGAAAAGTTAAGTAGACTCAGGCCAGTAGCTGAATTGTCTCCTATTTTATTCTTTTTTTTTTTTTTTTTTTTTTTTTACTAAGAAGATTACTACTGTTCTCTTCCTAACATGAGCAGTTTGATAATATTTGTTGTTTGCTTTTCACACTGTTGTGGTTGATTGCATTTTTCCTGTGGGTGGAAGGAAACGTTTTGATATCCCATGGCCTTATCCATGAACTGCTTATTCCATGTGGCATGTAAGCAGCAGGGATTTCCTTGTCCCTGGCTGGAGTGCTGCGTACCTCCCCTCTTACCTACAAGTCGGATGACATTAATCAGTGTGGGTTTCTTAGCAAGCAATGGAATTCTCAACCACGGAAAGGTCAAGGACCAACAATTCCCCAAAGGGCAGAGAAGGCGAAGGGAAGAAAACGCAGGAGCGAGCTGGTTGTGCCAGCTCACAAACACTGAACTTGAGTGTATCTGAAGCACTGGGGGGCAGAGTGCAAATAAGCCGCGTGGTCCAGCATACATGCCCAGTACTTCCATGGCAGGTAGCCCATGCTTTCCCCGACCTTGGCAGCTTGACGAGGATAATATTTTTGCAAGGATGAACTGCTCTTGAACAATGTGTCTAATGTTTAAGCGGTGGCACAAACATACTTTCCTTTCAGATCAGGCATGTGGCTCTTCTTTTTCCGCCTTGCTTTTTTATTTTTTCTTCGTCTCGCACAAACACATTTGATGTGGCCAGTGAAAAGGAAATCCTAGTCTTCATTTAAGTTCCTGGAGACATTCAGTGACTCGGAAGATAGCACAATTCAGTCTCTTGGCTTTCTGCAGCAGGCTAAGTTGAAGAGGGATGCTTGGGCTTTGTCTAACCTAGTGGTGCTCACCTTTTTGTTCATGGGGCTGTGCCAGCTCCCTCCACAAGCCGGTGGACCCAAGCTGGCACCCAGGGCAGGTGTGGTAGGGCCCCATCCAGCTGCGCGGAGGCGGTGGGATATCACAGATCTGATCCAGCCATATGAAGAAAAGAGGTTTGAGCAGGTCCCCACCTGGCAGGTGGGAGGAAAGGGGGCATGGCCCAGCCCTGCAGAGGGGAAGGGGGCATGGCTTGGCCCTGAATGAGCCTCACAGTGGGAGAGGGCATAGCCTGGCCACATGGAGTGAAGGGAGCACGACCTGGCCATGCAGGGGAAGGGTCATGGCCTGACTCCAACCCACTTCACAGGGCTTGGGAATTTGATATTGGGGAGAGGGACACTGCTCCCCCACCACCAAATTTTCCCACCCGCTGGCTGGCTCCGCGGGCTACATTTGGCCAGTGGGCCGGAGGTTGAGCACCCCGATCTAGTCTCATCGGGCAGCTCTATTGAAGATGTTGCACATCCCTCTCTGGGGAATCCAAGAGTCTCCCTAAGGGTTGGTCTATACGCTGCACAGTGACTTCAGTGTGGTGTAGACATACCTGAGGTAGTTTTCAAGTAGCCAACTAGGTACCAATAGCATAGCTGTTCTGACTGGCTACATAATATTGCCTCAGAGAGCTTGCTTGTTAAACAGTTCTGGTAAAGACGTAAAAAAAATAAAAAACAACAACAGCCTACAATGCTCAAGTCTATCCATACTGGGCTGGAAACCCACAGTAACCATACTAGCATCAAATGTGTATATAGCCATAGTCGCCTCTTAGCCCCAGGAGGGAAAACAGGATAACGAAGCTGAGTGTAAAGACACTAAAAAGGCTGTAGCCCCAGATCTCTACCCTGAAGTACTGGTGCTGTGTAGCCTTCACAGCCCTATATGGAGAAGGCGTAGTTGCTCCTCACTTACCCAGCTTTCTCTGAAGATGCTGTACCTGGAGCAAAAGGACATGGTGGATTGACTCTCTTATACCCAGTTGACCTCTGGCTGCCATTTCAGGCCAGCTGCTGGCAGATATAATTTAGAGCAGATTTCTGGCATAGGTCTGAGGGCTAGCATAGCACCCCACAGGTTGCCTTTCCTCAGCAGCCCTGCCCACTACTCAGCCCCAGCTTTGCAAAGAGATGTATGGCATTTAGCATGTTTAAAGACCTAGCCAGTGCATGCTTGAAAATGTAGGTAACCTTGAGAAAACCCCATTTCTTTCTTCATTCAGTGAAGTAGCACAATGAGTGAGCAAAGTTTACACATGAGAGTTTACCCTTGAGAGAGCATCAAATAATCTACAGCCACTTAACTAACTTGCAAGTTTTCATGCCACTTTGTCCTGGAACCCTATTAGCTTTTTTTAAGCTAAGAAAAGCATGCTGAGTCAGCATAGGATGGGCGATTCCAGGGGATGCTCTGGGAGGTGCTGGTAATCCAGTAATTAGCACTTCTCATTAGACTCCCTATCGGAGTGTGTTGCTGTGGAGACTGATTCTGGAGACAGATCAAAGGGCTTCTTAGCGATGTTTGCAGAATTAGGGGTGATAGTTAAGCTTCTTCTTTTCCTCTCTGGTTGGTTGTATGCTGTTTCCTGAAACCCTTTGGTAGTTCTGGGTTGCTTATTCTTACTGGAGAACCGTAATGTTGTGTAGCACTCAAATGCTGCTGAAGAGAGTATTTTTCAGCAATTTCTACCTATGCTGCAGTTTATGAATACAAGTTTTGGTGGGGATAAAAAGCACTATGTAATTATAAGACATTATGCGCAGCACAATATGAAACTAACCCAGGAAATGAGCAAGGAGAGTCAAAGGATATAAATTTGAGGGGAAAAAAATTGAGACAGCAACAGATGATCACAAAGAAGGAAAACATTATCAGTTTCCTGAGACAAGTCAGCTTTTATAAACATAAGGAGCTTCCCCATAAAAATATGCTTTCTCTAGCTATGTTTAATATTGTCCAAGGTTTTTACGTGTTTGGATAGCAGCCACTGAGCCCTCTTAAAGTATTCACAATAATACAGTCAGAAAGGCTACTCAGTCCTGTATATGTCTGTTAGAAAGGAAATCAGAATACTTTCCGTTAACAATCCCTGCTTCTCCCGGTTCCTCCTAGTTTCGTCTGAGTTTGCAAATTGCTTTTAAATCGCTTTTCCACTATTATACCAACTTTAGTCGGCACGCTACAACCTTCACACCCACTCAGAGGGGGTTATCGCTCAGCAGGAAGTTGAAGCAGAGAGTGAATATAAATTAAGATAACATCAATGTTTCAATTAGATGTAGAGTTTGTTTTTCAGAGGCTGATTTCTGGGCCATAAAATTAGCTTTGGTGTTAACTTGTCAAGATAGATGCTTTCATCAGAGCAAAATTTGTTCTTTTCATAGAGCCAGGGAGAGATTGATATGTGTGAGTTGGGGTGGGAAGTATTACTGGCCGTTTAATTAGTTGGGTTGAATATTGAACTTTTTTTTGCATAATATTACTTTTTTTTTTAATGGGGCTTGTTAGGCATTTGAAATAATGCTTTCACAGTTTATGACTGGAGGGGTTTGTTTGCTTAAGGAATTTGTGGGTTCAAAAACAACAGGGAGAAAGGAAGCAGAGAATTTTGTTGTATATAGCAGAATCCAATAGTTTGTTTGAAAGAGTCATTAATAAAATAGCTGAGATGTTTAAAACTTGAAGGGGCTAGTGGATCATATGTAGCACAGCAGCCACATATACTGGTTAAATACGCTTTGGCATTCTAGACTGCAATGATTTCTATGCACATCGAAATACATTTAATACACCTGGCAAAGGGTTATTCTAGACAACTCCTTCAGGTCCTACCCAAGTTGGTTCAGCATGTGTCGAGTGGTTTTGCAGAACTCTTTTTAGTTTTAAGAAAACGATTCACAAGATGTCTCCTTTAGTTTCCTGGAACTGAGATGTTTATTTTGTGCTCTGTACAACAGCAACAGTCCTGCAGATTTCATAACCTTAAACATTCAAATTACAACTTCTACTGAAATATTCTTTCAGCATGTATTACTCAGGATAGCACCAGGAGGAAGACTAAATAAAAGTACGAGACAGAAAATAAGTCAAGTATTTCAGGCAATATCTCTAGGACTGGACATAAAAACCCCAAAGGGAAAGTACTTGCTAACAGCCTTCTTTTAAGACAGACCATTAAATTCAGTTGCAACTATCAAAACTAGTGAAAAACAAGAACAACCATACCTTTATTCACAGAGCCTCATTGGACAGCTCTGAAGCCAGAGGTGACTTTGTATATTTTCTTTGGGGGAATTTTTCCATTGATTTGGCCTTGTCGCTCAGGCATTGCTGAATGTCATTTAAGACCAGAAAAATAAACTGTTCTTGTAGTCTGACTTAGCTGAATGTAGACAATATTAGCAGCATCCTGATAATCATCATCTCCTAAAGGCAGATGAATAATAACCACATTCAAGTTCCAAAAGATGGGTTTGGAGGTATCTTATGCCTTTGGCTAGGTATAGACGTTCAAAAAGCTCAAGATGGAAGCCATCTAAGTTATACGGTTTTGTCTAGGTGACATAGTTTAGATCGGTAGCGAACAGAGCACACACTCGCCCTTTTGTGGTGGGTGGGGAGGGAGCCTATCTTAGACTGGGATCCGCCATTTTTAAACCAGTATATGTGTGTGCTGAACTTCTGTTCTTTTATGGGTATAGACCAGTTTCTGATCACCTATATCGGTAAAAGTGTAAGATCTGTACCTGCCCCTTGTGTTTGCTATCACATGGGAAGCTATAGCAGGGCATGAAAGGAGTTCAGCGGTCCACTCAGTAGTTTCATGACCCAATAGTAAACCCAATCTAGGAACTGTACTTAGGAAAATCCCCTCAGAGTTATTGAGCCTATGACATGTATTTATAAAGCATGCTTTGCAGGCTCAGGATCCAATTCCTTCTAGTCCTGATTAAATTTTTGAACAAGCAGAAATATGTAAAAACATACCTGCTCTTGAGATTTTTGTCCTAATTCAGTGCACTAAATGCATTCCAAATTCCTTTGAATTTGTAACCAAACACACCCTAATATAAAGGATTTTTTACGACCAGGGTACATAATGATTGGATGAAAAGATAAGAAAAAATGTCAAATAATTCTACCTGATCAACACATCAAAGAGCTCCTCAACACAGCTCACAAAGACACTCTCATGGACCCAGAGGGACAGCTCTCCATCTTCAGCTCCCTCTGTGCAAAAATGAAGTTTATTTCCTACCTATGGGGACTTTTTACCAGCTTGTACCATCTACACTTTTCCCAGAGCCTGACGAAGGGACTTTGATCCCAAAATCTTGCAGAAAAGGACAGTTTTCTTGCCATTTTCCAGTTGGTCTAATAAAAGGTATAATTTTGGAACCACGAGTTCTAGTTTTTTTGTATATAAATTAAATTTGTTCACTCGGACTCCTGATATCCAACTACAAATCACCTTGCATGCAGTGCTAATGTTAACTGGGTAGCTGAGAGTTGTTGAGCATTTTATCCAAGTTAAATGTACTTCGCAGAGGTGAGAAACCTGAGCTTGATCTCAAACCCACTGAAATCAGTGGGAATCTTTCCATCGGCTTGCAGCGGATTTGGGATGAAGCTTGTTATTTGTGACTATCTATTTATGTATTTGATGCATCACTTCTCCTTGCTCACGTATTTTTGGCAAACAAAGTTGGTTGTGTTCGTTATTTGAAATTACTTGAATGTTTTATAACAGCATAATTCTTTTTTCTGCAAAAAATTATTTTAACTGTATCATAGCAAAGAGGTAGGTAGCTGTGTTAGTCTGAAGTCAAACAGAAGGTAGGACAGGGTGGCACCTTATAGGTTAACTAGTTCGAAGAAGCATGAGCTGTCATACGCAATGGCGTACTGGCAAAGGCAGATGTCCTTTTCAGATAAACTGGCTTTCATTAAGATAAGTTCATCCCCCCCCACCCACATGTACCTGCTCAGTCCCAGAGGAGATGGTTCACCGTCTCACCATTTGCCTGTACTCCTATGAGAGGGCTGGATCACTGCTGCCTCACTGAAAAAGAAGTGCCATCACTTGCTGAACCCTGCTGATGTTTGGAGGGGTGGCGTCTCTACAGCATCCACAACACTTCATTTGCCCCCCGATGCTGCTGACTTTAACAGAAAGTGGGACTACATTGTCAACCCCTACTGCTATTCACCCCAAATTAACAAAGAAAGATCAAGATTGCCACATGCACATTTTGGTACTAATGCACATTTTGGTGATATAACATACTTGTGAAAACTCATTCATACTCTATTGCAATTTGACTTTTCATGGAATTTTTCAAGGGCCAGGGTAAACTACGGCTGGTTATAGAAAGTAAAGAAAGGGACAGTGTATGCTACAATAGTGGATTTAATTGAGGATGTCCCTCCATCCTCTCGCGTCGTCCCAGCCGGAAGGTTTGGAACATTTCCATCTATAGTATAATGCTTCTATGAGGCATGGAGTTTATTCCTGCAGCCTAGCCCCATGAATTGGGGGGGAGGGAGGGGAATAGGGAAGGTACATAAAGCAAACACTGTCTGTTTCTGAATAATTAAATGGGATGATTAAAGATCAGATGATTATTTTTTGTTTGTTTTAAGGGAGACAGTTGACAAGCAGAGAAAATTAAGTTGGCAGGACTTATAACCAGTTTGGAGTAATTCCATTGTCACAGATAATCTTGATTGCATTTGTATTTTTAATTAGTTGAACCAGTGTACTCTACATCAAAGCAACACCCATTTTAAATGCTTAGATGAGGCTCTGTCAGAGTTTCCTCTGTAACGTCTCACATTGGAGAGGAAAATAATTTGGGCATAAAAATGTGTTCCAAGCTGGAGTTCAGAATACATGGTCTAGATGTTTGTAAATTATGATGGTTTGCAGTGCTTGAGACTAAACTTAAATTGCTTACCATTTAAAGTAAGAAGTTCAGCAAGGAATTAATGTATATGGAATAACAGATCTCTGTATATTTTACTTAACTTTAGAAAAATTGATCTTTTCCTACTGATAAATTAACTTCTTCACAGTCCTTGCTTTTTAGGATTGATGGACACCTACTCAGTACTGATACTAGAGTACTAATATATGCATCCTTCAAGACAAGCGGCGGGGTTCTGTCTTTGCTTTTTATCTCTGTAAAGTGCCATGCAAGGTTATCATGCGGCGTAGATGTTTAATATAAAAAGACACTCTTTAGTGATCTGTTGAACTAAATGTCTCTTGTATAGATTTGCATTGCAAGTAAACAGCAGACAAGGACACTTTGGGCTGCGTGGTGGAAGGGTGCGTATTGAGCGGGGGTTCAGTTCTTCAAAGAATAGACATGTTTTGCTCCCTTTTCTGAACCTGTTGTTGTCCCGGGCTTTATTATATTGAACCTGCAGCATTCTTTATGAGCCACCAAGCAAATGAGATCCCATTGCTGTATGTATATATCTTGCCAGCCTGCACAGCACGTGCAACAAAGCCCTTGTTTCACCATTAAGAATGACATAGCATATGAAAAGTGGGACCTGTATTTGGTTTTTTGGTGATAAGTGCTGAGCCCTTATACAACACTTTTCTTATTTTACATTGCAAATGCATAAAGCACATAGTGCATCTTGTACAGCTCCTCTTGAAGGTACAGTGCTGAAGATAAGATTAGAATAGAATGGAAGAGAATAATTAGAGGACCACCAGTGTCAGCAAGGCTGACTTTGGCCCCTCACTTGTGAACATGAGGTTGAACTTTTTGTATTGAAACACATTTAAGATAGATGAAAATCCATTTTTTGCAGAATGTAACAGATGTTCCAGCTTTGCATCTTAGCCTAAAATATAACAGCAGTACAGACCCTCTTAATAATAAAATCAAAGCAATTTAAGTTGTTTTACAGCATACACAAAGAACCCTTTGATAGAAAGCAAACTTCATTGCCCTTAAAGATGAGGTGGCTTAGTATGCACTCTTTATTTAGTTTATATGTAGACAGTTGTAATTTCACATTTGACTAGAGAAGGGCTGCAGTAAATTAGAAAAGATATTTTTAAGCACTAGTGTTAGGTTTGCAGGTTTTAAATGGAAAAACCTATTACTACTTAATGTTTCTTTAAATGGGGGTTATTCACTGTTTCTATTAATGCAGTGACATACACATAACTATTACATATACATTTCAAAATACTGATGTCATTTTTTTGGACACAGAAGAAGCTAATTACTGTAACTACCCACTGCTCATAAGGTAGTCTCTTGGTGCAGCGTTGCTGCATATTTTTTAAACATTTAGCTTGATTCCAGATTTTGTCATCTTTTGTTTTGTGCAAGTCTTTAAAAGAGAATGTTTTGAATGTGGGAAAGGGGTGGGAAATGGATGTGGTTTTGGTTTTGGGTTTGAGTGGTTAAGATCTATTTTATTCACACCTAAGGTGTGAATGCAGGACAGAAGTTGACCCATCTCCAGCTGAACTTCCCATAGATGGCTAACCTGGTTCAGAAATGGGGTTATGTCCTGATGGGTTTTAGTGGCTTTGAAAAAGCTGTAGATTTGGTGCAGCAATGAACCATGAAATCTGAGTTATAGGTCAGCCATTATGTTGACATGATTTGTTGTCATGGGACCTGAAGTAGGGAGAGAGTGTATTTGTCTTTGTTTTTAATGCGCCATTTGTTGGCACAAGTGGAAGATGTCTCTTCCTAAGGAAGCTACAGGATGGGAACAATAAGTGAACTGAGATCAGTCTTCGGAAGATGTACGACTTTGAATCAGCTTTGGGAAGGTCAGACTTGGAGGGTGCAGACAGAAGTGACAATTTTCATCTTATCAAGCCTCAAAAGGTAGTATGTAGCTGTGACTAAACAGAAGTGCATGGCTGCAGAGAGCTTAAAAAATTGCCGATTGGGTGAAAATCTGACTCCTGGTTACATGAGGTATCAGATAAAGACGTTTCAAAATGTAGCGTCTTCTGTAACTTGCATTTGTGGAGCTCCTTCCACTGTTTTCAGAATGGGAGGGAGAAAGGGAACGGAGGGAGTTCAGTCTGGGAGGGGTTTAGCCCCCCTGAGGGGTGTGGCAGGTGTGTTGGAGCCCCCCCTCCAAGTGGGGTTGCAGCTCGAATTCACCCACCCCACCCTTCAGCACCAGCTGGGGAGCCCCAAGAACGAGCTCCTTCCGCTGCCTTCCCCCCTCCCATTCTGAAAGCAGTGAGCATTGGCAGAGAGCCTGGTTGTTGCTATGAGAACCTGGCTGCAGGCTCCCAGCTGAAGGTAGGCTCCCCTCCCCCCTGGAACCCGCCATGAACTTCTGTTTGGTCTGCAGTAACGTTGCAATTTGAAGCACTTTGCAGAAATTGTTCTGAGTTACAGCTTGGAGCTGCACTTGTGTCTGCACCCCAAGAGAGCAGAAGGGTCCTGATCTTAGGTTATTTAAGAAACCCTGCCTCAGCTTCCTTGGAAAAATAGGCATGAAAGGGGAAATACATAATTAATCCTATGTGCAAAGGTTTCTGCCACGGGTAGTGATGGTGGAGATTATAGTTTGAATGCAAGCAGAATTGTATTTCATTTGGACCTGTTAAGTTTTTGATACAGGCTAACCTGGCCGAGGAAAATAAAACTGCAGGCCAGAGTTCCTTTTTTCTCTGCGCCCCCCGCCCCCCTCCCTCTTCCCTCTGCAGCCCCTTCCCCACTCCTTACTGTCAAGACCCTGCTTTCTTTGGGCCACCTATACACGTGCAGCGAGGGCTGCTCTAACGAGTTAATCAAGCATGCTGAAGCGTGGTAATTACTGTGCTTCAGCAGACTCCAGCATCACATGTATCAGCATCCCTGCACTGGAAAATGGCAGCAGGTGTGCTTTAAGTAAAGCTCATTCAACGAGCTTTAGTTAAAGCGCCTCCACCACCATTCTTCAGTGTGGGAATGCTGGTACACATGATGCTCTGGGTGTTTTAATTAGAGCAGCTGTTAGAGCCACTATCATTAAAGTGCCCCTCCCTCCCACCCCCAACACACACACACACTCCCAGGGCACGTGTATAAATGCCCCTTGAGCATATGGAAGTGAGGGACAAATTTGAAAAAACTGACCTTGAAATAAACATAGTTATAACAATTTGCATGTAGTATCATAGACTTAGTTCACCCAGAAATGATGCATTTTACCTTTTTTGAAACTGCTGCAAGTTTTACAACAGGTACTCCCTAAACTCACTTGTAAGTAGCACTTCAGTACCTACTTAGAGTACAAACTTGGTTTTTTTGCAAAGATTTTTATTTCTGTATATATAAATATATATACTGTAACTATTCTTCTACCAACCTGTCTTTTGATGACTGCAGTTTACTTGACAGTCCAAAACCCACTTTTACAGTTACGCCATACTTAGTGGCATTACAAAGACCACACACGCATTCCCGCAAACCCGTGCACCTGTCACCATCACCTTTCAACAGTCATAATTACACAAAGGACTACATCAGTGCTCTACCCCCTCTCCTCCCTCCTTCCCAACTCTTCTGACTTTTCCCAGTCCTTTCACTCATCACTGTGTTAGTCATCATCCTCATCATCACCATCCTTAATACTCTCTTTGGAGGGCTCGCCCCTGAAAAGTCTATGCCAGTCCCCTCTCTTCTATATGATGTCTCCCATCTCCTTCCAATTGTCTTTTACTGTCTTCCTGTAGTACCAGTACACTTCGCTCAGTCCCATTTTAATACAGCTCTTGACTGGCCGATTTTTATATCTGTTTATGAGCAAGTTCCTGGTCTTCCACAGGGTGTTCCTGAAGCAGGAGATGAATTGGTTGAAGAGGGTTATCAGAGCCCCTTGAACCCTGCCACCACCAGGAAAAGTATGTGTACTCTCTTCCACATCTCTCTGATGTATGGGTAGTTCTAGAAGAGGTGGTTGATTGTTTCCGCCTCCCGCTAGTAGGATTTTTCTGTGACACTCTGCCCTGCACTGTTTCTCCATGCCTACATGAGGAGTGCCTGATGGGTTACCTGCCAATTCAAGTGTCTGTGTTCCTTCTGTAGGTCCATGCGGAAGATTCACTCCCACATGGCCTGGCAGCTGTCACCAGATAGTATGTCCATAGGTGATATAATGTCTCTTGCCCTTGCCACCTCCTGTATCTTGCAGTGGTTTGCCAGGGTCACTGGGGCCTCATCGTGCAGTTTGTATTTGTCCTGGAAGTGTTTCAAGAGTCAGCACTGAGTGGGACTGTACTCAGTAGGCATTACCATAGATCTTATTCCATGAACAATGTGTACCCCCGGCGGCTGGGGGAGCATGGCGGTGGTGGGAGCTCGGCGGCAGTGGCGGGAGCACAGCAGTGGTAAGCTGGGAGCTCCCGCAGATGCCACCAGTGGTGTCAGCGGTGACGGGGGGGAGGAGTGGCGAGCACCGACCAGGGGTTGACGACCACCTGCAGATGCCGTCAACAGCACCAGATCGCTGACCACCCGCAGACACCGCCAGTAGTGCTGGCGGTGGGGGTGGCGAGCAGCAACTGCCCGCAGGTGCCACCAACACTGTTGGTGATGACTATGGGTTTCACTAGCCTATTGCAGCATCTGGTCCATACGGACCACATGTTTTATGGTCATGCTCAGTGTTGGCTACATCTAATCAACTTTCCAGAATCAGAAGTGCAACTTTCCCCAGCAACATGAAAGAGAATTTCTCACCTTGATCTCTGCAATGTGCATAGGATGGGAAAACATCTGGGTGTTTTTTTCATCCTTATCTCATTGTTCCTTTCCAGTTTTCCTATAATTTTGAAGAGTTTCTTTTTTTTAATGTTATCTGCAAAAATCTGAATTTGAAAACTAAACAAAGTTGATTTTCAATAAGCATTTTCAGACACGTGGCTTGCTTGTCAGTAGAAAATCACCAAAAGCCAGAACATTTTATTGGCAATGGGTGTTGTTTTTTCTTTAATTTTTTTTAAGTTTCCATGTTATTGAGAAACTGCGTGGCCAAAATGAAATTTTGAAAACAAGATGATTCATGGGTTGAACAGTAGATATATGCTTAGATATTTTGCTGAACTAGAGCCTTAATCAGAAGAGCTACTTTATTGGGATATCGGGAGCTACTTTATTCTTTATTGGGAATAAATTTAGCAGTGAATAGCAGTGACCTCTACTTAATCAAGACACATTTAGCTTCAACTGATCACACGTGTTGGAGTGGTTGGTGCATTTAGTGTGAATTTCAGATACTTTTAAAGGCAATGTAGAAAAATATAAAACGAGAAGAAATTTAATGTAGTGTTTTTACTGCTATGCTTTATATATATATACACACAGACGCACATACTTTATATAAAATGTGTGCATGTATCTGTTTTCTAATTGGCTGCTCTTTTCATTGGCACAGTAGCTAATTAGAATGATGAATAATGCATTGACTGACCTATTTCATATGCCAATTAAGTTTTCCAAGTAAAGTACTCCGAAGGCAAAGACTAATGGACCTTCACAAGTTTGTGGCCCTACCCTCTCTTATGGTCCATTCTGCATGATTTTGTAGCTGGTAAAGCCACATGCCTTCCTAAATGGGATGGGATGGAGATATCACTCTCAAAATTGTTTTAGTTCCACTGCATCATCACAAACATATGGTTTCACTTCCAAGTGTTTAACATTCCCATTTCCTCAGGAAATCATTCTTTCTATTTTTTAAACTTTTGAAGCTGGATGTATATTTTTATTGGCAGCTATATGGAGAATGACACAATGAAACCCAGGCCAAGATTAGTCTTCTAAAAATTTGATCTGTCCAGCAGATCTTTTCCCTTCACAGCGTATAGGGTCTGTAGGCAAGAACTTCAGTATTTTTGGCACTCTCTCAAGTAACCTATGAAGTGATATGCAATTAGAACACTCTTTGCTTTTGTACTTGTCTACCATAACAGAATTGTCCACCTTCTGGGCTTGAGCTAGGAATATATTTTCAATTCTTAGTCCAGCATCTGGTCCATATATCATGAAGTCCTAATTAAGCCCAGGATCCTGCAACTGATTAAGAGTAGTTGAATTGCAAGATCTGGGCCTAAGAAAATAAGTTGTGTCACCTCCTAGGAATGAAAACTGTTATATCATTTATTTATTTTATAAATCAATGTATCCAGTTCTAATGCAGACATTGCCAAGGACTGGCTGGCTCTTATGAAGCTGAGGTTTTCTGGCATTTCCTCACTAAGAATGGGTTAATGTTCTCATGTGTTGGCCAAGTTATATACTGTGGGAGCAGATCTATATCTGTCTTGTCCAGTTCTATGTTGTCCACAGATATGACTAAATTATTAATATATTTCCTTGTCTTGCATATTACAGTATCAGGCTTTTTAATATATGATTATCATGGTTTATATTTACAATATATTACTCTTTAGTGATACCATGTTCCCTATGGGTAAAAATCTAGTTTTCTACATTAGGGGAAATATCCCTCATACTGTTCTTATATTTTTGAATAATTAAGAAAAAGAAGTCCTCTGTATATTTTGTACTGCAAACAATAATAGAATCATAGAAAATTAGGGTTGGAGGGGACCTCAGAGATCGTCTAGTCCAACCTGCTGCGCAAGCAGGACTGTCCCCAACTATCACCCCCAGCCCAAGCTTTATCTAGCTGGGTCTTAAAACCCTCCAAGGACAGAGATTCCACCATCTCTCTGGGTAACCCATTCCAGTGTTTTACTACCCTCCTACTGCGAAAATGCTTCCTAATATCTAACTTAAACTTCCCTTGCTGCAACTTGAGACCATTGCGTCTTGTTCTGTCATCTGCTACCACTGAGGACAATCTAGCTCAGGGGCAGGCAATTATTTTGGGTGTAGGACCACTTATCAAGTTTTGGCAAGCTGTCAAGGACCGCACGGGTAGCACTGCCCCTTGAGAGGTGCCCTGCCCTCTGGTCACCATCTTGTGATCAGAAATCCCATCCCCTGACCTCTGATCTTTGCCACCAAAAGTCCCTCCCCTTGCTCCCAGAAGTACTCCTTTCAGCAAGGGGTTTTGTAATCTCGGAACCAGAAAACTACCAAATTATAGTCTAAAAAGCCAACATCTACAACATCTGTTAATTTGATTTCAAAAATTTTTTTTGCCTTGGTTTACATGTGTTTGTGTAATGTACACAGAGGTGATTTGCACAATAGCTTAAAATGAAGTCTTACTCTTGTATACTGTGGTGGGGGTGGTTGAGCGGGGGGTCGGTATACGTTTGTGGGGGGTTATGGGTGTGTGGGGGAGGGTATGGGTGTGTCTGGGTGTGGATAGGTGTGGGGTTGGGGATGGGGTGAGGGAGCATGTGGATGTGTGGGGTGTGGTTGGATATGGGGTTTGTGGGGGATTGTGTGTGGGGAGAAGGATGGGTAAGGTGTGTGAGGGGTGTGGGTGTCTGCGTGTATGTCAGTGCAAAGGTGGGGGTGTGGGTGCACGTGTATGGGAGGGTGTGCATGTGGGACTCACCCTACAAACACATACACTCTGCCCCCCCATCCCATTCCCCTCCCCACACACACACACACACACACACTGGGTACTTGCGCGGCCCTTGGTCCCCTGGCCTGGCAATGCAGCTGGGAGCCACATGGTGCTAGAGTAGTGCAGGAAAATGGCTGGGGGTGGGGTGGGGTGGGGTGGGGCTGGGCTGCTCAGACCTGCTGTGGGCTCCCGCTGGGTCCTACTTGCCCTGGCTCCTGTCATTTCTAAGAGGCAGCCAGGAGCAAATAAACATTAATTTTCTAAGTTTTTAGGGGCCCCGCGGGCCAGATAGAATGGCCTGCTGAGTCGGATCTGGCCCACGGACCATATTTTGCCCACCCCATTATAGATCCATCCTTGTTGGAACCACCCTTTAGGTAGTTGAAGGCTGCTATTAAATCCCCTCTCAGTCTTCCCTTCTCCAGACTAAATAAGCCCTGTTCCTTCAGCCTCTCCTCAGAAGTCATGTGCCGCAGGCCTCTACCCATTTTCGTTGCCCTCCATTGGACTCTGTCTAATTTGTGTACATCCTTTCTGTAATGAGGGGCCCAAAACTGGACACAGTACTCCAGATTATGCTATGCATAAAATACATATATTCAAAAGGAAACCTTTAAAATAATAAGTAGTCAAATATGTTTGTACCCATCTACTGTGTTGTGCCATATGTTAAATTCACATTAAGAAATCACACCTCTTGTGGTGTTTATCTTATATTGTCCTGGCTTCAGAGTGATCGAAGTAGAGTTTGGACTTCTACAGGGAGTTGATCCTTCAGCTGGGAGACAGATGAATGACAGACACATAATGTGTCTGAAGTGTGTATTTTATTCACATTATGGACACAATTGCCACTAACCTTGAATCAGGATAGCAAAAGTAGCAACAGATCCTTTTAATTCCACCTTTAGAATGCCAATGAAACCACAGCTGAAACTCAAGCATCTTTAGCCTGCCCCAGTTCAGTGTTTCTGCTCCCAGATTGTATTGCAAACCCTGCTCATGTCTTTCTCCCTTCCCCCACCATCCAACTTTCCTGTTTTTCAGCTCATTCCCCTCGCCTTCCAAATCAAAGAATTCACATCCTCACTTGAGGATCCTCACTTGAATTTAGCACACCCTCACTTTGATCCTCTCTTGAATTTAGCACATTTTCCTTTGGTTGCCATTGCTCTGCCTGTCTCTTCATAGGTGTCTGTCAGTATGGCTAGGGACAGACATTCAAAAAGCCAGAGCTGGATTGATTCAGTCTTTGCAGGTTAGTCTAGCCTGCGTAAACTGAATGAATTTGCCGGTGAATAGACAGATTCACACAGATTCACATAAGGTTAGGGATGGATTCACTTTTTTGATCCCACGAATGCAGGCACATGCCTGCAGTGGCTCAGGTCACAAGCCGGGGAGCGCTAGAGTGAGCCCTTGGCTAGGGGGAAACTAAGCTGAGGGCAGGGATGTGGCCAGGCCCAGGCAGGCCTGAGTATGACTAGGGAGGGGTTTAAACCCCCACCCTGGCCTGCAGGGACCCCAGCCAGGGTGTGCCTGGAGGAGGAGGGAGGAACCTGCCCCTGTCAGTGGTCCCCGGTCCCCCCACCCCGTTCACTCATTGGCTGGTGGCAGGAGCAGGGGTGGGGCCAGACTCTCATAGCCTGAGGGGAAGCAGGGGTTTAATCCCCCCATTGCTGGGGCAGGTAGCACAGATACTGATAGACTGGGGCTGTGATGGCCAGACGCCAGTAGCCTGAGGGGAAGGCAGGGGTTTAATCCCCACATTGCAAGCAGCGGGGGCACTACATGGTGCCCTGGGCCAAGTCCTTTCGAGGAGCGGCCATCCAGCTGCAGGAAGCAGGGATGTGACCTGGTTGCAGGGTAGGAGGGAGCCGGGGCTAATTACAGAGCCCAATTCACTGCTGCCTTGTGCTGCAGCAGCATGACCCGGACTGCCCCCTACCAGGCAGCTCTGGCAGCACTCCAGAGTAGGGTTTCGCATCGCCACCCCCTTCTCAGGCAGCCAGAGCAGTGATAGTACTCTGGCTAGGGAGGGGTGGGGTAGGCCCTGCTTGGCAGGAACAGATGGACCAGCCCAGGGCTGCAGAGCATGCTGGGATACTGGAGGACTCTGATTTAACTTAAACCAGGAAGGGGTCTGGGAAACAAGTTCCATAAACCGGTTTGATCTCAAGTGGTTAAGTCTGATACTATATTCAACCAGGTTTATCTCAAACCGGTTTTGGCCATTTTGAAACTGATTTATGTGCACTGAACTTATGTTCTGTTACGGCTTTAAACCAGTTTCTGATTAGTTAAACTGGTTTATGTGTAACTTATGTCCCTAGCCTGTAAGAATAGATTCTGTCCTCTTAAAAAATATACAGGTTTGAGGAGCATAAACTTGCAAGCGTTCTCATGAAAGGATAACACTAAGGCTGTTTAGGCCTCAAATTTATCTTACTGACTTCCTCTCATCATACAGCTGTTGTTGGACCAGGTGATACAAAGAAACCAGCATCACAGGGTTTGGGTTTGTTTTTTTCCGAGCGGGCAATTCAGATATCCCACTCAATTTTGAGCACTTGACAACCTCAGATATAGTCTGAGGGACCAAGGTAGGTTTAAGAACAAAATCAAATGTTCTAAAGAATTGGTTATATGGAAGCTTTGGTAAAGTTCTTAATCTGGTAATAACATTGGTAACTACAGAACCAGACAATATAAATGGTTTATAACAGAAGTCTTGTTATTACCACTACAAGCAAGCAAACGCTCTTAAATCTGGAGAAGAGATGGTTATAAACGTAATTAAAACCTGAAAGGTTACAAATGATTAAGAAGCCTAGAAACCTAGAAAAATTAACGCTCTCTAACATCTGCGGACAGGTTCCTCTGCCTGAATAAGATGTCAGTACAAGAGGAAAACCAAAACCAACTAAGATTAGAACTGCCTTTTTATTGCCTAATTGATGATATGAAATGGCCTAAATACTAAGCTGATCTTCTGTTTTGTTCTCTTGCCATTAGATTAGATGCATTCAGTTTAGAACTGAACTTAAATACTTTCACGTTCCTGTTCTTTCCCTGTCCTTGTATCCTGCCTCACCTTTATCCTGGCCCTGAACATGTCTTGCCTATGATGTTGCCTCGCCTCTTACAAACTCCTTAATTTATTTCCCTTAACCTAACATTAGAACTTGACCTTGCTTAGCCTACCTTATCTTAATCTACTCCTCCAAAGCAGCCTAAAGCTTCCTAAAGTCTATATGGTATGAGAACCATGGTCCAACTAGTTAAGTGTGCTCTCTGCAAAAGCTACCAGTAGCAGATATTTGAGAAAATGGTGCAAGAAAAACTGCATGCCCTACACACAAATGAAGCTTTAAAGTATGGCCAGCCCTTTTACCGGGCAAAGAGAGCTGGGCTGCCTTGACCCTAATACACGCTTGCAAAAGCTGGTTGCAAACTTGCCATGTACAAGGCCCGTATCTGATCTATCTTCTATCTCTGGATCATGGGAGTGGGCTTCATGTTATGTTATAACCTAAAATGAATAGCATCCTATTCTATACCATTAAAATCTCTAGGATTCTGGGGAATGGGCAATGAACAGATAGTTCATTCACTGATTCATAGGTTTGCCTATTTTTTCCCCGGTAGTGGGGAGGCAACATAGGGAGATGGGAATAAACGATGCTGCTTACAGCTATTACAGCCCTGAGACAGAAGTAACCAAAGCACTGACAACTTGTGTGGGTTTTGCATGTCTGTTTGCAGTGTTATGTTATGTGTTTAGAAGCGAGTTGTTTCCATAATAACAGTAACTGCCATATGGCAGCGAGGAAGGCGGTGAGAAGAACGCTTAAGGAAACACAATATGTCGTTTGACATTTTGTGCATTTCTGAAGGAATAATATATCCTAAGTGAGTGCGGCAGCTCTGGGCTGGTTCACGTTTGCTGCTGATCTTTCAAAATTAACGTTTGACACCAGCTAGTTTGTATTTGTGCCATACCAATTAGTGGTGGTTGGTTTCCCTTTCCCCTCCTTTTTCCTATGAGAGATTAACTTGTAAAGCACTTCTCTCTAATCAGGTTGTGGTTCAGAAACCAGGGACGATGCAGGGCAGGCAAACAACATTTGAAGATAATATTTAGGGGGGGGGAGGTAAACAAGCTGCCACAGGAGTAAAGATGATCACGCAACATTAAATCCTACCGGCTGGGTGCTGCACATAGAAGGCCCTGAGCGCTAGTAAATGGTCAATAAACAGATAACGCAGGATTTAAAAGACCTATAAATATACATACATTAGAAATGGACTATGACCTCTAATTTTTTTCCAGAAAGTAGTGGTGTTCTGACCCATAGGTACATGTATGTGAGAAAACTGGCCTGGGGGCTGTCATTACAGTTTCTTAGGTATTCTAAACTTTGATAGAACAACACATGTAAATTTGCATTTCAAGGCGTCTGATAAACTGTGTCTTTAGGATGTTTTCCTATGCCTTCCTTATCCTCAGAGCTAACCAATATGAACAGTGTCTTCCCTAAGTGCATACAACTCCAGCCACGAGTTGTCCTAAATCATCATCTTTTCATGGCAGAATGGCTTTATCAGGACTCTTGCCTGCATTAGCTCAGTAGAGTTGAGCCAATGGTGCTATGCCCTTGTTTCTTGGGGTTTTTTTTTTCCTTTGATGTTTCCAAGGTAGGGTTATGAGTCAGGACTTTGTGCCGTGTTTGCTTATGATGTTTTAAACCCCCTAACCAGTCCAAAAGGAGTAAAGAGGGTCTTCACTTTGTCTCTCACTTTTTTTTTTCTTTTATTGCCTCTAGAGAGAGATTACTACAGTTTATGTGAAAAGCAGCCAATCGGAAGGCTTCTCTTTCGGCAGTTCTGTGAAACTCGACCTGAGCTTGAGTGCTGCATTAGATTTCTTGACTCGGTGGTAAGTCAATTCTTGTGATATTTGCAGTGCTTTATTGCACGCTGTTCCTTGGTAATGAACTTATGCACACTGCTCTAGGAGTGGAAGAAATAAACCGTTGTTATTATAAAATGATATGCTCTATGTGAATGCAAGGATGTAAGCCTTTTATGCATTGTGCTTTGGCAGATCATTTGGTTTGGTCCCATTAATAGCTCTCTAGAAGCTCAAAATATAAAAAAAATGCTTTGCTCTCTTTCCAAAAATCATTGTTCTGCAGTGGTTGGTTTTATGCCTGACAGACCTGAATAGGTCATTTGCAGGGACTGAACTCTGAGGTTCTAGATCAGAAACCATGAATAGATACTGCTTGAACCAGGGGCCTCTTTTGCCACTTCAAAGGCAGTGATCACTTTATAAACCTCTGTATGTGGGCTGGCCACTAGGACAAGACAAATGTAAAATTGCATACCTATCATCCTGGCATCAAGACATAAGTAACTACGCTGGTATTAATGGCTTGTCATGACAACGAAGCCTTGGAGGTCAGTAGTCCCAAGAGGGGAAAAAGGGAAAACTGGATGACTTGCTGCATTGGTAATGGCTGATGTTAATAAGATCTAGCTCTCATATAGTACTTTCTGCCCGTAGATCTCAAAGCAATTTGCAAGGGAAGTCAGTATTATTTCCCCTATTTTACAAGTGGGAAAATTGAGGAACAAGGAGCAGTAATAACTTCATTGAGCTCAGTAGCAAATCAGTGCCAGAACTGATAGCAGATCCCGGATAATGAGAGTCTCATTCCAGTGCCTTTGATCCCTGACAGTCTCAGCCACTGGTTCAGATCTGGCCCATAACATTAGCACCAGATGCTCATTCCTTAATGGGTGGCTGTTTGGCAGTATGCCGCCTTATTCCAGCTTCCAGTGAACAAGTGTATTCTTGACAAAAACACTTTAATCTGGAAAAGAGTCTCATTCTTGCTGGGAGCCTTCTAGATGATAAGGCCTGAATGAGCAAAAGAGACTAAATTACGCTCTTAGCAGCAAATGGAGTTGTCTCTTTGGGAAAATTTGCCTTGCTGCTTTACCAGAGAGTGGGCAGACAACTTTATTCTGTAGTGCTGTCAGTTTACCACAACCATTTGAAAGCAAAACAATGAAAACAGATTAGGATAAAGTTGCCTTACATTAAAACAGTTGTATTATTTAAACTGTAGGCTGGAGTGAGGCCTAAATTAAAATCATGTTCTAAATAAGAGCATTAAGGTAGCCTTTGGTATAGCAGGTGGTCACTTAAAACATTTATTCGCTTTTTAGTATTCATAATATATCTTTGTCATGCAATGTGTTGGAAATCCAGCTGTTTAAGCAGTAATTCATTGGCATTTCTGATTCTGTTGTGCTTTAAAAAGTAACAACTCTTTGTATAGGCCATCTGTGAACCCACGGCGAGAAAGTGCAAGCTGTTCTCAGCCTGATTAATGAAATTAAAAGACTGTTAATATCATGTGACTGAAATCTTTTCCTTAGACGCTAATTCTTAAATTAAGTTTCACAGGTCGGCTACAAACAGGTGTCACATTTGTCCTACAGAGAAACAGGTTTTTTTCCTGGGACAAAGTGTGATCGTTCAGACATCCATGTCTTTTGCCTCAGGACAAACCCTAAAAAGGTTCATGGGATAAGAAGTACTAACAGTTTGTCCCAGGGCATTGACACGCATCTGAACAGGATTGCATCATTGGATCAATGGCAGACAAGCAGCAGTGAATTCAGCTGTTCAATAAACCCTGATTGTCACATACGTATGTGCCAATTCCAGGACGTTTCTGTCCTGAGACAAACACGGGCATGACTGGTCCTGAAAAAAATGCAACATGTGTTCCTAGCCCTACACTGCCGAGTCCTTGCACCAGACTACAAGATTGGGATCTCATTAAGCACTGACCTTTTCCTTTGGATTGGATATACTGATTCTAAAGCAGGCTGTTATTTAGGACTTCTGTATACGTGCAGGTAAAGGTGCGGTAGGATGGGTTCCCTCTGCACCAGCAATAAGGTGTGTTGGGATCTAATGCATGATTGCACAATCACACCTCCTGCCAGACACGTAGCATGGCAGGAGGTGCAATTGTGTGAATCACGCATTAGATCCCATCGAATCGTTGTCTGCATGTGTAGAGGAGCCCAGAGTCCGCAGCTGCCAAGCACTAGTGGGAGTCCCCTCAGCTATGGGACTCCTAGCCCTACCTGTACGTAGTGCACCCCTGCACCTGGGAGCCTGGTTAACTGACAGGGCTCCCAGCCACAGGGGCAGTCCCTTCTACGCATGAAAATTAAAGCTGGATAACAGCTATGAAGCTATGGCACATTTTCCAGCAATAACTTTATAGCTGGTTAGTCCTTTTTATGGTGTGATAGCTAACTTGCATGTGTAGCCAGTCTAAATTAATTGCACAATCAACCTAGTAATTGCATGATATATGTAATGTGTAGAGGTGGCTGTAGTGTGGAAATGAGTTCTTAGGTTAGACTTCTGTAATATCTTGCCATTGTCACAAATTGCAAATCAATTTTTTCAAAAACATACATAATTATGTTTCATCAGAAGGCTGAGAAATGCTCTACGTAGGGCTAAGAGTGGGCAGAATCGTGTGAGGAAAAATGGTCTTAAAATTGCACCCACAATTTTAATGCCAAAGTTATTTTTAGATGTACCAACTTGGATTTGCATGCATAACTGCCGTTTGCATATGACGAGGAGCACTAGGTACTCATTTGGATACAATTGACTATATGTAAAAGAATTATGAAGGTTTCATTTTAAAGACCGTATTACAGTCCTTTTGAATCCTGTGTTCATCATTTCAAATACATTTCCTGGTTTGTTCATGCTAAGGTGTGGAAAAAAATGAGCCGTATGTTATGCCATATCTCTGCCATGGGAGGAAAGTGGAAGAACTAAAGTCACTACTGTGCAATGGCCCATTTAGCACAGGGGTAGGCAACCTTGGGGAAGGGGCTGGGGCTGCCTCTTGCAGCTCCCCCCACTGTCCACCCCTGTATGTCAACATCTGACAAGTCGAGGTTGCTGGTGCTTTTGGCACTGTGCCCAAAAACATTGCTGACCCCTGATTTATCACCTAGATCTAAAAGGTCCAGATCTCAGAGTTTATTCCTGTTTCTGCAGAGTGAAAGGGTCATTATCCAGTATGCAATTCCCATTCAGGGTGGTTAGGAGGAGGTTAGATTGCGTTAAAATTGGCCACCCGGTCTAACTTAGTTCACCCAAGTACGGAGCTTACACATAGATTAACCTAACCAGGGGTCTAAGTGCAAACTGTACAGAAGTTCAGGAAGTTGCATCAGTCTAAAAATGGTCGACCCCAATATAAGTTAACTCTACCTCAGAGGTAGTTTAACGGAGATCAGGTCCAGCAAGACTGATCTAACTGAACTTCTGTACAGTTCCCAGTGCAGTCCTAGGACTGAAGGTTTCCTACCTGCTCCCCTGACATCGGGCTATTTTTAGCCCCCAGACCCTCATGGACCAGGCAGCCCCCTCTCCCCCCCAGACTTGCAAGCCTCCCACCATCCCAGAAGCCGCTCCTGGTGCCATTTTTATCAGTATTCACTGGTGCCGGGAGCTGAGGAATTAAGTTGGGGGCAGGGGGGAGGGCTAGGTTTATGGGGTGGGGGGTCAGAGGGCTAAATTAACCCCTGGTCCCGGGGAGGGTGGAGAGAGCTCTACCATCCCCCAACCCCCCACCCATGGATCCCATTAGCCCCTCTGAAGCCCCCATCTACCCCCCATGGACCCCGTTCACCCCTCCCACCAATCCCTCCAAGCCCTCTATGGAGCCCACTTGCCCCCCCAATCCTGCCAAACCCTCCTGGTCCCCACCAAGCCCCCAGCTAGCTCTGCTGATCCCTCTGATTTTCCCACCCCCATGGTCCCCACTTGTTCTCCTGATCCCCCCTACAGACTCTGCTAGCCCACTCGCCCTGTCCTCCCGTTTGCCCTTCGCCAATCCAACCCCCCTATGGACCCTGCTTGTCCCTCCAGTCTCCTGAAGCCCCCCTGCTAATCCCCCCATCCCAATTTACCTTCGATGGGGTTGCTGATTTTAATTTGATCTAACCATCTCCCTAACCTCTCCAAATGTCTGTACGTACCAAAGGAGTTTTGGGGCAATCAAATACTTTCCATCCTAAACCCCATCCATCCAGGGGGTGATTCTCTGGCCAAACGGGTGGCTAGAGCTACATTCTAGCAGGTGCTTGATACTAGAAAGCCTGTGGCCACCAGCAGGAGAGCAGACCGAAGCTAGCTGACAAAAAAAAAAGTGTTCACCCTCCACTGAAACAGTCATCTTTAGAAGGAATTTTTTGCAATTCATTAAAAGCTACACAACAGCTTAGGACAGGAAATGTGCCCAAGTATTGGGTATAAGGCAATCTTGGGGTATCAGGCCATCTTTGTGTCTCTGAAGAAAGTGCTTTTGGTTGTCCTTAAAAAAAAAAATGTGCATAAAGTGCCTTTTAATTTGAGATACAACACTAACCAAAGACTTGGGGGCAGGGGGGTTGGGGTTCTTTCATTTACAATAATAAAGGAATTGAATTTTTTTACTGCAGAGTGGTTACAAAATGTGGGGTGCTGCTGTATTAGTGGTAGGAGTTGCAGTGGTTTTTGTGTTTCAGTTGTGCCTGGGAGGCTTGAGGAAAAGGGGTGTGCTGGGCTAGTTGCTGTACAGACGCGTAGCAGGAGACAGTCCCTGTTCCTGAAGAGCTTTCAATCTAAACAAAGGCAGGGCCAAAGGAAGTATTATTATCCCCATAAGGGTGTTTATCTTCCTGTGACAACAATATGATCCGATATGATAACCTTTTAGTACACAAAGTCCTGGGCGTGGTGGTTGAAGTTGCTCTCGGATTTAAAAGAGCAACAAACTGCCTTGCTCTCCTGTAGCCCTAATGTGAGCGTCTAGCAGCCACCTAGAGAGTGGCGCCACATGGAGCATTTTAATGCCTTCCTTGCTGAAGTGTAATGTTTCCCGAAAGCAATATGGTGAAACCCTGGGAGGGGGCTGGGATTAATAAGGGAAAGGGCGTGCTTAAAAGCTCCAAACCTGGACAATTAGA
This sequence comes from Alligator mississippiensis, assembly GCF_030867095.1. Taxonomy (NCBI): domain Eukaryota; kingdom Metazoa; phylum Chordata; order Crocodylia; family Alligatoridae; genus Alligator; species Alligator mississippiensis. The sequence goes on along the minus strand of NC_081829.1, from coordinate 87,541,298 downwards.
GCCTAATACCCCAAGTCCCTTCTACAGGGATCTCCGTGGCGTGCACGCCCCTAGCTTGCTGCTATGTACCTCCCCTGACTTGTGAACTGTTCCCATACTTCAGTGCAGCTGGACTGAGAATAGCAGTGCTGATGTGTCTGCATGGAGGTCTGAGTATTTGGTTGCTTACCTTAAACATGTTTGAGAGGTTTGGGGGATTTTTTTTTAAAGCTAATTAACAATAGTCTCAGTTACCTGAAGATTTCAGTTTTTGTAAGCAGTTGATCTCAACTGGTGAAAGTCCATGTTATCCAACATCAGGTCTAGTACCGCAGCTCATAACCATTACATTGAACAATTGCTTCTGAAATTCACTAGCAGGATCATTCTGTATTGAGCAGGTAGTCGGATTTAAGCCAATTTCAAGCCCAGGCAAAAAACATTGCCCCGTAATGAGAGCAAAAAGTTTGATTTTTATAACCCCATTCAGAGGCCAGCAAAAATGAGAAGCATTCCCTTTTAAAGCCCTGTAAGAGGACCTGCGGCAGCAACAGCTCGGCTTTCCCAGGTATCTTTGATTTGGTTGGTCTTCCTAAAAGAGAAAATATGATGAAACTTTGTTTTAGCTCATTGCAAACATGAATGAAAAAATAAGTAATCCAAAATGCTCAGGTCTTGAATAAATGAGCTCAGGGCCCTTTACATTAAAAGGTGTTCCCACCTCGAGTGTACAGAGAGAGAACTGGAAGTTTGGATGGGTTAAATGACTTGCCTAAGGCTGTGCAATAAATTGGTGGCAGAGACCAGGAATAAGATTTTTCTCTTCCTTCTGGTGCCCTTAGTTGCTAGACCATAATGCTTCAAAAAGCAGGCAACAGTGAATGCAGTATGCATTATACAGGCACAACCTAGGGAAGAAACTGGAAGCTGAGTCAGACTAGCAACAATCTACCTGTTATCTCCCTTTTCACACTTCTGTCAGAGCCAGTTTAAAAACCATTTTCTCATGCCTGTAGCTTCAGAAGTCAGCAGGATTGTCCTAGGTGTTGAGAAAAATCCCTTCTTCACTTGGTGCATGTTTCAGCTGTCATTGGTACCCAGCCTGATCTGAAGTATTCTCTTGCAGAAACTATTGCTAAACCTGTATTTTGCTTGCATATTTCAAATATTTGTTCTTAAAAAAAAGGAAAGATCTTGCTTTGTTTGAAGCCTCCCTGATTGTGAGGGACACACAGGTGTTGATGCTGTGAGGCAGTTACGCATTAGCATGCTAGGTGAGCTCGACAACAATAACCTGTATGTGTAAACCTATTATGCTGTCCAGAATACCTAGAGTCCCTGCTTCTGTGCTCCTCCTGTACCTGGATTTTGAGAGAGATCATATGCTATAGCTATTTAGAGTGAAATGGATGGCCTGTAAAATGAGCAACAAGCATGCGTCAGAACAGTGTATAAGTGGCCATGCCCTACGCATCATGTAACAAAACTGGTAGCTTTAATACATTCAGGAGGGGTAGGATGATCCTGAGATTGAAGCGCTGGGATGGCACTTAGGCGATTTAAAGGCAGTTTAGGCCACCCAATCGGCTATTGTTACCAAACTTGCAGGCCACCCAATCAGCAGGGACAGAAATTACACGTAAACCGGTATAAGTGATCAGAAACCAGTTAAAATCTGTAGCACAACAGAAATTTAGCATGTAAACCACTTCCAAAATGGCTGAAACTAGTTTAAGATAAACCTGGACGGATGTCGTATCAGACTTAACTGATTTAGGTGAAATCAGCTTATTGAACTTCTGTCCCAGATCCCTGCCAGATTCTAGTTAACTCACAGTCCCCCAGCATCCCAGGATGCTGCAGGACCTTCCCTACAAACTCCCCCTCGCAGGGTGGGCAGGCTAGGCTTGGCCCAAGCTGTCTGCTTCAGCCAAGCAGGGAGGTATGCTCTAGTGCCCCCCAACTTCTGGCCTGGGCCACTGGAGGCATGTGACTGCATTTCCGGAATCAAAAGTGAATGTCTGTTCACTTGCTAATCAGTTCAGTCTACGCAGTTTAGATTAAGCTGTAAAGATTGAATCAATTCAGCCTCAGGCTTTTTTGACTCTGTACTTAGCCCTGATGACACCAGGCATTCAGGCAGGCAGTCAGCTGTTGCTGCAGCAGCTGATCAAGTCAGCCTGTCAGGAAGTCTGCCTATCTTAGTTCTCCTCCACTTCTGGGGGTGGGGGAGAACCAAGTAGCAGCCTCCTTTCACCTCCTAGCTGGAGAGCATGCCTTTGAGAGGACTCTGTAGTACACCAGGCAGGGAGCCATGCATGCATGCACACCCTGCTAGTGCTGTATTTTTGTAGCACTACAAAGGCACGTGTCCACGGACTGTTTGTCAGTCCTTTTATGTAGATTGAAGGTAATGTTACTTCTTTACTCCTGCCATTTTTCTCCTAATGTATTAAGCTCTTAGGGGCAGGGTCTGTTTCTTATTGTGTGTGTGAATAGCACCTAGGACAATGAGGCTCTGATCCAGGCTTGGTAATATAATGGTGTTCACTGTCTCTCTGGTAACCTGCATATGGCAAAAGGGACACGGCTCTTTGTGAAGGTGGTGACCCAGTGTACCCAAAGAGACAGATTGACCAAATGTTATAAATCCAACAAAAAGTGCAGGACAAGCTCTGAAAGCAGGTTTTACCCTACCATAACAGCAAGCTAGCCAGTCTCCTCCTTGCTTCATCTATCCCAATTCACCTGTAAATTACTGATCCATGCTGGTGAAGCCAAGGAGGACATTCAGATGGCACTGTATCAAAAGTCATAGGTGGTTGTGATATTTCCACAAAGGGGTCAGCTGGCAATGCACTCTATTCCCATTTAGTCCTTCATATATATTGTCCTCTTTAGATGCTCCGCAAATTAGATCCTGTGTGCCCATGAGAGTGAAGCACCCAATCTTGAATTGTATGTTCGCCCCACCCATATGCTAAAAAAGCCTGTTTTACCTCATCACACCACTGCCTCTCGCCCATCTGCCTGTGCACATTCTTTATGTGTCTGTAATATTTCCTGCATATTACTTCGGTAGCTTGTCAAATGAAAGCTTTATAAAAATGCCTGGTAGCAAAAGTAAAGATGTCTCCAGAGGTTTAATACAGGCTTTGCTTCAGACTCGTGCCAAAGTCCTCCCAGTTGTAAATAGGTTTTTAGTCATTTGGGCTGGGGAGGCAAAGGCAGCTGGATCTGATGCTACCCACTTGTTTGTGTGCCTTAAACAGGCAAACCCAGGGCAGTGCAAGGCTGAGGTGGACCTCTGACCTTTGTCTTGGATGTTCTCTTCAGGTGTGCTCTTGTCTTGAGCAGGGTTTGAATGAGATTTTTTTTTAACGTCCTTTGCAGCCCTAATTTTCTGTCAGTTGTTATTACTATATCATCATGATGTTGTGGCTCTTTTTATTATTAAATTAACTTTCCTTTAAACCCTCAGTGAGTTCTTTGCACTCTACCTACAGTTTACTCCAGCATGCTTACAAATATTATAGCAAAGTCATACCTCTTAATTGTTGAAAGAGAACCCTTAAAAATAAAGTGTTACGGGATGAATTTCCTGCGCTGAAAAAGGATCAATAAACAGCTGACCAGTTCAAGTGGATATTTCTTGTTCTGCCAGATAGTACGTCCAAAAGTGGAAATAGTAATGCCACACAGGCCTTTTGCATGAATACTTTCTAACACAATATGCATTCACGAGGGCACTGGCTTTCAGCATACCTGTACGAAAGCATGATTTTGTCTGGGTTTGATCTTCTTCCATTTATGCAGCTCCCTCTACTCTCTCCCTCTGCTCACTTTGCATTCAAGATTTCTAGTCATGTGGGGGGCTTTTCAGCTTACAAAGTGAACCAGATTTGGTCCTAGTGGAAGAAGTTGTGAACAAAAGGTGCCTAAGTCAGTCCCAGAAAAAATGCATCCAAAATCACTTTACGTTCTGCAGACCAGAAGTCCACTGTGCTTCCCTACATTGAGTTAAACTAAAAGCAGAAGGTGTATGATATCAGGGGAGAAAACAGCCCTAGTGCCCAAGTTGTTTCAACTGGGGCTGGAGGGTGAAGTCTCTGTTGGGGATATAATTACTGCATGGGCTAGGGACACAAGTTACACATAAACCAGTTTAAATGATCAGAAACTAGATTCATAAATTCATAGATGTTAGGGTCGGAAGGGACCTCAATAGATCATCGAGTCCGACCCCCTGCATAGGCAGGAAAGTGTGCTGGGTTTAGATGACCCCAGCCAGATGCCTATCTAACCTCCTTTGAAGACCCCCAGGGTAGGGGAGAGCACCACCTCCCTTGGGAGCCCATTTCAGATTTTGGCCACTCTAACTGTGAAGTTCTTCCTAATGTCCAGTCTAAATCTGCTTTCTGCTAGCTTGTAGCCATTATTTCTTGTAACCCCCAGGGGCGCCTTGGTGAGTAAAACCTCACCAATTCCCTTCTGTGCCCCCGTGATGAACTTATAGGCAGCCACAAGGTCGCCTCTCAACCTTCTCTTGCGGAGGCTGAAGAGGTCCAGGTGCCCAAGTCTCTCCTCATAGGGCTTGGCCTGCAAGCCCTTAACCATACGTGTGGCCCTTCTCTGGACCCTCTCCAGGTTATCCGCATCCCTCTTGAAGTGCGGCGCCCAAAACTGCACGCAGTACTCCAACTGTGGTCTGACCAGCGCCCGATAGAGGGGAAGTATCACCTCCTTGGATCTATTCGTCATGCATCTGCTGATGCACGATAAAGTGCCATTAGCTTTTCTGATGACTTCGTCACACTGCCGACTCATGTTCATCTTGGAGTCCACTAGTTTAAACCTGTAACAGAACATAAATTCAGTGGACATAACCAGTTTCAAAATGGCCCAAACTGGTTTAAGATAAACCTGGTTGTGAGTGTAGTATCAGACTTAACTGATTTGGGTCAAACTAGTATATGGAACTTGTGTCCCAGATCCCTTCCTGGTTTAAGTTAAATCAGAATCCGCCAGGATCCCAGCATGCTTTTCAGCCCTGGGCTGGGCTGTCTGCTTCAGAGAGCAGGACTGACCCTGCCCATCTCCTTCCTAGCCAGAGCTCCGGCTGGTTGAGAAAGAGGTAGAGACTGCAGGCACAGCAGCTTCTGCCCGGCTTCCCCCTGCCCCCTTCCACCCTCGTGGCTCGCTGCTCAAGCAGGGATCCCCCCTCTCTCACAGCTGGGACAGCAGTGGCACGGACCCCAGATGACACCTGGCCATGCCACCCGCATGCTTCCTAATGCTGAGAGGTGTCTATGTGTGTGTCTCTAATTTCACTGGAACAAAGGCAGACAGAACAGTGTCTGTTTAGGACTTTTGGAAATAATCAACCGAATGTCCCTCGCCTTACAAATGCCTTGGAAAAAGCTGTTTAAGAAATGTTTAGGGTTACCATATTTCCAGGTCCAAAAAAGAGGACACCTGTCATGCCGAGGGGTGGGGGAGGAATATGATGGTGGCGGGTGGTGACATGCCGATGCCCTGCCCCTCCCCATTCTGTTGCCCCTCACTATCAAGCCACATCCCCCACCCCAGCCCAGCTGCTGTCCCTCACTCCAGACCCGCTGACCCCAGCCCTGCCAGTGCCCATCACACAAAAACAGTACCCTGCTCCCCAGGGTACTTACTCTTGACCTGCAGCCCACTGGCACTGCCAGTGCCCCGCATACCCAGCCCACAGTCACCTGTCCTGTCCCCTGTGCCCCTAACCCCTGATCCGCAGCCTCCTGCCCCCCTCCCAGCCCTGCTAGGGCCCCTCACTACCAACCCACTGCCCCCTGCCCCCCAGTACTGCTTGTGTCCCTCAATGCCCACCCACAGGCCCCTGCCCCTTAGCTCTGCCGGTGCCTCTCACTCCTGACCCGCAGCCCCTGCCCCCCAGCCCTGTTGATGCCCCTCACTCCCAACCCGCAACCCCCTCCCCCCACAGCCCTGCTGCCCAAGCAGCTCCTGCATTGTAGGCGCACCTGTTCTCTTGCTCACTCACTTGCTTTCTCTTTCTTCCTACCCCCTCCCTTGCCAGAGCCCACACAGGAAGCACGTGACCCCCCCCCCCAACAGCCAATCAGCTTTGCTGCTCCCATGCCAGGAGAGCAGAAAACCCAGACATTTCTTATTTAAAAAACCCTGAATGCAGCACAGGGGTCCATAAAAGAGGACATGTCTGGAAATCCCCAGTTTTATGGTAACCCTAAAAAGAAAGCTTGGACTAATGAGAGAGAGGCTTTTGTTTTCTTGATGGGCTGATAAGCTTTGCATTCTGATATGCTCCCTGCTGGCTTGCTTGCTTCAAAGGCCGCAATCTGTCAGTGTTCAAGAGGGGAAATAGAGAGGTGTAAGAAATGACCTGGTTTGCAGTGTATGGGACCTGGGAGTGCTGTCAGTTTGCTGCAGACTGTAGAAAGAAGCACAGAGAGGAAGACTGAAAACTCAGTGTCATCAATAGATGCATGCACTGCACCCCTCCCCACTTTGCCTCGGAGTGGTAACCAGGGCCTGGGGTCTGGCAACACTCCCCGCCCATTGAGCAGTGAGTGGGAAAAAGCCTGGCAAGGGCTGCTTCCCCCTCCCTCTTTGGGCACACCCCAAATGGGTTTTGTGCAGGCCAGGGTGGGGGTTTAAACTATGAACAACAGGTGCCTCCCGCATTTGGGGGGGGCACTGTGGTGGCGAGCAGCAAGCAGGGACTGAACACCACTGCTGTCGGCGGTGGCAAACAGGGACTTCCTACAGCTGCCACCGGTGGTGTTGGCAACAGCAAGCAGGGACGCAGCCACTGCCAGCGGTGTCGTCGGCGGGGAGGGGGGTGGCAGGTGGCAAACGGGCACCGCCTGCAGCCACCATCTGCACTGTCTGCAGTGGTGAGCAGGGACCGCCCACAGCCGCCGATGGTAGTCAGTGGCAAGGGGGGTGGGGCGGTGGCTTCAGTGGCAGCCAGTCTCAGGGGGGGCACGTGCCCTCCTGTGCCCCCGCTACATGTTGCCCATGGTTTAAATCCCTCCCTAATCAAAGCATCCTGCCGGGACCTGGCCATCCCCCCCTCCCTTCAGCTCAGTACTATGAAAGGGAAGGGAGGGCTCGCTCTAGCACCCCTCGGCTTCTAGCCTGAGCCACTGCAGGCATGTGCCTGCATTTCCTGAATTAAAAATGCATGTCTATTCACTTGCAAATCAGTTCAATCTATTCAGGTTAGACTAGCCTGCAAAGATTGAATCAATTCAGGCTCGGGCTTTTTGAATGCCTGTCTCTAGCCATGTTGAATTTTTCAGCTAGTCATACATTTATTAGGTAAAATGTTAGATAAATATCCTTTTAATAACATCTATTAGTACTTACCTTTTTCTTCTACACTGATTTCATTTGTTTAGTTTGATTCTCACGCATGCTACACAAGCTACACTTCGTGTGAGCATATGTAAAACCTTATCAAGATTTTCCCAGTGAAGCTTTTTGCATCAGGAAATAACAGTTTGTCTAAACCAGATAATTTCCTACCCATCACTAGTATCAATAATCAGTGCAGATAGTTATGTCTGATCACTTCAGCCAGTGGCCTGTCCCAGTCGCTTAAGTAACTATTACCTCAGGAAAAAAAACAGCCAGATGAAAAGTTTATAACAGACGGGCTGCCCAGCTCCTCTCGCAGTTCAGATTGAAGAAGCAGAGCCTGCCCACAAAAAAAGTCCTGCCCTGTCCCCTGTTAACCCCATGCAGTCAAAAGTATCATAAATCTTCGCCTCATTTATGAGCAATGAATAGGGCCCTGTCTGGCCTAACCAGCACTGGAAACTCTACTAAACCTCAGGGTGGGAGTCCTTAAACACCAGCCTGTCAAATGGATAATGGGGAAGATGGTTTTAATTGCATTTTAAATAACTGTGCTGTTGTTTCTATTATGTACTTTCAAACTTTTCTGAGTACTGAGGAAAGATGGGTCTTGTGCTTCTAGCACAAGACCAGGAGTCGAGACAGTTTCATGCTCTTCCCAGCAACCCAGTGTGTGTGATGTTAGTCGAGTCATTTAAGCTCTGTTTATGCACAACTCTCTGGTAGTCTGGTACAGATACCTATTGTTAGCTGAGATGCACATAAATGGCAGTAGGGATAGAACCAATATATATATTTCTTTCTTTCCTTTTTAAAGCCTAACTCTAAACCCTGCTTCCTACAGCCTTCCCCCCACCAAAAAAAAGGAAGCCAGACTCCTAACCCTGGAGATCAGCACGCACCAGTGTTAAAAGTTTCAGACCCTTTTCAGACCTTCACACTCCTCTATATCTCACTGAAGTATCTAAGCACTGCCTGAGATTTTAAAAAGAAATAACTATAACAGTCTCCCTTTGCTTCTCTCCATGCACATGCATGTGTATGAGACATTACAGCAAAGTTATTTAAAAAAAAAAAAAAAAGGAAATGTTTGCATTAAGCTTTGAATACAGTAAGATCCACCAACATGCCCGTCTCCTGCATGGGGGGAGTTCCATCACATGGTCCAGCGTCTCTGAGGGTATTGTCCTTCTTGCCAGGCTTTCCCTGGCTCGTTTGTTGGCTAGCAGCTTCGCTCTCTTCTGATGGAATATAACAGTAAAGGGATGTGATAGTGGCAAAAGGAGAGTCAGTCTCCTATTAAGTAGAGACAGTCCCCTTTGAATATCTGAACTTTGAACAGGTCTCTGTTTACTAGGGAACAGTTCAGAGCTAAGCTTTGAGATGTTGTGTTCACAACACCCTAGGTTGCCAAGCAGGCCAGCTGCTGTGTTTTGTACCAGATGTTGCTTTCTCAGGGTCTGCATCTTCATTGCTAGATCCAATGAGTTGTAATAATCAAGCCATAGTAAGAGAGAAACTCATCTGTTTGAAGATATTGGCTTTTGTGTCATGGGGATCAGTGTCTTGTGTATGCCTCAGTAAACACTTAACACAATCCCCGTGGGTCAGTAAAGACAAATCATGCATCTAGGACTCTCAAGAGTTCTCTGAAACTGTTTGGCACCAGTCAGTAGCTATATATGGGCACTATTGCCATAAAATAGATTTAATTCATATGGCAGAGATCAGAACTGACCTGTTTTAGCAACTCATGCTTCTTCTACTTGAAATAAGCCAAAATCTCTTTACTCTGTCTTCTGTTTCAGCTGGTAAGCAAGCCGGTCACAAATGTCCATAAGTCTAATTCCAGTAGCAAGCGCTGGGTACTTGCCAGGCATTCACCATATACTCTCTATGCTTTCAGAATGCCATCTGGATTCTTGATTAAAGCAAATATTATGCTAATTCAAACTATATGGACTATCTCAGCAGCATTAGATATGAATGCCGTTCCACTAAAATCTGTGACGGGTTCTATTTGCCAGACTTCTTGGAGGAATTTTCAGAGTGCGATGGGAAAATATTTAGTGTCTAAAAGCTATTGAAGGAAAAATTAATGATAATTGTTAGGTGATTTATGAATTCTGTTAGATTCAGGGCTTAGTTCTACTCCCAAATGCTTTTCTGTTGAGACATTACCAATAAGTTCTGGCTCTTTGTTTTACACTTTCTGCCCAGAAAGTTAAATTTAAATACAAATATTTTCTCTCCTTATTAAAAGTCAGTATATTGCAATCTTTATTTTAGATTTCAAAACCCCTGGCCTGCATCTCAAATCATCACAAACTGAGTGCCCAGATAAGATGTAGGTTCTCTGACCTTTTAAAATTGCTCTTTTTGTTATTGTTGCTTTATCCTTCAGCAGAGATTTGGGGAGAAAAATGCTGTTAAGATGCTATAAACGTTCTAGTGTGTTCATGCTTTCAAGAGCTGAAATGACCTCTACTCAGATACCATCTAAATGGATAGGAAATTGGATGAAAGATTTTTCTTTTTTATTAAGAAAACCCTTGTATTAAGTTTTATGAGAACATAATCAGTTCATCCCCAACATGGTCACTAACAGAGAAGCACTATATTTGTGGTTTTTTCTTGTCCGTATATTTCTCTACAGTACAGTTTTTCTTTGTGGTCATTATTATTTACCATCCCAAATCTGATTGTTAAATCTAAACCATTCGAGCAACCTGCTATGTCTGGTAGATAAATATGCAGATTTAAGCCTCAGCTACAATGGCTAAATCAGCACTGGCCAGATAGCATGGGTAATACCGTTATTACTACTTTGTGGTTTTCATGTTGTTCCTGAGTCTGTGTAGCTAGCATATTTATTACAGCCTTCCCTCTGATTTATTGTACCAAACTCAGAGCAGTGCATACATCTTGCAGCGGGCAGCAGTTCTGAAGGTTGTTCTTCCAAGTGGTTGCCAGTTCAGACTGATTTACCTTATGTTTTCTTTTACTTCCTCCTCATTTATCACCTCAGACAGCTTGTATTGGACTAGGTTACTTAATTGGTTTGGCAAGAGGATTTGGGATCCTTTTACTAATATGAGCATTCATAAAAAAAATAAATAAATAAAAGTTTGTGTTGACTTTTTTCTGGAAAACCTCTTGAGCCTCTAGTACTGAAGCTTTTGGATCCCAGGCAGTAGCAAATTAGAATGTCTCTAAAAACCCCACAGGGAAACCCTCCCATGGCTTGGTTAGAGTGTGGTGCTAATCACATCAAGGTTGCAGGTTTGATCCTTGGTTGGACTATAGATTCATAGATTCATAGATGCTAGGGTCGGAAGGGACCTCAATAGATCATCGAGTCCGACCCCCTGCATAGGCAGGAAAGAGTGCTGGGTCTAGATGACCCCATCTAGATGCTTAGCTAACCTCCTCTTGAAGACCCCCAGGGTAGGGGAGAGCACCACCTCCCTTGGGAAGCCCGTTCCAGACCCTGGCCACTCGAACTGTGAAGAAGTTCTTCCTAATGTCCAGTCTAACTCTGCTCTCTGCTAGCTTGTGGCCATTATTTCTTGTAACCCCCAGGGGCGCCTTGGTGAATAAATCCTCACCAATTCCCTTCTGTGCCCCCGTGACGAACTTATAGGCAGCCACAAGGTCGCCTCTCAACCTTCTCTTGCGGAGGCTGAAAAGGTCCAGGTTCTCTAGTCTCTCCTCATAGGGCTTGGTCTGCAGGCCCTTGACCATACGAGTTGCCCTTCTCTGGACCCTCTCCAGCTTATCTGCATCCCTCTTGAATTGTGGCGCCCAGAATTGCACGCAGTACTCCAACTGCGGTCTGACCAGCGCCCTATAGAGGGGAAGTATCACCTCCTTGGACCTATTTGTCATGCATCTGCTGATGCACGATAAAGTGCCATTGGCTTTTCTGATGGCTTCGTCACACTGCCGGCTCATGTTCATCTTGGAGTCCGCTAGGATTCCAAGGTCCCTTTCCACTTCCGTGCCACCCAGCAGGTCATTCCCTAGGCTGTAGGTGTGCTGGACATTTTTCCTCCCTGGGTGCAGCACTTTGCATTTCTCCTTGTTGAACTGCATTCTGTTGTTTTCTGCCCACTTGTCCAACCTGTCCAGGTCTGCTTGCAGCTGTTCCCTGCCCTCCGCCATGTCCACATCTCCCCATAGCTTTGTGTCATCTGCAAACTTGGACAGAGTACATTTTACTCCCTCGTCCAAGTCGCTGATGAAGATATTAAAGAGACATTACTCCAAGGACCGAGCCCTGTGGGACCCCACTGCCCACACCCTTCCAGGTCGATACCAACCCATCCACCACGATTCTTTGGGTGCGACCCTCTAGCCAATTCGCCACCCACCGGACTGTGTAGTCATCCATGTCACAGCCTCTTAACTTGTTCACCAGTATGGGGTAGGATACCATATCGAAGGCCTTCCTGAAGTCTAAGTATACGACATCCACCCCTCCTCCTGAGTCCAGGCATTTCGTAACCTGGCCATAAAAAGAGACTAGATTGGTCAGGCACGATCTGCCCGCCACAAACCCATGCTGGTTTCCCCTCAGCATAATTTGCCCTGCTGGGCTCTCACAAATGTGAGCCTTGATAATTTTTTCAAAGACTTTGCCAAGGATGGAGGTGAGACTGACTGGCCTATAGTTGCCCGGGTCCTCCTTCCTCCCCTTTCTGAAAATGGGGACCACATTGGCCCTTTTCCAGTCCTCCGGGACTTGGCCCGTGCGCCACGAGCGTTCAAATATTCCCTCCAGTGGTTCTGCTATGATGTTGGCCAGTGCCTTCAGCACCCTCGGATGGAGCCCATCCGGGCCTGCCGATTTAAAGGCATCCAGTTCTTCCAAGTGACTCTGCACCACCTCAGGATCTACGTATGGAAGTCTGGTGCCTTGCTGCTGCCTCTCTACAACCCCAGTGAGAGACTTGTCGTGCCCCTCGCTTAGGAACACTGAGGCAAAGAACTCATTGAGGAGTTCAGCCTTGTCCCCCCTGTCTGTCACCAATTGCTTCTGCCCATTTAGCAGGGGTCCTATTCCTCCCTGGGTCTTCCTTTTACTCCCAATATATCTAAAAAACAATTTCTTGTTGTCTTTTACTTGGGATGCCATCCTCAGCTCCATGGTAGCTTTGGCCCATCTAACTGCCTCCCTACAAGCACAAGCAGAGGAGGTACGTTCATCTTTGGTGATCTCTCCCTGTTTCCACTTCTTATATGCTCCCCTTTTGGCCCTTAGGCTGCCCTGGATTTCTGTGGTCAGCCAGGGAAGCCTTCTGGCCCCTTTCCTTCCTTTACCTCGCACGGGGATCGTCTCGCTTTGTGCCCGAAGGATCGTTTCCTTAAGACACAGCCACCCATCTTGGGCTCCCATCACTTCAAAACTCCTACTCTGCAGTGCTTCCTTGACTAATCGCCTGAGTTCATTTAAATCAGCTTTCCTAAAGTCTAGCACTTTCACCCTACTAGTTACCTTACCCACTCGACGTCTTATGGTGAATTCTATTATTAGGTGATCACTGTCTCCCAAATGGCTACCGATCTGGAGGTCCCCTACCATGTCATCCCCCCCTTGCCAATACCAGATCCAGTATGGCATTCCCCCTAGTGGGACCGTGTACCTCCTGTGTCAGGTGGAGGTCCTGTACACAGGTTAGAAACCTGCGTGAGCGGTGGGACTTTGCTGTCTGCGTCTCCCAGCAGATGTCTGGGTAGTTTAGGTCCCCCATGACTACCGCCTCTTTAGCTTTTATGGTCTCCGAGAGCTGCCTCAGGAGCCCCAAATCTATTTCTTCCCCTTGATGTGGGGGTCTGTAGCAGACCCCTACCACCAAATCCCTTTCTCCTTGCCCCCCATGTAGCCTAACCCACAATCCTTCTACTTTCTCCTCCTTCGATTCCGTCTTGATGAGGGTCGATGTATATTGCTCATTGACATAGAGCGCAACCCCTCCCCCTTTTTTCCCCACCCTGTCCTTTCTGTACAATCTATAACCCTCAACATGTACCGCCCAGTCATGGGATGAATCCCACCAGGTTTCCGTTAGCCCTACTAAGTCATAGGTGTTTAGTGCAAGCAGGAGCGCTAGTCCATCCTGCTTGTTTCTCATGCTCCTAGCATTAGTATATAGGCGCTTGAGCCCTGCGACTGGTGCCTTTGCTGCCCCCCTGCTCCGTGTCCCAAGGGGCCCCTTATTTCTTACCTTCTCATTTCTTACCTGTGCCGTAGTGCTGGCCACCCCGCGGCTTGCAGGTTTCCAATGTTCTCTTTCTTCAGGCTGGGCTGTCCTTGTGGGTGCCACATGGTTTGGTGGTCCACAGCTTCCCCCACCCTCATCTTCCCCTCCCCCCGGCGAGCCTAGTTTAAAGCCTGCCAGAGGAGATCTGCCAACCTAGAAGAAAACACATGCTTACCTTTGGGGGACAGGTGAAGCCCATCCCAACTGAGCATGTCCCTCGTCGTGATGTGCGGGTCGTTGTCCAGGAAGCCGAAGCCTGCCTTGAGACACCACTGCCGAAGCTGCCAGTTGGTCTCCCGGATGCAGTTCTCGTGCCGTCTTCTGCGTCCACGGACTAGAACAGGGGTGGGCAAAATGCGGCCTGAGGTCCGGATGTAGCCCGCCAGGCCATTCTATCCAGTCTGTGGGGCCCCTAAAAAATTTAGAAAATTAGTATTAATCTGCCCTGGGCTGCCTGTCATGAGGCCCTTGATGGCTTGCCGAAACTCAGTAAGCGTCCCTCCGCCCAAAATAATTGCCCGCCCCTGGACGAGATGATCTCTTGAGGTCCTTTACAGCCTTACTTCTTTATTATAATTTTCATTATCATTTAGTTATTGTCTTAACTGGGACTGCAAGCTGTAGCTTGCATTGGTGGAGAACTTTGTCTCAATGTCTCAATAGTAAACTATTGAGCAGGGCTGTCCCTAGGAGGTGCAAATCGGGGCGACCGCCCCAGGCCCCGTGGAACCAGTCAGAGCAGTGTGGTGATGCTGGTGGGCTTCACATCTGGTCGCTCAGCCCTGCCACCGAATCCGCTGCTGAAATTGGCACGTCCGACTGCCTCCCACCCACGCCAAATCTGCCACCGGCTTCCTCGCGTCCGGAGGTGGGGCCCGCACCCTGCTCAGATCGTCTCCGCTATTGAGACACCGAACTATTGAGCTAATACTATTGCACTATGTCTCAGTAGTACAAAATTAGGACTTTCTTTTGTTTCCTACATAAAATTTATCCTGAAACTCATCACAGGTCAGCATTGGTACAATATGCAGGATACTCAGAATAATATTTTAAAAATCTAAACAGTGTATGCACATGCTTTTGTAATGCCGAGTTGAAATCAAAGATCACCCTCATATGTATTGAATATAGCTCTGTCCTTTTAATTTACCAGGCCTTGAAACACCCCATGTTTTAGAGATCTCTCTTTTTAAAGTGGTTGCCTCAAGGAGCACTAAAACTAATTAGCAGAATCTTTTTGAGGTAGAGGTAAGGTTTGAGAAACAAGTCTTAGACTGAAAGAATGAAAAACTATGGGTATACCTGTTTTTCTACCTACTGAGAAAGCTCTTGTTATTCCTAAATAAAATTGTTTTCCCATGATAGAGATTAACAAAACAAATACACTTCCTTTATCCATTAGACTAATTAATTTCCAAGCTCACAGTGAGTAGAAACATGTAAAGATCCCTGAGAGTGGTCCCTAATTATGAAACATTTTCAAAACATTAGCTTGACAAATCAGTAAAGTATAAATGAATGAAACTACTCCTATGCACACTACTTAGAACAGCTGGTTTCAGAGAATAATTTTTTCATTTTTGGTCAAAACATTTGAAGTCTACATTTTTCAGTACAAATCAGCTCTACAGGCTTCATCAGAAGATTATATTTGTTTTCCAAATTATTCATCTGGAATCTTTCAGTTGAGGTTATGTCCTAAATCAAAGTATAATGGTGAAATACGAGTGCTAATACTGGTGATCTTTTCATCTGTTCCAGGCAGAATATGAAATTGCTCCGGATGAAACACTGGGAGAGAAAGGAAAGGAAATCATGATCAAATACCTCACCCCAGAGGTAAGGGGCAAAAAAATGCTATTATTGAAGAAACTTAAGATAGAGCTTTGCTAAACAGAATCTGTTACAAGATCTATAAACTAGTGGTCTGAAGTTTATTCGTATTGCCATATTTTCTTGCATACAACGCATAGCTTTTTCCCAAAAATTACCCCCCCCCAACAAAACTGTGTGTATTAAGGGAAGCTGATTCTTTGCCTGAGATAGAAGCACCCACTTTGATGCAGGAGCTGTGGCATTATTAACCACAGACAGCTCAGGAAGTCATTTGACTTAATGGCTTGTTTTTCACTCCACAGGTGTTAATGTTTGTCTCCTTTCTAATGGTTTTGATATTCCAGTAATCAAGCTAGCCTTTCTTAGGACAGTTTGCTGTATGATAAGTGTTTGTGGTCTCTGTCCTCCTATTTTACAACCATGAAAACTTCTTAGCTCTTTTCAAAATCATAGATCCACCCATGGAGAGCAGTCTTCAGCAGCAGCTGGGATATCAGCTTTACTTGAGCAAAAAAGGGAGAGGGGGTCAGCTGAAGATTAGCTTTTGTCTCTTCTCTATGCAGCCATAACTGTGGAAAAATCTTTTTTTCTTCCATTCTGCCTTTCAGAAACAAGGCAAAGTGTATATTGTTTTGGGTCATGTTGTATGTGAGAGAAATTGATAATCTTCAAGAAACAAAACAGAATCTGTTATGAAAATGGCCAAGTATAAATGCCTTCAAATTTCAATCCAGAAGTTGGTTTTGAAAGATAATGAATTTTCTACGGACCTTGTTTACTCATTGATGCATAGAGAGTTTCCCTGGTCTCTGCTTTTTCTGTATGTCATGCACGTATGGTGTGACAAATCTCTAACACAGTGACCACCATTAAAAAGTCAACAATTGCTGACATTAAATATTTAGTTCCTACAGAACAGTCTGGAAGGTGTTAGCAAATGGCAGTTTTATCACAGTGAGCATTGCATCTTGGTGAGAGATGAATGAAACTCACTGTTCGTGTATCTGTATCCAAGGTGTATGTTTTGTATAGTATAAAAATGGACTACTATTCTTTGACCACTTTCTTCAGCCATCAGAGGCCCAGGTTTAGGATCATTTCCTTTTCTTATCAATTCCTTGATGGGCTTCAGCATATGGAGAACAGCACAGGGTAACACTGCGTACAGTGGATGGCACTCCGCGCAGAACTACAAGGCTGCTGCAAGAGCTCTGGACGGGCTGCAGCTGGGACTAACTATCTTTTGATTTTCGATTACTTTCTGACAGGGGTGCACTGATACATTGGTCTGATATTGGATTGGCTCCGATATAAAAAAAAATCGACTTGATTGGAAATCGACCTGATGTGGTCGATAATGTGGCTGATAAATGCCCCATGTGCGCACACAGCAGCAGTGCAGCACATAGGCAGCAAGGACCACAACCCGACTGCTTGGAGAGCTGCATGCAGCTGATAAGTCTGTTGTGGTGGAAGGGGAGGGGGAGAGGGCATGGTAGGGGACAAATCAAGGCCCCACACGGTGAGGGAGGGAGTGTGGCTAGGGCTGGGGCTGGAGTAGGCACTGCCCAGCCAGGGTGGGACACAGGATGGAGCTGCAGCAGGTTGCGGGGTGGTTCCCACTGCTGCACACTCCCTGGGAGGGCACTGGGTGAGGCATGTGCCCCCAGATCTGTGCACGGACTGGGGCAAGCTGGGCCCAGGGCTGTGCAGGGCTCTTCCTAGAAGGGGCTGGGGCAAGCTGTGCATGGGGTGGGGCAGGCAGTGGTGCTGGGAGGGAGTGTTGGGGGACTACAGCGAATTTTGGGGTGGCTGTAGCCCCCCCTGTAGCCCTCTCTCAGCACTGCTGCTGCCCACCCCAAGTGCAGCCCATTACAGCCCCGACAGAGTGAGTCCCACACAGCCCCAGCCCCAGCCCGCAGTGGCAGCCCACCCTGCACTGCATGCAGATCTGGGGGCATATGCTCCCATGGCTCCCAGCATGCACACAGCAGTGGGAACCGCCCCTCTTCTCCACGCATCCCCCTGGACGAGTCGTGGCTTCATCCCACGCCTTGCCCTGCCCCAGCTAGGCAACGCCTGCCCCAGCCCCACTCCCTCTCGCACTGCAGAGGCCTCGATCTGCCCCCCCTCCCACACCCCTTCTCTTCCCCCTCCCCTTCCACCACAACAGATTTACCAGCCAGACACTGCTCTTCAAGCCGCCAGGCTCCATATCGGAAATCGGATCAGTATCGGCCTATGCGCCTCCTTAAAAATGGGCTATCAGTATCGGCCCCAAAAATCTCTATCAGTGCACCCCTACTTTCTCACCATGTTTAATCTTTGTCCAAACTTCTCTGCCAAGTAAGCATTTGATCTTCAAATACAAGAATGATCCTAAGTTTTTTCCTAAGCTCCTTAAAGTTCATAAAAGTAACCGAGTACCTAAACCACTGCTTGGACAATTTTACAAGAGAAACACGCTTGACTCTCAGGATAATGAATAAACTTTATTTGAAAATGTCCTTTTAAATGCTACATTTAATAACATAAACATTGAAATGTTTTGGAGATAGAGGGGCAGGGCAGACCATTTTTTTTCCATTGGTCATTTTCCTAGGAAAAAATTTGATGGTGTACTTTTACTTATCCAGAAGAGCTCTTTGGAATCTGGTTTCGTTTACTGAGCCTGGATAGTCTCATGGACACAAGAAAGAGCTGCTGCTGCTATGACTTGCTGCCACCCATTCATTATGGGCATTATGTTCCACATTGAGTTCTGTTTTACGATGGTGGTAGTTTGGCTTTAAGTTTCTATTAACAGAGTAAAAGGGACAAATAGTGAGTTTTGAAAGGCCGGAGGAACTAACGAGCTGCTTTTTCCATCATTTCCCTTTTGTATTGGGTCACATTTTCCCCAAGTCAGATTGGCAACGATCGTTTTGTCTTCCTCTGTAGTACGAGGCATGATTCTCCTCCGAGCACTAGGCTACTCTGAGAATACAGTAACCAACTACTTCCTAGTTGTTGTGTCGGCAGTGCCCTTGTGTGCCTTTCTGTTATCTGTACCATGTTATAGGGGGTTCTTGGTATTTCTGGTTTTATGCTTCATAGTTGTTCACAAGGGTTTGAAGTGGCAATTTAGGAAAGTCATTAGGTAATTGGCAGCTTGCAAATGCACAAGACTGAACCTGATGATGAGATGGACCCTTTCTGGCCTTTGTTCCTACTTCTTTTGCTTTTTTGTGGAGGGGGGAAGCGATTTTAATAAGCGCTTGAGTAGGACTGCAGTTACGGATTTGAGATACACACAGCTGGGTACTTTTCAGGCTTCCCAGCATATTTTGGCCAATGCATCTCAGTGCTGAGCAAAAGCGCTGCTGCTGTGCTAGTCCCTTAAGCAAGTTCCCTGAGCAATGTCTTGCAGCAGAAAGACCTTGGGTTAATTTTTTGAGGTGAATGAATGTGCAGTGAAAACTAGGCTGAAATCAACCCATTTCCTCCTCATCAGGGGGAAAGTGTGAGAACAGAGCACACTACTGGAGCTCAGGCATTGGAGGCTCCATTCCCTCTACCGT
Source organism: Alligator mississippiensis (assembly GCF_030867095.1). Lineage (NCBI taxonomy): Eukaryota > Metazoa > Chordata > Crocodylia > Alligatoridae > Alligator > Alligator mississippiensis. Next base: position 87,522,277 of record NC_081829.1, on the reverse strand, counting down.
ATCCTCTCTGTGGCATGGGGGCAGGTTGCTTCATTTCTCATACCTATTCCTTGTATGTAACATTTTGACAATATACTTATTTACCTGATAGTTTGTTCTTGTTTATAAAATATCTTCAGATCCTTGACTACAAAGGGCTATCAAAATGTGATTCCTTTGCAATATAATTCCAGTTCTTTGGCAGTGGGGAGTTAAGGCATTTATACACATGCTCCGGAGGCGTGGGGGGACACTTTAGTTAGCACAGCTCATCAAACAGATTATCTACTATTAACCCAAGTCTCTTTCTCATACAAAGCACCTAAATATGTTGAGTAGGTCCTGATGGGATACCATCCTTGCCAGCAAAAAAGGACTCATATTTATGCAAGAGGCAAGGTGGGTGATACCTTTTACTATACCAACTGCCAGGTTGAGCTAGACTTCGACAAGCCTTCAAATGCAATGCATTCTTCATCAGGTGTGACAAAAAAAGTAGGCACAGTGATTAAAATAGCGATTAAAGTCTTTTAGGCATTTTTATATTTCTCTGTTTAATTACCTATGCCTGAAAACACACATAAGCTAAATCAGTTTTGTAACCAAACAGACATCCCAGAAATGCAGGCACATGCCTGCTGTGGCTCGGGTTAGAAGCTAGGGGCACTAGAGCAGCCCTCCCTTCCCTTGTATGGGGCTGAGCTGAGGGGGGATTGGCCAGGCCCCAGCAGGACACTGTGATTAGGAAGGGGTCCCGTCCCTTGATAACAGTGCATTTATCAGCTCTATTATCAGCATTTAACACCCCATCAGAAAACAAAGCCTTATTCATTACACACTCCTCTTAAACAGCTTTTTCCAAAGGAAAATGCACACCTCTGGCTTCTTTACTGTTCATTCCATCCAGGAAGATCACACACCAACTGCAGATGCTTGCTCAGCCTGACGAAGGGTTTTTAAACCCAAAGCTTGTTAAGAAAAATTTTTCCAACTATTTCGTTGGTCTAATAAAAGATACCAGATTTACCCAAAGAACCTTGTCTGCCTTTTCCAAAGGAAGGAATGCAGGGACATTACCATCTGAACTGTTGATTACCTCCAAAAAGCCCTAAGCGGACACTCTCCTATCTGCCTGACAGCATTCGCCAGCATACCACATGCTGGCTACAGTCTGTGCTGTGGGAGAGAGGAGGAAAGGATCTCTGCTTAAGCAGCGAATGGAGGGGAGGAGGGCACAGGGAAGCCAGCAAACCCTGCTGTGACTGCACGTCTGTGCCGAGCTCCAGCCAGGGAGCAGAGGGCAGGGGCCAGCTCTGCTGAGGAGCAGAGAGCCCTGCCCAGCCCAGCCCAGAGAGCATGTCGGGATGCTGGGGGAGTCTAGTTTATCTTAAACCAGCAAGGGGTCTGGGACAGATGTTGCATAAACCTGTTTGACTCAAATTATTTAAGTCTGATACTACATTCAACCAGGTTTATTGGTTTCAGCCATTTTCAAATTGGTTTATGTGCACTGAATACCTGTTGTGTTACAGGTTTAAACCAGTTTCTGATCAGTTAAACTGGTAATGTCTGTCCCTAGCCTAAGAGCATTAACCAACGTATCTTGGAGTAAAACATTCCTGAAAGTCCAATTTCTACGATTCTGACGCAGGATAGCAGAAATGCTCATGTGAATTTTTGCAAACTTTTTTTCACAGGTCTTATTTAGTCCTCAATCTCATTTACTAAATCTATCCCCCGAGTTGGTGGGTCTGTCTCAGATTTAGGTTCCATTTTATCTGGAGATGGAAAAGTGCCGACAGTAGTCACAAAACAGTTAGGTTATAACAGAACCGAACATCGCTGTTCCTTTCTGCTTGGCTGCTTCTGTCTTAGCCTTTTTCCCTTTGCTGGGGAAATGTATTTATTTCAGCACTGCTTTTAAATTAAAGCTTTGCATTCTATCTGCATCATTTTTCCCTCGCTGTCTGTGTGAGAGCCACCATACCCGACTCTACTAAATCATTAGCTCATTATTTGCTCACAACGCAAAGCATCTTGTGGCACTTTGTCTGAGAGATGCTATATAAAAGCAAATTGATTTGAAATGGCTCTTAAGACATTCTCCCTAAGCCATTATAGTTTATATTTAGACTCAGGTGAGTACTAAAAATGTTACTGAATAGGGTGGTTAATGTGCATTGTTATTCCCATTAATACACTTTAAAAAAAATTAAAGAATAGCAACTGTGGTCATTTTCTTATCTGAATTCCTGTTCATTCTCCTTTCCTTTAGGAAATGCACTGAATAAAAGCCATGTTTGCATTTTTTTTTCTTTTCTGCAGGAGGTTAGCCAGACAAGGGTAGATAGTTTTTCATATTCTAGTCAAAAGAGAGCAATGGATATTTTGTTAAATAAAATGTGCCTTTTGTTTCTACGAACAATTATAGGATAAGGAAGGGAGGGCTTTGTTCTGTAAAGGGGAAATTGGCTGACCAGCAGTGTCTGGCCTCCCATTTGTATACCAGCTAAGAGTCGTCTATAGTCATATTTTCTGGCAAAAATTTCTTTTTAATGGGGGTGGGAAGTGTATTGACCTTCTGTGCCAGACAGACTTTCCCACCTGAGTCCAGTTTAGCACCTCCAAGACCCCGTATCATTGTGCATCATTATGGAGTCGTCACTGTTGCATAGTATCATTTTAAAGCTGGTACTCGGGACCTTATCTTCCACTTGTAAATGCATCTGTTATCCTCTCTTCGAGATTTCTTTTCCTCCTCTTGTTTTCCCCACTGGTGAAATAAATGCAAACTCAATGCATTCATCTTGCTGGATTAGTCATCCTCTCTGATGACTACTGCTTTCCATTTCCCAGGAGAAAGGCTTAATGTATCACCCTTTAATCCCGTTTATGCAGGGGCAGGTCATACCATGATAAGAGTTGGACCCTTAGTGCTGAGGCTCCTTGCTCTATCTGTTTAGTTTTACTAAAAGCCTTGTAGGGAAGATGCTGTAATTGCTTGTTGGAACAGGCAAGAGCAAAAGTTGAAAGTGAAGCTCTGACGGAAGGAAGAAAAGCTCCTACACAACAGCTCTGCAACTTAAGCCTGAGGCCATGTCTACACCAAGAAGCTTTGCCAGCAAAGCTTCTCCAAGTCCCTCTGAGGTGTGAGAGGCCTCCACTTTGCTGCGGGAGTAACTTCACTTCCTCCGGATGGATTTGGAGCTCTCCTGCTGTCAGCAGCCAGCCAAGGGCAGCTGAAGGCACCCCCACGCCATCAGCCAGCTGCTGCAGCCCCTTCGCAAGCAGTTGCCTTCCCAGAGCGCGCTTCGTGCTCTTGCAGCACACTGACTATAACAGAGATATGTGTTTGGCCCGCTCGGAGGTAGCAACCGCTGTCTGCTGTAAGACGTTTTGGCGGCAGAAGCAGATTAATGTATCCCAAAACAGAGACTTTGTTTCCAGAGGGATGAACTTTCTGGCCTTGCTTTCCACAGATGCTCGTTCCCTAGTGAATTCAGTCCGTTGCACATGCATCAGCCTCTCTCTTACCAGCAGTGTTTTGACAGCCCCGCAACAGAGAACATGCCCTTCCATGAGACGCCGTCTGCACCTCTTGAGGCATTTGCACAGGGCACACCTGAAGTGCGCGTGGGTCGGACAGGCGCATGTCCCAAAGGGAATGGCAGTCTGCAGATCTAGTCTCTGGACTTTTCTGAGACTGCACAGGAGTCCCCCAGCCGGATTAGTGGCAAGGCAGCCAGCACTGTATTTATGACACACAAAGGAAGCAACATGGTGCTTCATGTGAACACAACAGGCTAGCTGAGGGTTATTTAGCAGTGAAAGGGCTCTTGGCTATCAAATCCAGTCCCTTGTCTTTTCAGGCAGTTATTTAACCAAGGAATTCCCCAAATCACCACTTCAGACCTTTCCACTCAATACCCAAAATGCATGAAACACCAAGAACATACCATTGATAAGAAGGAGAAACAAGGGCACTGCCAATACCCTGCCACCTTACCAGGGCAACAGATGGATAATATATGCCCAGAGGATCTCAGGAAAAAGACTGGTTCCTCTGCCACCGCAGAAGACAAAACCCTCCAGGTCAGAATTCATTTCTAATGATTCATTTTACAATCATTAGATGCCCCATTAGGTTGCTAAATGCTGTGGGGGAAATCCTGAAAATCCTGAAATCAGAAGGAGTTTTGCCATTGATTTAATGGGACTAAGATTTCACCAGGGTGCACCAATAAAGATTTTCTTGGCCCATACTGATAGCCAATTATTCACCAGGTATATCGGCCAATACCAACCTGATAAACATTTTACAGGAATGCAGTTGGGCAGCATGGAGAGCAATGCCCTGCAAGTAAGTTTGTGGAGGGGAAGGGGCATCCTGGCACTTGAAAATGGTGGTGGCAGCACTTGAACTAAAGTTAATTTGCTGAGCTTTAGTTCAAGCGCCCCCGCCACCATTTTTAAGCACCGGGATGCTGATCCCCTGGACGAGCCGCCTGCAGCTCCGTCTGACTCCCTCCTCTGGTGTCCCATTTACCTCCCTTCCCTAGCCTCTGCCCCACTCCCTCCCTCACTGCGGGGGTCCCGATCTGCTCCCCCATGCCCCTTCCCTTCAACAGACTTTCCTGCAGGCTGCTTCCCTCCATGCTGCCTGGCTGCGTTCCTGGCTCTGTGCGTGCATGTGGCTGCGCATGCATCCAGGGGCTGCGTCCAGAAGGCATATTGCATTTATTGGTAATTATTGGTTACACTGGCCCAAAAAAGCCGATAGCCAATAATGTGAATTTTCTTTTTACTGGTGCCAATCTGATATGGCACCGATATATCAGCGCACCTCTAGATTTCACCCTTTGACTTGATGGATTTCTTGTTTTCCCCTTTTATTGATTTCACTACTCTACGGGCACTATTTTATCTAGTGGTGATAGTGTTACTTAAACCTCCACTTTATATCTTGCATAATCGATACTTAATCCAGTCCCCAGAGAAATCAATATGTAATTGTTGTTTCAGAGAGAGTGCAGTCAATGTCTCTGATGATCTTTGTATCTTAGTCCTGAGAAAGCTGGGAAGTGCGTTAGGCAACGCGCTTTCTGCGCAAGCCCGTTTTACACAGACGTTCCATTTTGACGGAGGTTCTGAGCAGCAGACCAGTGACCTTGTTACATGAATTATAATCTTTATAATCCAGCTTTATTATTAATAAGCATTCTTCAATTACTGTAATACAGTATGCCAGTTGAATCTAAAACATCATACAGTTGCCTTGATTAAGAGCGCCTTTGCTGTGGTCTCAGGGTAAATGGCATTTTCTCACGGTTTGCTCAAACCTTGTTTCCTAATCCCTTGCCTGCTGTTTATAATACAAATGCTGGTTAACTAAACACTTATTGAGGATTGCAATGATGTCAAACTGCATGAGATCCTATTGGACATGACACAGAGTCTGCTCTACTCTACCCATCGCTGCCCTAGAATAAATCTATGGGTAGTCTTCTGCACTCATTTGACTGCTAAAGTTGCACGTTTTCTGATACAAGTCAGGTTCGCTAACTGCACTGCTCATCTTTTTAATAGTGCTAGCACTTGAGGACAAGTGCATGCTTGTTTTTTTTGGAAAGCCGAAGTCTCGAAGCCAAGCCTTTGTGGCTGAGCAGTCACTTTGCAACCATCTGTCATTTGTGGTTGGGAGAATCATTGGGATGACTTGGTCAGTGGGCAAAATCCATTTATCTGGTCCTTGTGTGCTGGCATTGCTCTGGCTCAACCCTTTGAAAAATGGAAACTGTTCCCAGCTGAATCGTGTCGACAAGATGCATAGAGCCAACTCTCATAATGCCTATTCATTGAGGGTAGACCCCCCACATTGCTGTTAATCTGTGGTGACTAGTGCCAGAGTCTGTGTTCTAGCCAGTGTATGTTGTATATGAGAAATCAGATGGTGCTCTCTAACAAATCAGTATGAAACCTGTGTGTTTGAACCAACAATTTGTAAAGCTGAATTTTCTCCCTAATATTGGGATCTACTGAAGCAAGATCTGCTAATTTTCTTTTTTAGCTACGAAAGCAAAATGCCCAGTCTGTTCCTAAAGGAATCAGAACTCATGGCAGAAGCAATATCTCTTATTATACCAACTAGATATTTGAAAAAAAAAAGAAGTCTTTATTTGCAAGCTTTCAGGCACAGACACCTTTCTTCAGGCATAGAAGAGTGCAAAGACTAAAATTTCTCCTAGGTGGAAATGAAAATTCATATTTCACAGGAGAGCTCAAAGTGTGGTAAGATCTCCTGGTTGGACTGTCTGTTCCTATGCCATTATCAATGAGGATGCCATGACATTCATAACTGGCCAGAATACTGTTTAAATGATGGGTAGTTTTATTCTGTCTGCATGCTTTCTAATGGAACCCTGTCTGAATTTCTTCCCCACACTCAAATCCTGAACGGCAAGTGTTTTGGATAGAATTGAGTTAAACTTCAACAAAAATCCTGGATTTGGTTTTGCCAAACCCCCAACCCATCTGACAAAGATTACAAGTTGAAAACTACCCCTAGTTTTGCCAGTCTGTCCTAATCCTGACTGCAGTTCCACTGGGAGAAGAGAGCCTTTACTTTTCACTTGCCTCTGGAAAATCATACTGCTGGTATTATGGAAATTTGTTAACCCAACCAGAATCAGCTGGGTTGAGATTCCTAAATACTGGACAAAATGTATAAAATTAGCTAAAGCCCCACAGTGCATGTAAATGAAGCAGTGAACAGCAAATAACATTTGCTATCCAACAGGACAATATGAGAAATGGGAGTACATTTTGTACCCTGCAGTCAGAAGCATATTTCTTATTCATATAAGCATATTTTTTATATGCTGGGTGAAGTGCGAATGTAACTTTCCCATGATTCTTGTGTAACCCGTATCACTGACAATGAGCTTATCCTGAACTTCAGAGGTCAGCAGCAGTCCACCACTTGTAACAACATCTCTGGTTGAGCCTTTTGGTTTAGCTTTTTGAGCTAAAGGAATATCCCTGTCTAGCCTACTTGTGGGAACAGACTGATAGACAGTCCTGGTGCAAGGCCTGCCACTATAGACAGTCCTGGTACAAGAAGGGGACCAAGACTTGCATGAGGTTATTGTAAGATATATCTCCCTTGTTTGTGCTGTTATTGCCACCTCAAAATCAGCTGTTAAAAACAAATTAAACAAGTTCCCAGCTTCTCACCTAACCCATCTACAAGCCACAGCAACTGAATAGCTTGGCAGAATTATGATGTGGTCCAGGAGGCAGCCACCCTTATCTGGTATGATCTGCAGGGAGGAAAATCAGTTTGCTGATTGTGATGAAGCATTTTATTTTAATGCTAAACTAAAAGTCTGAACTTTATCTCAAGATACTGTTTTTATCTCATAGGTAATAAATACACAAAATGTACTGAAATGCATTAAGACATCGCTAGAGACATTTTTAACGAGCCTCCAAAAATTCCTTTGCTTGTTTTAAAAAGCAACCAGCTTGTTCAAGCCGTGAAACACTTGGTCTTAAAGGGATTCAACTTTTAAATTAAAATTAAAAAAAAAAAAAAAAAGAAAGTCTGGAAATGACATTTGCAAAAATGACTTGACCTACACGACAAGCTTCTGCTTGTAAATTAACTTAATGTCATTTAATCAGGATAAAGTTTGGACCTGAATCAAAATCAAGAGCATCACAAATTTAAATATCCTAGCACAGCTGTTGTTTGTCCAACAGACAAAGCTGAGGAAGAGCAGAATGTGCCACTGTAAACAGTGTGTCATCTCCTACAATAAACGTCTTCCTTCTCTGTTCCTCCCTGATGGCCATAACTGTATGTTATCTAACCAATCGATCCTGAAGCATATGCAATTAAGGGACTTCCAATTTAGAAATATGAGGGTGTTGGTTTTGCTCTGCTGTAGTTTGGGTGATTTGGTGAAAGTGGCAACCAGCTACCTGGTCTCTGTTCATTTTTACTCACTCTGAAATTGGTTTTAATACCCTAAAAAATCTGTCTTCTGGGTTCTCATTCCTCCACCCATCACAAACTATACTCTTGATTTTTGTTTGTGTTGCAAAGAAATTCAGAGTGAAAGAGGCATAGCGCTGGCAAGTGTTTGTGCCCTATTGCCCCAAATACCATTTCAGCCGAGAGCAAAAAATGTGTTGACTTCAGTGTGTGCCAGATCTGGTCTCTTATGCACACAAGTGATCCTTTGCACAGGTGACTTCATTCAGTTCAGTAAGAGTGCTTGCAAGAGAAGGTCATTTGTACACATAAAAATTGCAACTTCAGCCCCTATAGCTGGGGTGAGCAGAGATGTGTTTGTTTTCCTGCTAGAAAGTCATTGAGTAATGTTGGAGTTGTAAATGAGTGTTTATAGATTTAGGGATTTTTTTTAATGGAACAAATGACATTTAGTTTACCAAAGCAAGCCAAGCTATGACTACTGCAACATAAGATTGCTTGCTAATGTTTAGCCTATTTATTAATCATGTAAGTAAAAGATAGAGAGGTTCTGAGAAGCTTCTGAATATTTGACTGTTCATCCAAACTGACTGAGCCTGTTAAACCTGGGTACAAACGCTACTGAGAACAGACTTTCTTCTGCCACTCGTGTTGCTAGGTCCTGACTGAGAACAGAACTGAGCCATGCAAAAATAAAGGGAGATTATATCCGACAATAGTTATCTGAATTGTTTGAACCAGGAAATGGCACTGATGTCCATTGCAGATAAACAGCTCAGAGATGACCTGGCCAAAAAGTTTCAGTGCTTAAGTCTGGAGTTTTATTTAGACTATTTTATTGTATATGGGAAGATCCAAGCTTTCCTGGTGGCCTTTGACTTTGATGATGGAGAGTAAGAGAAGGTGGCTAATAGAAATGAACTCTACCACATGTGAGGTGGAAGCAAAATTCAAAGAGCTTAATGCAGGTAAGTCGGGGGGACCAGATAACCTCCAGCCTAATATTCTCAGAGAACTGACGCGTGACATTACAGGTCTAGGAGCATATATGTTTTTAATCTACCAAGTTTGGATTAATACGGGATGACCAAAGAACAATAAATTTAGTATCTATATTTATAAAGCAGTTGGGGAGTGATCTGGGCAACTACAGGTCAATTAGTCTGACCTCAATAATATACAAAGCGTAGCAACAAATTTTGAAAGAAACAAGAATTAAAATTGTAGAGCAATATGAACAATGGGAAAATATGTAACCTAGATTAGCCAAAACCAGATCATGCTAGCAAAATACCTTTTTTTGATGACATAATTGAATTTCTAGACCAGTGATTCACAACTAGTGTGTCTCAGCACTCTGAGGTGCCTTGAGATCCTTTCATGGGTGCTATGCAATGTTAGCAGTGTTAGGTTTGCAAACATGATTCACAAAATAAACCCAGAGGTTTCAAATACAAATGCATAGTGTTAAAAACAGTCTTACCTGTTGTGTGCTTCCTGAGTTCTTTGCAACAGAAGAAATAATCTATTATTTTTCTGTAGTAAAAAAAAAAAAAAAAAGAGTGAAAATTAAGAACTGACATTTTCCAAGGTGCACCTTGAGTCTAAAAGGGTTGATGAAGGAAGTTCAGTAGATCCAGACTTCCCTTAAACATTTCATAGGATGCAATCTGTAAAACTATTAGTTAAGATGAAGAAAGCAGACATTAGTGAGAGAGAGAGAATGTGCATAAGGAACTAGCCAAAAAGGAGATGACAGTGGGTAATACTGAAAGGGAAGCTGTTGCGATGAGAAGGTTTTCCTGAAGTTCCTATAAGGATCACTACTGAATTAAATAGCTCTTGCTTAGTAGTCTCATCTTTTTTGGCACAAAAAGCAGGGCTGTGCTAATAAAATTTGCCAATGGTGCAATGTTTGAGGGCAGTCAGTGCAATAGAGGATTGGGATATCATACAGGAAGAAATAATTGAACTTGAAGACTGGATTATTAGAAATGGCATGAAATTCGACAGTGTGAAATGGGAGGCTGTACATTTGGTGACTGGTAACAAGAACTTCCATTTTAAGATGGAACTTATTAGTGGAAAATGACTGCGAATGATGGACTTGGGTATTACTAGCCAGTTGTAGATTAACTATGAGCTACACAGCTGTGGGGAAAAAAAATAAATGCAGTGCTAGGATATATCCATCCAGATATTTTCCATAGTTGTAAGGAAATATTAATACTATTGTAGAAGGCAGTAGTGAAGCCGCATCTGGAATAATGGTTTTGGTCACCTGCGTTCAAGAAAAATGAACTCAAACTGTAACGGGTACAGAAATGGCCAAGGTGAAAGAGAGTCTGTCTTACAAAAGAAGACTAAATTAATTTGCCTTATTTAACCTAGCAAAACAGAGTGAGAGGGGATGTGATGATCGTCTTTGGGGGCAAACACAAGGCAGGAAAAAAAAATTAATACAGATCTGTCCAACTGGCAGCCTGCAGGCTACGTGGGGTTAACCTGCATTTTCCCCACCCCTCCCCACCTTGTCCAGACACAGCTCCTCCTTTCCACTCCAGCTGCTGATGCTGCCTGCGTCTCTGGGCTCCCCCACCTTCTGCTTCTTACCGAAGCCCCTGGAGCAGTGCAATGCTGCATGGAGCTGCTGAAGGAGCCTTCAGCTTGGGACTCGTGCCCTGACCAAAGCCTGCGCCCATACCACCACGGCTTCTCTCAACTGCAATGCAAGCACAGCTTCCAGGGAGCTGGTAGCTGCTTCCACCCTGCTCCTGCTTCTCCCTGCCACCTCCCCAGCCCACATAGCCCAGGCCTGGTACAGCTCTTCTCCAGCTGGAAAATGCACTCACACTGCAGCTGGGGAAAGGGAGGAAGGAGAGAAGCAGCAGCAGCTTCTGGTTCCCTGGCCTTGGCACAGCTCTCCTCCATCTGGAAGCTGCACCCATGCTGCAGCCTTGGGGAAGAGTGGGGGGCACGAAGAGAAGCAGCACTAGTATGGGCATAGCTTCCAGCTCTCTTGGCCCAACACAGCTCTTTGCTGCTCAGCCCCCGTACAGGCATGGGCAGGGCAAAGATCTAGTAGCTCCATGGGCCCGCCAGCCATTTGTTACTGATCCCTGTTATGGAGAATCTGCTTTTGCTATCTTTGAAAAGGCATATGTGCATGTTTCTTATCGGTATCTATGTAGATTTTGTTCAGATTCCAAAATGGAATAGAAGTAAGGATAGAAGTGTCCAAAGTGGACAACATGGTCTAAAGCCAACTTGATCATGGCATGAATAAGGCTTCAAATATCTTCTTTTTCATTTAAATATTTCCCATATTGTATTTCTGTGTTGAGAGGGGTGTTCTAATGGGGAGACGTTTGTCCTGCAGAAAGAAGTTCTTGGATACCTTGCTGCTAATAGAAATAGGTTATCCATGAGTCCTTCCCTGAAGGTTATCCATAAGTCCTTCCATGAATCAGCAACATCCTTTGGACTGCAACCTAATTGAAGTATTCTGGGTTTTGCGAGTCGTCTCTCTTTTGGGCATCTTGAAAATTCTGCTCTAGTCTGCTCTCGTTCTTAAGTGTCATGGTTCTTGTATTACGTTGCCACACTAAGCAGGATAGTGATCTGTACCACCCAAGTTTTCACTACAAAATCTAATTGCAAAGTCTTTGTACTGTTTTGTTAAAAAAGTGTAGCCCAAGTACTTTGCTTCCCCCACCACCCCCCTGCCCCTAAAAATAAATTCATATAATAATCCCAGCTGCCTGGTTCATGAACAACTTTAAATAATAAACCAGTGTATCCACATAATGAAGAACAAACAGCCTTTGGTAAGGAAATATTTATAGTCAAATTTCTCAAGTTTTATTAAACCTGTGTGGGTGGGGAGAAGTTAAAGACATTGAAAAATATTTTGCCAGCAACTTCTTGTGAGGTATAACCTTTATCTTATTGAAGTCCACAGCAGAATTCCCTTTGGCTTCCATGATGACTAGGATGAATCCCTAATCTAAACTATACAAAAGAAACCCTAAGCTGGTTTAAATTGATGTGGTGTGTTTCCCCTTAAGTGAGAGAAGAGCATAAAGTTTGCTACTAGTTCACTGGACTTTCATCCACAGCTGATCATGATGTGATGTTTTTGTTTAATGAGAAACTACCATTTTAAAATTTCTGAAACAGAAGAGAAACGTAATATTGAAAATGTTTTTCCAACCAAAAAAATTACACAGCTTTTTAACTGGCAGTGTTAAAAAAATGATATTTTCAAAGCAAATGAGATTACACAATTTATTACTAAGCTTCTCGCAATTAATATACATGACAGAATTGCTTAAGAGTCATGCCTAGATAGGAGAGCAAGAGTGAGAGTAAGAGTAAGACTGAGGCTGAGACAGGCAAACTGGCCACAATATAGTTTATTTGAAGGTAGCCAGAAAGCTACAGACAAACCATTCTTAGTATACATCAGTGATGAACAAACTATCTTGCAGTATCAGTCACCACTTTGACTAGTCCCAATGCGCACCAAGGGGGGCAGAAGTGCTAAGAAACCCCCATGGTTTAGTAAAGGCATCCAGGGATGCCTGAGGGCAAAAAAGGAGGTGTACAAACAGTGGAAGCAAGGGGCTGTCACCAAGGAGGATTACACCTCTGTTGCTCGGGACTGCAGGGAGGCTGTAAGGAAGGCCAAGGCAGAGATGGAGCTAGGGCTAGTGACCAGAATTAAGGATAATAAAATGTCCTTTTTCAGATGCATAGGAAGTAAGAAGAAGGCACCAGGTAATGTGGGGCCCCTACAGGATCGGCTTGGCAATCTGGTGATTGTGGCAAATGAAAAAGCTGACCTCTATAACAAATTCTTTGCCTCCATATTCCTGAACAGGGACCAGGACATCTCCCCCACTAGAATTGCGGATGGACCCAGGGGAGGCAACGCCATGTTTAGGGTGAGGGACGACCTAGTTAGGGAACTTTTGGAGGGGCTGGACATATTTAAATCAGTAGGTCCAGATGCTCTTCACCTGGGGGAGCTGAGGGAGTTGGCGGGAGCTATAGGGGGACCCTGACATGGCTGTATGAGCGCTCATGGGGCACTGGCCAGGTACAAGAGGATTGGGAAAGGGCCAATGTGGTCCCCATTTACAAGAAGGGAAGAAAAGAGGACCCTGGCAATTACAGGACAGTCAGTTTTACCTCAATCCTTGGGAAGACATTTGAGAAAATTATCAAGGAGCACATCTGCAAGGGCCCAGCAGGGGAGGTAATGCTCAGGGGCAACCAACATGGGTTCATTGAGGGCAGGTCCTGCCTAACCTGGTTTCTTTTTATGATCAGGCCACAAAGTCCCTAAACGAGGGTGTCGGGCTAGATGTCATCTTCCTGGACTTTAAGAAGGCCTTTGACATGGTTTCCCACCACATTCTCTTAAAAAAACTAGGTGATTGCGGCATTGATGCCTACACAGATGGTGGCAAATTGGCTACATGGTCGCACCCAGAGAGTGGTGGTGGACGGGTCATTTTTGACCTGAAGGGATGTGGGCAGTGGAGTCCCCCAGGGCTTGGTCCTGGGGCCTGTACTGTTCAACATCTTTATCGGCGATCTGGATGTGGGTGTGGAAAGCACGCTGTCCAAAGTCACTGACGACACCAAGTTGTGGGGCAAGGTGGGCACACTGGAGGGGAGAGACAGAATCCAGCTAGATCGAGACAGGTTACAGAGGTGGGCGGATGAGAATAGGGTGGAGTTCGATGCAGACAAGTGCAAGGTGCTGCATCTAGGGACAAGGAACCAGCAACACACCTGTAGGCTGGGGAACACCCTTCTTGTCAACACGGTGGCAGAAAGGGATCTTGGAGTCATTGTTGACCTCAGGATGAACATAAGCCGCCAATGCGAGGAACCGGTCAGTAAGGCTAACCGCACCTTGTTGTGGACCTAGATGTGCATCACAAGCAGGGCCAAGGAGGTGATCCTTTCCCTCTATGCGACACTGGTCAGGCTGCAGTTGGAGTACTGCATCCAGTTCTGGGCGTTGCACTTCAAGAGGGATGTGGCTAGCAATGAGAGGGTCCAGAGGAGGGCCACTCGCATGGTCAAGGGGCAGCAGGGCAGGCCCTACGAAGAGAGGCTAAAGGGCCTGAACCTATTCAGCCTCCACAAGAGAAGGCTGAGAAGGGATCTGGTGGCTGTTTACAAACTCACCAGGGGGGACCAGCAGGAATTGGGGGAGGCTCTGTTCCCCCGGTCACCACCAGAGGTTACTAGGAATAATGGCCACAAATTGTTAGAGAGCAGGTTCAGGCTGGATATCAGGAGACATTACTGTACAGTTAAGGCTGCCAGGCTCTGGAATGGGCTCCCAAGTGAGGTGTTAGTCTCTCCTACCTTGGGGGTCTTCAAGAGGAGGCTGAACAGATATTTGGCTGGGGTGATATGACCCTGGCACCCATTCCTGCCCAGGGCAACAGGTCGTACCTGATGATCTGTTTAGGTCACTTCCGACCCTAAGTACTATGATACTACTATGATACAAATTGATTCAGCCTTTCTAAACACATTTTTCATTTCAATTTCCTTCTAGAAAGAGGTGATTTCATGTCAAAATGTCAACTGGAAAGGACATTTTCCATTTGATTCTCCTGTTCAGGAAAGTTAACATTTTCAGTTAGACTGTTTTTTCCAATGTGGATTTTTTTTTGAGAGGTGGGGGAGAAAGGTTGATGAAGTTAATTTGCCTAATGATTATTGTTCTACCATCACTCAGGAACGGTGGTACAGTCTCTAAAAAGGAGCTGGTTGCAAGGTGCGTCTTTGATAAAGGTTGAGGACCAGCTCTTCTCTGAGCTTGTTTTCCTCCAGTACCTTAAGAGTGTAAGACCAGAAGGGACCTCCCAGGCCACTGAATCCAGTTGATCATCTCTACTGGCTGCTATTTATCCCAAAAGGGTCCTCAAGAACATCCGCCCCAGCACGTCTCACATAACACTGCCACAAAGCCCCTGATTTACAAAAAAAGGGCTTATAATATGTTATAGGAAGATATCAGGAGAGACGAGGACACCACAGTACATAAGGTCATTGGACAGCCTTAGGGATGGACCACGCACCCGGCTGCAGGAGAAGGCAAAAACACTCAACAGCCTTTTCCAATCTGACTTTGAGGAAAAATTATTACTGATCCCAAATTTGGCCATTGGTTTGACCCTGAGTGCATTAGCAAGACCCACTAGCCGTGTGCCTGCCAGGGTTCTTGCTGCCAACTCATGCTCTTCTGATTATAATATTCCAAAAGGTCATCTGAGAAGGGGGTAACACTACATAAAAGGCAGGTCTCCTTTACCAGCACCTGGAGAAGGCTGAAGACAGCTTCAGGCTCTTTCCTCTTAGACGCCTTCAGGGAAAAAAGCAGCAAGAACCCAGGGAGAGACGATAAGAGTGGGCCCCGCAACCTGGAGATGAGGGGAAGCATTTTACCTGACTGTAGTTATGGGGTAGCATAGGCCTGCAAGATGGCTTATTGAATTCAGAACAGATGATCGCATCAAACCTGGGGAGAAGGCCTAGTTGCATGAGATACCTGCAGGAGTGTTGGTCTATGTGCCTTGTGTTCATGGGATTTTGTAAAACTAGATCCAGATCCTAAAGGGGTCGTCATCGTTCCCCCTCCCTTCTTAAGATAAAAGCAACTGTTGGTTAGGCATGTGTCCATAGGACAGAAGGGCCTGATCTAAAGCTCATTGAAGTAAATAGAGTTATGAAGCAAGCCTGGTCGCATGGCCTTTTATTGTGGCATAACATGATAAGTCTAGACAGGCGACCCTACTCAATTGATGCGGGCTCTGTCTTCAGTTGTTTCCTTTCTCCACTTGGATACAACACATTTGGATACCAAGGTCTGATATTAAACACATCTGATGCTTTCTGTCTTGTCATGGCTCCAAATCAGCTTTCACAATTAGGAAACAAATCTCATGCTTCCTGCTTAGTGCTGGTTTGCTTCAGTGTAGCTGCCAACAAGCAATGTTGTAATAAGTACAAAAGATGATGTCTATTTTAAGAAAACCCTATGAAGATTTTTTCTCTGCCACTGACCCATTCAGTGAACTTGGGCAAGGTGCTTCGCCTCTGTTTGGCTCTGTTGTCCCTCACATCCTGCATGTATAATTCAACTATGAACTCATCAGGTCAGGTATGGTCTGTTGCCAGGCTTCTGTCCAGTGCCTGGCACAGTGGGCCCCTGGTTTCAGGTACTCCATCTGGACGCTACCGTAATATAAACAATACCAATAATAACACAGCTGTAACTCATGCTCCCAATCCACCTGCATGGCCAGTTCCTCCATCTGTGATATAAAACAAAAATATTCTGGAACTATGAAAACTCATGTTTAGTTGGTTTATCTCATGCCGACCCAGATGACTCCATAGAAGGAAAAAGAAATTGCAGTACTTAACTACTTAAAATGTTGCAAGCAGGATCCCACTCTGGGGTCAGAATTTTTTTTTTTCTGATATCTCTGTATTACCAAAAAGGCTATGGAAATGTGTGTGTTTTATAGAACAGCACTGAGAGCCCTTCTTTCAGGGGATAGAAAAGCATTTGATCCATGCCACTCTGAAACACAAATACCTTCTAGGACCCCTCTATCTGTTCCCTCTTCCATGCGTCCTTACTTATTGTACTTTCCTGCCCTCCTCTACCTTTTTTTGCAGTTGCTCCTTTCAGCCTGCCTCCAACTCACCTACTCCACAGTCACTAATTACTGTCTTCCTACTCCTTAGTCTGTGTCTGATTAAATCTCAGTTAGTACTGTTCTTTTCTGGCTCATTGAGGTGGGAGTGGGGATAAAAGTGCCACAAAGTAGTTACTGCCTCCCTTTTGCAGGGGGCCCAGAGTGGCCTGGGTCTCTGGATCTCCTTTGCAGGGATACTAATCAAGCCACTGTGGCAGGGGCAGGCAAAATACAGCCCGCAGGCTGGATCTGGCCCACCAGGCCATGCTATCTGGCCCGTGGGGCACCTAAAAAGTTTAAGAGATAAATATTTATCTGTTCCTGGCTTCCTGTCGAAGATGACAGGAGGCAGGGGCAGTAGGACCCAGGGGAAGTCAGGAAGACTTACCAGCAAGGCCAGCCCAGCCCCACCCCACCTCACCCTCAAACCCCTCCCACCCCAGCCCACCCAACCAGAAGTCTCTGCCTGCCACAGCTTTCCCTGCACACAGCTGCTCCAGCACCAGGTGGCCCCTGGCCCCATCGCCCGACCGTGGGGCTGTGCTAGTACCCCAGGGCCAGGAGCAGGAGGGAGGTGGCCGTGCATGCATGTGTAGTGAGAGAGGCACACGGTGAGGGAGTGTGTGTGTGTCTATGCAATGAGGGAGGGAGAGACTATGTGTGTTTCTGTGCAATGAGGGAGGAGGAGAGAGAAATAGAGCAATGAGGGAAGGGGAGTGTGTGTGTGTGTTGGGATAGTCATCATAGAGGACATTCCAGTTTTCTGCTACTTTGTCCTCTGTTGATAACTGGTTGCCTATTTTTCTCTCTTGAAGAGAAAAATAGAGGACATAAAGGTGTCCGGTTTTGTATCAATAGAGGACAAATGGACTGTCCTCTATGATGGCCACCCTAGTGTGTGTCCATGCAATGAGGGAGGGGGAGAGAGAGAGAGCAATGAGAGAAGGAGAGTCAGTGAGTGAGTGTGTGCGCATTGGCAATGCGTAGGGGGTGCATACAGGTGCACATGCACCCCCTGACAGAAGCACCGCTGACACTGCCAGTAGCGCTTCTGGGCGGTCGCTGCTCACCACCCCCAACCCACTGCGGCCTGTGGGCAGTCGTTGTGCCGCACCAGCCTCTAGGGGCATGCGTCGTTCGTGTGTGTGTGTGTAGTGAGGGAGACAAAGGGAGAGTGTGTGTGTGTGTGTGTGTGTGTGTGTGTGTGTTTGGACGAGTTCCACAAGCACCCCCCAACATACACATGCACCCCCCCTTGTACTGCTATACACACAGACCCGCATACACACACCCCAGCCATGCTCCCCCCCCACATCCCCCAACAAACCCCATATCCACACACACCCCCATGCTCCCTCACCCCACACCCCCCAAACCTATCCACCCTTCCCCACATACCCAGAGCCCCCCACAAATCTATACCCACCCCCTATGCCTCCTACAGTATACAAGAGTAAGACTTCATTTTAAGCTGTTGTGCAATCACCTCTGCGAGCACTATACAAACACATGTAAATTAGGACAAAAATATTTTTTTAAATCAAATTAATGAATGTTGTAGATGTTCATTTTTTAGAATAAAATTATGTATTTTTCTACAGGCAAACAGCAGGCTGGCGCTGGTAGCTCAGATAAGCACAATTTGTACCTTTCTTTCAACAAAGTGCATCTGCTACTTTTTTTTTCTTCCCCTACTTCATACAGATTCAGCTACTAGTCTTTCTCCCTGCTACACTGTTATGAACCCTAATGCTTGCTGCAGCCACTTTGCATTCATGCATGTAGCCTCAAGAAATGTTCACACTAACTCAACTCTCTAACACTAGTTTTTCCAGTCCCACCCATATTTCAAGATCCCTCATTGTTATGGTCAGCTGGGGACAATCCATAGCACTACTAAGCATCATTCACCACATCCTCCATTGGCTGAACCTTCCACCACCATCTGGAAGCGGATTTAGGTTGTACACAGCAGCGGCAGAACTAGGATTGCACACCACACGCTTGCTATCATGGATACAAAATATTGCTTTTCAGTGCTTATGAGGGGTCACAAATATACAAAGCAAGATCAAATGCAGCTGCGTAGCATTTCGGCCAACCTAGTCTTTCCAGGTTCTCTTGCACGTGACTGTTCTGATCATGTCATGCTGTTGGAGCTCTGCTTTTAATTTTAAATGATTCCTTTCAGGGCATTCATATCTCTTCTCATATTTAATCCATGTAGAGATTTGCAAATATTTTATACGTGGAATGTTGACTGCCCACATCTGAAAATACACACATTAAGATACGAGTGCTTGAATCTGGAAACAGCTCAGGAAAAGTTAGGGCTTGAACTTTTGTCCATTGACTGAACCATTTTTAATTAATTTGAGACGAGTTCATTGTGGAATGTTTTCAGAAATTGAAGTATAACATATGCTGAACTTTATTTGTTTTGTGCAGCTGACACTTAAAATAACTCCTAATGATTCAAAATCACATCATTACTATATGACAGAAATTTGCCAGCAATTCAATCATATTTATGACTGGAGATCGTGCATAAAGTCCACCCTAGTAGTAAAAAATATTCTCTTTCCAGTTTGTCAAGTTCTGTTTCCATTTGAACTTTCACAGTTTAGGGTTCTTTGAGAAGTAACATCCACTGGATAGGCGTCGGTATTGGGTGGTAGCTTGCATTCACGGCTTCTAATCTGTGTGCTGTCTGTAACTTGCTATGTGTTGATGGCAAACCAACTATAGCCTGATTTTTCAGCAGCATTGAATACCTACGGTGCCAGTTATTTCAGTGGGACTTCTCTGATTTCCATTACAACTGTACGTGTTCAGCATCCCATGAGGACGGGGCCTCTACTCCTCAGTTTGCCTATCTGTAAAAATTCATAATAAGAGCACTTATCTAATCATGGTATAGCTTATGTAAGGCATCTTAAGTATTATAGGGCCCTTAGATAAAATGTAATATATAAATGCAAAGTATTATTATTTCTCCTTCTAACTAAGCAATTGTTGCATTGGTTAAAAAGTCAGGCTGACCCAGATTAATATTAGCCCTTTTTTGACATGAGCAGTTAGCCAAAGTTCAGGGCCTTCCATTTAGAGGAAAAACCACTGAGGAAGATAAGTGTCTGTGATGCAATCCTGTTCATCTGCAGGCTGTACTAAGTCTTGTTTCTTTGAATGCAGGAGGAATCAACAGGAGATAATTTCTTTGCTCATGTGTTTTGGCCAGCCCTTACCACAAAAAACTGTCTCAACCTTTTCACCAAGCCATTCAAGGAATACTTTCATCAATATTTCCTTAGAATCATGGGAATGGAGAGCTGGAAAGGACCTCAAGAGCTCATGTAGTTCAAAGCCCCTGCACTGAGGCAGGATCAAGTGTATGCAAACCATTCCCAAATGAACACCTAGCCCAGGGGTGGCCAGAGTTACTCACCCGGGGAGCCACATCCAATCCTCCACTGAAGTTCAAGAGCAAGGGGGGGCGGTACACCCAGAGTGGAGGTGACCACCACCCCTCACCACCCACTGCACCACTGAGACGCTCCGGCTTTCCCCATGGAGAGTGCACCCCAGGGTAAGTGGTGCAGCTGCAGTCCCCGTTTCAGCAGCCTGGTACCTGAGCCAGCAGTCCTAGAGGGAGAGGAGGAGGAAGGAAGGTGGGCTCGGGGCACATTCGGGGAAAGCTGGAGCAGCAGAAGGTACTGGGCTACGCTGTGCCCTGGAGCCACCATGGGGACAAGTGGGTGGGGCTCCAGCCAGTTTCCAAAGAGCCACAAGTACCGTGCCGGCAAATCATGGTTTGGCCACCATGGATCTAGCCCTTTCTTAAAAGTCTCTATTGAAGGAAATTCTACTGCCTCCCTAGATAGCCTGCCCCAGTGTTTTATTACCATTATAGGTAGACTTAATGGGCAACCTAAATCTTCTTTGTAGCAAGTTAAACTGCCTCTTTCTTGTACTTTCCTTCTTTTTATAACAGCCCTTTTTTTGTTAAAGAGTTCCCTTTTCTAGAATAAACAAACCCAAATCTTCAGTCTTTCCGCACAGGTCATGGTTGCTAAACCTCTTATCATTCTTGCTGCTCTCGTCTAGCCTCTCCCTGATTTGTCTATCTTTTTCTTCAAGGGTGCTGCCCAAAACCCGGATGATCTACTCTACAGCCTTGTCAGTGGTTTGCTGCCTTCAGTTTTTAGCCAGACACACAAACCTGCACAAAACAAAAGCCACCAAAACTTGTAGCCCCTCATAGGTCTTGTGTGCCCCTTTCGTTTGGGTGGTGCTATGTGCCTGTTTGGGTGGAGGCCATTATTGTTTTAGCTCTCCTATTCCATAAAGTAGTTTAATAGCTTCTTACAATTATCTTAAAATGAAGGCAGGGGTTATAGCCACTGAATTTTAAAGAGGTTAGAGCCAATCCATAATTTAATAGGAAATAACTGTTGCAGAATAAGCTTAAAATCCAAGGTTTTGCTAATTATTGGTCTTCTTTAGCCTTCAGAAACTTTCAGGCATGTTCCAGCTTACAGTATCTGCATTAAAATCTCCACAGCTTAGGACAGGGGCAGGAAATTATTTTGGGCAGAGGGCCACTTACTGAGTTTTAGCAAGACATCAAGGACCACATGACAAGTAGCCAGGGGCAGATAAATATTAATTTTCTACATTTTTAGGGGCCCCGCGGGCTGGATAGAATGGCCTGGTGTGCCGCATCCAGCCTGCGGGCCACATTTTGCCCACCCCTGGCTTAGGAAAAGGGGCAAATCTCATCCGTCCCTGTTTTAAAGAAATAATAGCATATCACGCCCTGCTGAAATACCTTGCTCGGGACAGCAGATACTTAGGATGATTTCTGAAAGTTTTGACCAGTCTGAAGAATGACAAGCTGCCGTGTTTACTGACCAGGTTCACATCCCATGGCAAATATCTTCTCATCACAGCAATGGTATAAACATTATGATGAAACAGATGATATTTTTATGAAAGGGTTATTTGTATCTTATTCAGTTCAGTGAAGGAGGACAAACCGGCATTGAATGGCCGAGGGAAGCACCCTGTAGCAAAATGTATGGAGCTGTCATAAAAGCAGGGTGTAGATTTTAGAGCACAAAGATACGACATGACATTTAAAATAACAGATAACAGGGAGCAGAGGATCAATTTGAAGACTTTCATCTGAGTTGGAATCAAATTGCACTTCCATTTGCTGTGTTCACGGTCAGGTATCTCAATCCCAGTGGACATGTATCCTTCCAGGAATAGTTCACGTACACTGAGCAGTATATAATTGTTTTTATTGCAAACAAGAGGTGGTCCAAACTGAGACCTAGTCTCCATGATAGTTTTGCTGGCAGAACTTAAATCTTGTGCTGATAGAGTAACACTGTCTCCCAGAATGAAAGATATATCCTCACTACCTGGTGGTTGCCAGTAGGCATTGTGTTGACGTGCCCAGGCCTTCTGCCATGATTCGTCCAACAGTAGCTGCCTTCCCAGGGTGCACTTTGTGGCTGTACCAGAAGCCAGGGACAGATCCTGGGGGGGGATACAGTGGTACAATTTCACTGCCCTTTGATTCCTGCTCCACCCAAACTGAAAAAAACTCCCCGGCAGGGACAGCAGTATTTCTATGCAGGCAGTGCTAAGGGAGTCAGTTGACTTCGTGGATCACTGTCGTCTCCCTGATTCCTGCTAATCTCTCTCCACTCCACAGGCATTAACAACCCTTATCCTTTTGAGTGGTCTTGATGTTCCACTATTTAAACTATCCTTTCTTTTGCAATGTTGCTGCCTGTTAGCCATTCCTAGTAATGTCTCTTCTAGTTCACTGCCTTGCAGACTGCTTTTAGCTTTAGCTGAAAAGCTTAACTCAGGTGTGGTAATATTAACTCAGGTATAGAAATGATTGACAGTGAAGCACTGCAGGCACTGTCAAGTATCGCCTCTGGCTTTTTGACCGTCTGTACTTAGCCAAGAAGGCTAGATTTTGTTTCATGTATCTGAATAAGAGGTGACCATCTACATATAATGACTGTAGGACTGATGGCACTATCTTTTGAAAATTTTGACTATTTATTGCCTAGTTTGTTGTGGTTTTTTAAATTTTATATGTCATCTATCAAATTAGTGCACATTCTAATAGTTCTATTTGTTTTTGCTTTGAAACTGAATAATATGGTGCTGCCCCCTAGCATATTAGTAAAGCTTCTAGTTTCTATTTAGCTGGAGAAAAATAGGTGTCGTGTTGTGTGATGCATCATCTGCACCCCCCATTTCAAAATCTTAGATCCACCCATGCCAGAAGCTGCATTGATTTGAATATGCTCTGGTAGCTTTGCTGTGGTAGACGATGGCTGCTGGCAGACGTTTTCATGGCAGAAGCAGTCTAGAGCTGACAACTGTTGAGAAAATGCAGGAGGAGTAAGACAAATGCTATTTTCACCTCTTTCACCGGTTTCCACTAAGATTTTGATGTTTATAGAGCGAGGCCTCAGACATTGCATCCAAATCCAAACCTAAACATGAGTGCATCTGCTGTTTATTATTTGCTGCACCCTCGTAAATAAAAGACCGGGTAACAATCAGCAATTACCCCTCCAGCAAAATGATACGAAAATATCTTGAAATGCTGATCCCTGTGACTTTGTCAAAGAAAAACATTATATGCAGTTTTTGATGGAAAGGAAACAAATAAAAAAAAAAAAAAAAGCATGAATAACTGTGTCACTTCTGTGCTATTTTCAAGCCATTTGAAAAGCCATGAAAAGTGAAAAACCACATGAGACGGTTGTGTTGTTTTCTTTTGAAATAAAAGAAACAAAAAAACTTTAATTAAAAAAAATCTTAGCTCTTAAATGCAGATTTATCTTTTTATGCTGATTGCGTCACATTTAGGCTAAGTATAGACAGTCAGAAAGCCCGAGGCTGAATCCATTCAATTTTCGCAGGTTAGTCTAAGCTGCGTAGATTGAACCAATAAGCAAATTAACAGACGTTCACTTTTGATTCTGGAATGCAGTCACATGCAGTAGCCCAGGCCAGAAGCCAGGGGGCACTAAAGCACACCTCTGTGCTGGCTGGAGCAGGCAGCTTGGATCAAGGCTAGCCTACCCACCCTGAGATTGGGGGTGGCTAGGTTTGCAGGGGAGGTACAAAGCATCCTGGGATGCTGGGGGATTGTGAGGTAAAGTAAAAGTGGAGTTATCCAGCAGCATACAAGCCGACATGCTCTGTTAACCAGCATGCCGGTTTGTAAGGTCTTGTAAGGGAAGAGTGAAATTGGAAGTGCCCACAGTGGGGTGGCGATGCAACAGGAGGGGCAGCAACACCCCAGACATGGCAGGACAGGTGGCAGCCTGAATGGGCAAAGATACCTGTTTGGGCCACTCAGTTATCCGACATATTTTGTTATCTGGCACCCTCCATTCCCTGTGGGTGTCGGATAACAAAGCTTTTACTGTACCTTGAATCTGGAGGAGATCTGGGACAGAAGTTCAATAAACCAATTTAACCTAAATCAGTTAAGTCTAATACTACATCCATCCAGGTTTATCTTAAACCTGTTTCAGCCATTTTGAAAGCAGTTTATGTGCACAGAACTTCTGTTGTATTACAGATTTGAATTGCTTTCCGATCACTTATACCAGTTTATGTGTAATTTCTGTCCCTAGCCTTAAAGAAAAACGTGTTTACAGTTTCTTAGATGATAGATATATTAGAATATTTAATGTATTAAAGTGAGCTTTTGCCTCCCATTCCCCACCCCCCATTTGCAACTGTGGAGACATGCTGGAAGATAGTGCACTATGTGATGGAAACTGAATCTGCTTTTAGCATCATGTAGTATTGACAGAGCCAAGCTAAAGTAGTACCAGTGACCCGTCCTCATAGAAGCCACACCAATCATTTGCATTGTTCCTCATCCAGACAAGAGGCAGCTCTCTTCTTTACTCAGCAAAATGTTTCCCTTGTATGGTTGCGCTTGTGGTGACCAGTGTTGCCAGGTCTTAAATATGAAATTATCGTATTTTCTGAAAAACTATTGTACACTGGGGGAAAAAAGTATGTAAAGAAGTCGTCTTTAAGTAACATCATGTTACTGTTATCATCACATGCTGCGCCACTCTACTTGACACTGCCCACTATGACATTTTCTTTAACTCTTTCTCCTATTGGTTAAACTGAAATTATTTCTATGATTATTCTTTCTTCTTTATTTTGCAGTTCAGGTCTGTGTATTGTATTCTTGTGCACTTTATTTTGCAATTTACTGTATTAGATACATGCCTGGAATTTACAAACGAGGCAAGCACAAAACCCCTTTGATTTTGTAGTGATTTAAGACTGTATATAGCATTTAAAATAAAACTCTTAGTATTATAACACAATGAGATTTAGTTATGTGATCGTTATACAGTTACGTTATGTTGCTCACTGTAAGACTCCAGTTAAAGATAAATGGCAAATATTACTCACCCTCACTTTAGTCCATGTCAAATTCCAATTCAATGCGAGTGACAACTGGGTCAAATGACACAAAAAATTATCGTACATTTGGAACGCTTTTAGTATGATCTATTGTACATTGTATGAGGGCTGAAATTATCATATAAATACGATACTTATCGTACACCTGGCAACACTGGATGTGACCCATATGCATATATCTTGCTTTCATGAGCTTTGCTACATATTTCGTGTTCTCCAAAGAAAAAGCAGCACATTTTTAATCCAGTGGTTCTGAGTATGCATTGAATCCAAAGAGCCAAAGGAAAATCAAAGTGGAAGTTATTTTAATGACCCTCTCAACATATTGGGTATGAGATTGTAAAGTATAGACTCATAAGAAAAATCTAGTGACTCATGTTGCCCGATAATGTAGAAGACTCTTTGGGACCATAAGGAAGTGTAGCCAGTGCTAACTGTACAAAGTTGGAATGGTCCCTCTGGCCCAAAGTCTCTGGTTTTGAACAGTTTTAAGGGCTGTACAATTATACAACTTGTTTTCATAGAGATACTATACCTTTGAAAATGAACTGCATGTGAAAAAACCTTATTTTGTTAGAGCAAACCTAAACAGTCTCGTAAAATGGTGTGTGTTGCATACTGGGCTCCAGTCCGTCCATATGTTTCCTTTTAAGTGTTAAGCTCAGAAAGTTAGTGTTATTAGATGACTTTACCTACCTTAATAGTGTTAGTTTTCTGTTGATTTGTTCAGAGGAAAGAAAAGATCAATTCAGAGATCAGTCAGGAGTAGTTTTGAAAACTTAAGCATTGTCTGTATCTCTCATGAACTTGGGATGGGAAGGCACGGTTAATTCACTCTGTAAATAGCTCCCACATTCTGTTGTTGTTTCTTTTTTCCCACCTACTCCTTTCATTTTATCCCGGATTTAGTCCCTTTGTGTCTTAAGGCTCAAATCGTGCTTCTAACTTTTTTAAAGTGTAAAGAGCTGGCTGGGTTGAAGCTACATGTTGCAGTGTAGATATGAACTTGATTTCAGTGTGTGTCCTCAAATCTGCTTTGGATCATGCGCTACCTGGCTCTGTTTATAGTGGGAAAATAATCTGTGTTATAAAAAGTGACTTTGGGACACAGGGACTAAGATATAGAAGTAGGATGCTTAAGAGGAGACGTTTTCCTTGCTACATTAGTGAAGTAGTGTAATAAGTCTGCCAGTGTCCAGCAGCTGGCAGAAGACACCTGTATACACACATGTCTGGACTTCTGCTGGCTGCCACAGATCCCTTCAGGTGGTGACTTCTCAGGGTGTGCTTCATGCTCTGGGAGCACCAGAGTGCATGTGTTCTGGCAGCTTGGTAACGACTGCATCGGTCTGCTGCTTGAATTTCTGGCAGTATGGACAAAGCCTAGAACAGGTTGGCCTGTTTAGCCTAAGAGAATGAAGGCTGAGAGGGTAAGTGGTTGTTCAGCACAAAGCAATCAAGAGGGTAAACATGAGGAAAAGAAAGTAGCTATTTAAGATAATGGACAATATTGGCACAAGAACAAATAGATATAAATTGGCCATGAATGAATTTAGGCTGGATGCAAATCTAACCAAAGCAGTGAGGTTCTGGAGTAGCCTTGCATATTAAAGCTAGGTACAGACAGTCAAAAAGCCTGAAACTGAATCGATATAGTCTTTGCAGGTTAGTCTAAAATGCACAGATTAAATTGAAATAGAAGTGATATTTACCTTTGATTCAGGAAATGCAGCCACATGCCTGCAGTGGCTCAGGCCAGAAGCTGGGGGGGGTGCTAGAGCACAGCTTTCTGGCTCTGTGTTTACTTCCTCTTCCTGCTGCCCTCGAGGACTCTGGGATTTGCAGTCCAGACTTACAACAGCAGGACCCTGCAGGGTTGCTCATCATTTCTTCTTCCTGCTTCCAGGTGCCTCTGGGATTTGTAGTCCACTGTTGCAGCCAGCAGTAAATTTGAGCAGGGGAAGGGTTGTTTAACCCCACTTCCTAGTCCCAGACCCCAGCTGGGGTTTGCCAGGGATGAGGGGTAGTCCCTCCCCCACTCCCTCCTTGCAAACTAGGCTGCATCCCCAGCCAGGCTTGCCCCCCTGCCCCACTTTGTCAACCAGCCCTCACTGCTCCAGCCAGGGAGCATAAGGGCAGGCCAGCCCTGCTCCCTGGAGCAGACAGCCCAGTCCAGGGCTGCAAAATGATGGGATGCTGGATGACCCTGACTTAACTTGAACCAGGAGGGGATCTGGAACAGAAGCTTCATAAACTGGTTTGACCTAAATCATTTAAGTCTGATACTACATTCAACCAAGTTTATCTTAAACCAGTTTCAGCCATTTTGAAACTGGTTTATGTGCACTGAGCTTCTGTTCTGTTACAGGTTTAAACCAGTTTCTGATCACTTAAACCGGTTTGTGTGTTAAGAACTAACTGTTTTTAAGTTGAAGTGTGATCCACTTGTGCAAAGAATTGCATGAGTTGTTTGCCTGCGATAGCAGTAAACTGGAGTTGGTAACCCCAGGCGATCCCTTCCCCTCCTACGTTTCATTAACTAACCTATGGTTAAAACCTATTGATCACCTAACGAAAAGCCAGAAGCGTTTAAATACAGTTTAGTTTATTGCCTCCTTGCTATCTTAGCTAACTATAACCAGCTGACACATTTTTCAACTCTACTGCCCTTGTCTATGTTAAGGCCTTGTCTACACTGCAGAGTCTTGCCAACATAGCTAGATTGGATGGGGTCATGAGAAGACGCACACCATAGCTGACAGAGCTGTGCTGGCAAAATCCCCAGTGTAGTCTCAGCTTTGCCAACAGAAGGGTTCTGCTAGCAAAGCCTCTGTCATTCAAGGAAGCTGATGCCTACACCAGGGGCCCTTGAACCAGGGATCAGACACCATAGTTAAAAAGGTGGCAGCTCTTTAGCATGAGTTCTGAGGCCCCAGCACTGTTGGCACCGACCTTTATCTGTTAACAAATGTTATAGCAGCAGACGTTAGCCACCACCTTTGCAAAGCTGGTAGTGCTAATATGTGCATGCATCTCTTGCTGTTCTCTGCGGTGACGCTGCAGCAGCTGAACCATTAGAGCATGAAGGACACTGTGGGAAAGTCCCCACTGCCGAAGGGACCATGGCAGCTGGCAGAAGTCATGGGCATGTCTGCACGTGCCTTCTGCTGGCTTCTGGGTGGCAGC
The DNA here is from genome assembly GCF_030867095.1 of Alligator mississippiensis. Taxonomy (NCBI): domain Eukaryota; kingdom Metazoa; phylum Chordata; order Crocodylia; family Alligatoridae; genus Alligator; species Alligator mississippiensis. The sequence continues at coordinate 87,493,885 of NC_081829.1, read as the reverse complement.
AGGAGTCTCCAACAAAGGAGCTGCACTTCTGCTGGCAGAAAGGATGGCTTGGCCTCTGCAGAGGAGCTTTGACAGGGGAAGCATTCAGCATGTTTCCAGCAGAACTCAACTTCTCCTGGAAAATGTTGTAGTGTGTACTAGAGCTAAGTGGGATTAAACCACATAGTAATTCAAATGGGTCAGTTAATATCTGTTTTAACCCCACTCAATAGAAGGGCTCCTGGTAATTTCAAGCAGCTTTGACTCAGACCTTATATAACGACTCCTAAATGCCTTTGAATTTCTGCTATGTGTTCGCGGCAAATGTGATCCGCAGCTGTAGGACCAGGAACCAGGATTCTGTTTTTTTTTTAACTGGTTCTCTGTTTGTACCTCAGCTCAGTCACTTGGGCCTAAAATTAGACACCCCAATCTGCATTGAGGCACCTGTAAATTAACCTGGTTCACTGGTGTTTGCTCTGCCCCCAGCAATTTCCCATTGATGTCAGCAAGCAAGTTGGTAAAATTTGACTTTAGCAGCTACACACCTCAGTTTCCTGATCTTTTAAGTAGCTCTAGTAGTGCAAACCTAGCTCAGCATATCAAGGAGCCTGCTTCATTTCTATGCAATGCACTTGGAGCTGCTTTGATGTACGAGGTAAGGGGGTTATTCAGTACTCCTTTGTGCAGATTATAAACAGTCGTATCATGTCAGTAATCCTCCTTTTAGCACTTGGTTGTACTCAGGATCACTTCCCAGGCCTGGTCTCTTGTTCTCTGTGTTGGCAGGTGTTGGAAATAGTGTAAAGGCTGTCTGCTTTAGGCTCAAATGAAAATGTGCTTTCTGCTGCTCTCCAGAGAGCTTGTGGTGGAGCTTGAGTTGTCCTGATGAGACTCTGTGGGATTTCCATCCAGCTAAGAAATGTCATCCAGACCTCTGGCGAGACGTAGGAAATCTCCTACAAAGGGCAAAAGCATCCAGCATATTCTATCGATTTTATTTAAATGCTAAATACTGAGCTTGCACTGCTTAACTTGTGGAGGGAATCATGTAAACTATGGCCCTAATTAAAAACGCTTGAGCGGAGCCGAGTGCTCACTTCCACGTTGCAATCAGGGACATATTCACGTTGTAGCAGTAGAGAGAGATTTAATTCGGGTTCCACTAAACTGGAGATTCTCTCCTATTTATGCCTCTTCCCTTCTCTTCTCATCTTCCTCATTTTCTCAAACACTACAATTTACTACAATACTTCCCGGGATATCACAGATGAAGCGTGAGCTTCCCAGAACATCTGGTCAGCAATGAGCGATCAAGTGTTATGATCCTCCCACTCAGCACCATCTGGTGGTCATGGTCATGAATGAAGAACTGGCTTTTATGAAGTGCTAAATTGCTGGCAAGTATATTGAGAGTTTGGCTGTGACACACGCACGCACGCACGCACACACACACGAGATTTTTACAGGATCCTTAGGGAATAAGATGCCAAAAAAATCCTATGGAATATATAAAGGAGTCCTAATAAGATCCATGCATAAGATATAAAATGCTATTCATTTGTTATAACAATTGCTCTTTTTCTTTCCAGTGTGCAAGAGTTTGCCTAAAAACTAGTTCTTTATTATTAATTGGTCCAAAATTACCTGAATTTGGTTACTTGGCTGGGCACACGGTGAAAAACTTCCCGTTAGGGTGTTTGGAGAAGGCCTCCGGTGTGTTTTCTACAATGACAGAAGGATTAGGAGAAATTTCTTATGTGATCGGTTGGCAGAATTCCTATTTGAAATGATTATTTTAATGCTGATGGGACTTTGTTTTGCTACCAGCTGTATATAAGGTGCCCACAGCTATGCACGGACATCTTTTTATATTATATAAATTGAAAGACATCCTCTCTGTTCTTTGTGTTTGGTTCTTGCTAAAAATAAAAGGGGGGAGTTTTCAGACAATGCAATGAAGCATCAAAGACGAGAAAACGTTGGTAGAATTTGCTTTTGTTTTGAAGAATGCAAAATCAGCCTGTATGCAGTTCAGCATAGCAGATTTTTCATGGGGTTTGAAACGTGGTCTGTGAGCTGCTGGAAGTTGGCAAGCTGGGTGTTTTGCATATTCATGGAAATGAAGAAGAGGGTGAAGGTACAGACGAGCGCATGAAAGGTTATTGCATTAGTACGAGGATCTAGTGGTGTGTGGGGGAATTCGCTATGGTATCCTATTTTACTTGCAGCATGACTCGGTTCTCCTTTCCTCTGACAAAATTACTGGAGCTGATTTGGAACGATCAAGAGCATAACGTGCTAGCAGGGGAGCATCTGCTTCTTATCACAAAGATAACGTGCCCCCTTTGTTCTCTCCGTAGTCCCCAGTTTATGTCACAGAAGTCAGCCGAGATCTTGTCCAGCAGACAGAGGAAAAACTCGAAATCAGCCCCTGCAAAGAGCTTTTTTCTCACTGTACAAAGTAAGTATAACTTGACATCCAAAGATCACATGGCTACATGCAGCCAGCTTGTAAAAGAACGTGTCAGATAAGGAGAGGAATTTTAATTTGGAACCGCAGCTTGCATCTTCTTCAAGTTATAGTCATAATCTGAGACAAGCAGTGAGATCATTCAGCTGTATAATATATAATAAATATTTCCATTCCATTATACACACTACACACAGGCACTTAGTGTTTTAGGTATTTGACAGAGTGTTCCAGCCAAGTAAATCCGCTATGGACTTCATGCCATGTGAAGAGAGCTACAATGATAATGTATCCAAAGAAAACATCTCTGTTTCAAAGGGAATAAAAATCAAGTGGCTATGCCTTCCATTTAGACAGAGGAATGTGCAAGCTTTGCCCCGCATGGCTTTTCCAGAAATCTTCAACAGGAGGATGGAGCTTAAAAAAAAAAAATCAGTCTGTCTATTGAGTTAAAATGTATGTGCATTACTTTATCCTTTTGTCTGTGAAAAGGCTTATCAGTTTTGCAGAGGCGAGGCAATTGTGCTTTTGTGCCCTAAAGCTCCAGGTATGCAATTTGCATTTTTAGACACTGACCCTAGTATGCTTCATGCCAGTAGATCATAAACCAACAAAAATATGAAAAGGAGAGATCATCTAGAATGGGCCCTTGTGCTTTTTGGCTGAGCATGTTTTGTTTTCTCTGGATGATGTAATGGGGATTTGTAAAATGTGCTCTGCTGTCATTCATTGTTTTGGCTTAGTTCTTTGACCTTTTCGGCTTTCAGTTATTCTTTGCGTAGGGAGAAGATGCAGAATATTTCTGGTTCTCCCTTATAACAAAAAACAGTTTACTTGTGTTAGCCTTGTATCACATGGGTTATCTGGTATATTGTATCAGTCAAGTCCACCAGTTGCAATGAAGACAAAGGTGAAGCTGTGCTCGATGTAGGCAAGCGATGTCTCTCTCTGTTTCTTAAATCGGTTTCTCAGCTGACAGTTTACTGTAAAATGTGCTTTGTCACTGCCAGAGAGGAAAGGTAAAATGCAAAAAAATGGTGAAAGGCAGCCATTGTTCTTTAAAATACGTGAAGCTCTTAATGAAGTACATGAAATAAGCCACCTTTGGACACTCCTTGGTTGAGGTGCTATTTAGAAGAGCTTGAAAACAGCCATTCCTTTCTATGAATTGAAACAGATGTTAGTGAATTATGAATCATTAATATAAATGCTGATCATTTTACATGAACTGACATGGGGTCAAAAGAAAGTTTTAAAAAACTTGCTGTTGGTATTTGGTAAATGTGCTGAACTATGTTAATGTTGGAAGTATGCATACTCATGCCAACACAATCTTGCCTCTCTTTATGAGCTGAAGCAAAGGTTTATTTCAGGCGCATCGTCACAGATAAGATCCATCAGCAGGAGAAATGCATATGTCTGCATGGGTTTCCTTTGTTTTGTGTTTTACTGTTTCCTTGCAATTGTTTTATTTTGTTGTATATTTGAGGGTCTGGAAATGGTTAGGGATTTTTTGGGCTGGCTTTTTCTAGTAACCTACTCGTAATGAGACAATTAATACATTACTAGGAAATTGCCCATCATGAATCACGGGGAGGGGGGGCCTGGGATGGAGTACCACCACTCAGCATCCCACAGGGGCGCTGCCACCAGAAACCCCCCCTTCCCCTTCCCACTCCCCTCCCTCCCTGCCATTTCCCCCTCCCTGCCAGCTGTTTTGGGGGGGCGGCGCAGTTCAGCGGCTCCCTTGCCTCCCCCCACCCATAATGCTCCAAGCCCCCGCAGCCAATCAATACACGCCCACTCGGTGGCACATCCACAGTTGGCCCAGAGCATTATGGACAGACAGACAGACAGACAGACTAAGGCTTTTATTATATTAGAATACTTAAATCTGTTTAGATAAAATACATCCCGTCATTCAGAAAGATGTCTCATAACCCGCATGCCCAACAAATAGGATCTTGAATTGTGAATAAAAATCTGTGAAATAAACTGTTCGTTCATGATTGCCAGGTCAAAAGCAATTAGCAAAATATTTTAAACCACCAACAAATTCAAGAAAATAATTAAGAGCCCAGGTATAAATAAAGAAAAGCAAAATTCAAGAGAGGTTAATTCCTTTGAGTTCTAGAATCATATCAGCAAATAAATACATCTACAAAATGAGCATGCTGATATGATTCTAGATCTTATATGGACACATCACCTATTCATTTGCAAGGAAGAATAGTTCTTCTTAGAAAAAAATTATGGATAGAGGGTTTTTTTTTAAAGAAAGGGTCTTTATTAGTAGGAATCTGCCTAAATCAGGGTGAAGCAAAGGGTTTTTCATGGCGCACAGAGCCACTTATGCAGGCGTTTAGCGGAGCCCACGTACCTCACTGCTGATTGGCTGAGAGGCCCTGTCTCTTTTCACTGACTGGCAGAAATCTGTGCTTTCTGCAGCCCTGCCCCTCACCACTGATTGGTGGAGAGACCCTGGCAGGAGAGGAGGAATGGCAGCTGCCATCTTGGCTGCTCCCCTTCCTGCCACTCCACCAGCCAGTGCCTTCCCGTTCCCCACCTCCCTCCTGCAGTGGGCTGTGAGGCCAGGCAGCAGCTGCTGTGAGGACTATTGGCTCCCACTTGGGAGCCAGCATTTTTTTTTTAGTCAATTTTAATTTTTTTTCAGGCAATCGCGGCAAGCACCGTTTTAGCAGCGATTGCAAAAATGACCATTTTTTGCAGGTTCCGTAAAAATCGGGAAAATGCAATTTAAGTAGGTCCCTAGCTGTAAGTTCCATATAAGACCAACGTCCTGGCTAGAAAGGGGCTTGTACAAGATTTGTGCAAGATTCTCATTGCTTACATGGCCCTTTTCCGGATGTTGTTTTCTGTCCCTGAAGCGTCCTTCCAAATTCCACATGGATAGAAAAATGCAGTAGGTTCCCCTTTAAGTGAAAACTGTGTCACTGGTTGGTTCTTAGGAAAAAATTAGGTTCAGTGAACTTGCCAATCCAGAGCCTGTGCTATCACAGGGTCCTGACTGACTACTTTTAAGTCAGTTCATGATTGGATACCTTCCTTTTTCATGAAGTCTCTGTGACCATGAAGCTGGAGAGAGGGTAGTAGGAGACTGTCATGTCCCACACTGGGTCTCTCCCAGTATAAACTGAGCTCTGCCCCTTGATGCCACTGCCAGGTGAGTCATTGGCACTAGTCAGTCATGCAGGGACCTGGGATAGTAAGTTAGCAGCCAGTTCTATAGCACAGACCCTTCACATCAGTGCAACACCACCAGTATCATCTTATTTCTCTAAGCCATGACGTATGGGCCTGGTTCATAAGATTTATCTCTGCCTCTGGCTGTCCGTTCTGCCTGTCATGTCATTTTCACATGGGCTTTCTACCAAATCTTTGCATCAACTAGTTGACCACCCAAGTTTTCTTCTGGTACAGGCCCAAATCCATAGCCTGCCCTATTACTTTCTTCCTTTGTTCATGCCACTAGGGCAGGGTCATTGGACATAATCACAGTAATTACTTTTCCCCAAAAGCATGCATTGTGGCTGATGTTTTTGCTTTAAATAACAGCAACTGTGATGGTCACTTACCCACTGAGATGTGCTCAAGCCAGAAAGTTTGGATCTGGATCTAAAGATTCCCAAGAGTTCAGAAAGTTCAGCCTCAGAGGGAGTCAGTTTGGGCTGATCTCAACTGACTAACAGTTCCTGAGACTCGGGACCTTATCCAAAGTCGGCTGATGTCAGTGGAAGACTTTTTAGTGACTTCAGTAGGCTTTGAATCAGGACTTACATGTCCAGGACACACGACTTTACTTATTACTTTGTTTATTATATTGGTGGCTGTTGGTGGAAAAACTTCAAAACCAGCGGCATTGTAAAACTAAACTTGTACAATGCTACCCTGCGGTGAGATGCACAATACCTAGCACTTTGTTCCAATTTAGTGCATAGTAGTTCAAGCTATGTACAAAGTAAGATAGACATAAATGGAGCAACCTCACTTCAGAACAGGGTTGTAATTCTTTTTGTTATTGTTTGTTTGCTTTTTCTTTTGCTTCAAGTTCAGGATTATAAAATGCTTATATATCTTTTTCATCTGAGATAGATCTGTCCTTGACTACCTAAGTGGGGAGCCATTTCAAGAATATCTAGACAGCATGTACTTTGATAGGTTTCTCCAGTGGAAGTGGTTGGAAAGGTAAGAATTGCTGGTTTGTTTTTTGTTTTTCCCACTATTTTCATTTTCCTTGCAAAACATGCAGATACTAGGTCCCAGTGAGCCCTTACGTGCATAACATGTTGTTCCCATGGTGTTAATCAAAAACAGAAAAGGGGACTTTTTTAAGGTTCACAGTCTTACAGTGTAAAGTTAAAAAGGTGAGGAGTGGGTTCCCATGAATCATGGTAGAATTTGCTGAATCATGCCAACACTGTCTGAATCTCTCATTCCAATCACACAAGTTTTTCCCCACTTCCCTCTTTCTCTCTAAGCAACAGCTCTTGCCTTTATGTGGTCCTCCATTCCCTCTGTTCCCTTTTACAAAGATCTGTAGCATCCTACTTCCTGCTCCCATAAGCAGGACTTCAAGATCCCCACTCCAGTCATAAAGACTTTGTCAGTCTTAGTGTTTGATCATCGGTGCCCATTGTTTGGAGGGCCAAGAAGCAGATTGAGACTTTGTCCTGCAGAATGAACCTGGAAAAAAAAAATCATACTTGCCTTCACACTAGATTCCAGCAGGCAAATAGTTGAGTCCCCAGCCTCAAAGCAATCTGTGCACGTGCTCAAAAATAATCCTTCCACTCTCCTCAGCCACAGGCCCCAGAGAACACCTTGTTCAAGTGCTTTATAGACCATGGCTTATGCACCATAGACCCATGGAATGAAATGGAATTTAAATTAATGGGAACTAGAAATCCAGATCTCCAAAGAGGGTTGGAAAATCCTTGTGCATATTTTTGTTGTATTGCCTGTCGCAACATTTTTTCTGTGTTGCAGAGACTGCTCTGTCCCAGTAAAATCAGACAGGGAGCAAAAGGACAGCCATCTTTTTAATACAAACTAAAACTGAATAGTCTTCCAGCATAGCAGCTGGCAGTAACTGGAGACAAACCTAACATAGAATAGCCTGACCTACTGGCAAAGATGTGCACACACAGCTGCACATACACATGTACACCACTCAGTACATACCACCTCTTCCTTTTAGATAATGTAGTCACTTAAGTCTGGTCCTAGATGACCCAATTCAGGGGTTGGAGTCACCTCATTGGAAATGGAAGCAGGCTGTTTCAGCTCTTCTTAAGTTGCTTCTGAAGCTGGAGGATTTAATGGGTCTACAACAGCAGCTGATGGACTCAAAAGAACTGGTCCTGCTGGCACCATGAGGCCTTTGGATCTGCAGGTGGTATATCATCTGAAATGCGGCTTCACATCTAGTCAGCATGTCTGCAAAGTGTCTTGTTATCTGGAGTCTTGGCTTTGTGTGACACTGGTCCTGTAGTTTCACGGACACCTTGTTGTACAAGACAATTTATCTTTGCATCAGTCTGGATGGAGAGTGAATGCAACACAGTAAGGCTTCATTCAAATTGGTGCCGCAGCCAGATCCAACATAAATGAAACAGGTGGGCCTTTGTACACACCTAGCCCTGCTTCAAAAACTTTGCTGAATTCCTTTAAAACATCTTGAATGGTGTCTGTCACATTGTTGTGTACTCTTGTTAACTTAATGCCCAATGACTGAAACCATTCTTCACTTAGCAAGTTTGCTCACTGTCTTTTGGCACTTACAAGGTGGAGCACCCCTTGACCCGTCCTATAGCAGACAATGATACAGCGTTCTCCTTCTCAGTCAACTGTTTATTGTAGTTGACAAGTCTCGCTTTGCACAGAATAATAGTAGATGATTTTAAGGCCATAGCAATTCATATGTCTCTTCTGAAAGCGAAGCAAATTCAGATCCTGCATCTACCTCCATGACATGGAAAACCTCGGACCATCATTGTTGTGTAGATCATCTTTTGTAGGGACAGTGTTTCCACGTTCTTGACAAACCCAGTAGCATAGACATCAGTGAGTATTCCACCGCCCGAAACTCCCTTCAGATCAGCAACAGTATTTGTGGCAGTTGAAGGTGTACCCTTCTTTGACCTCTTTTCAGGTGGCTTGAACTTCCAATGACCAACATGTTCTGTGTGACCCTTGCTCTTACAGTGATGGCATTTGGACTTGCGGAAACATATGCATCACGTGTGGCTCCCACCACAGCTATAACAGCCTCCTAGGGATGATGAATTTGTTTGGTCAGTGATGGTGAGGTTTCTTTGGAGAATTCCCTTTGGGTTACATATGATGAGTCTCAGTCACATGATCGTGGATGGTGCTTGGATCCCCTTTAAGTGGAGAGATCCAGGCTTGTGAGCAAGTGCTTCCTCTTGAGAACTGGCAAATGTTGAGTTTTGCTTTGCAAGGAATCTGTGTTCTAGTGTTTCATCTGAAACCCCAAGCATAAGTTCATCCCTCTGTAGGGACTCAGGGCTGTACCAAAATTACAGTTTTTGGACAGACAACACAGGTCAGCTATGTGTGCTGCAGTCCCTTCACCCGGCAGCTGATTGCGCCGGTTGAAGTGGAATTCATTCAGTGGGGTTGAGGCAAAGTGGTTTTTTAGTAGTGGGGATTTTGGCTAGGGACACAAATGAGCAAATGATATCAAAAGCCTGTGAGCCAAAAACGGTCAGTAGCACTGCACATTTCTGGTTAGCCTCAGTCATCTGATTGGCTTCCATGTTGAATAGAAGATGAGCCAATTTGCACAGGAGTCCCACCTTAATGGTCTGGCCACATCAAATTCTTCGTTGTGCTTAAGGCTGTCATATTGGAGAAGATCTGCCCAGAAGGCAAAAGAGGTGGTACAGTCACCCACCTGGCAATCTTCAAAAAGTGTCTCAATGCCCATCTTGCTGGTACCATCTGACCCCAGTGGTCTTTCCTGCCCAACTGGAGGAGGCCTGGACCCGATGATCTGTAAGGTCCCTTCTAGCCCCTAACAGCTATGAAACTATGAAACACCCCATGGGAAGGAACCCCTGGTCTGGGCTCTTGGGGATGTGTGAGGCCCCTTCTGTCTTGTAGCAGGTGGCACTTGCAGGTTAGGATGAACCTGTAGCAACTTTCCTGTTCAGTGGGATCCCATCCTCATTGCCAGATTTCACTTATTCCAGGGCTTCCCTGTCCCAGTGAGATCAGACACTGAACAACTATCTTTATTGTATGAACAAAAGGCTTAACTAAATGTATTTGCAATGCTAAATTTAAGGCATGCTTCAAGTCTCCTATTTTAACATTTGCAAGCAGTGTGCTTAAGTGAGACTGAACCAGCATGGGCTAGATGCTACTTACTAGGAAAGTAGAATCCCATTTTATTATTTACCCCAAGATGCTGGGGGCTAGCATGCCGTAGCAGTTCATTACTAGTATACTGGGTACCATTAGAAATGCTCTGCATTTGAACTTTCTTTCTGCTTGGGTCACTCTTAAATGCTGATAATCAAGTCAAGTCTAAGGGGCCTTCTTTTTGAAGGATCCTTTATTAACTGTGAAAACGTGGGGAGATGTAGCATGTGTCCTAGCACCAGGTTTATTGCATATGCACTTCTGGGCATACTTCATTTTCAGGAATCCTTTAAAGGCTTTCACTGGCACTCACCTTGTTGGTGTGTGCCACCACTGCTAGTTTAGAGTTGTTTCCACACTTCATAGCTGAATTACAAAAGAAGATTAAGGGCCAGATTCCCAACTATTGTGAACCAGCATAACCTCATTTTTTTGAAGTCCATAGAGTTTGCCACTTTTATCCAGCTGAAAAGCTAGCTCTTCAAACTGAAAACAAACAACTCCAGGTGCCTGGTCATCAGCCATTTTGTGTCAGTGCAGCCCATATCCCACATGAAATCTATACAAGGTCCATCCACCATGTCCTGTTTTGTTTAGCTCTGTTTGCTGTAGCCTACTTGCATTGAAAAGAATCAGGTGTTTCCTAGCGTTTTTGCTCATTTCCCATTTGTTGGCCCATCGAAACTTCAGAATTCTCTCCAGTGCAATGGAGATTTTTTTATTAACCCTAAAAATAAACTTGGCAAGCCATCAGATGAGCCTACTCAATTTAGAAAACTAAAAGACTGTTTCCAGGATTAGCAAAAAAATAACTTTACTATCATGAAATGATTAACAGCTCTTTCTGACAGGTAGTTGGCTGCAGCAGAACGGTCAAACAGTCAGATTATTCCATGGACACTCAAGTCTATATCTTTCACTGTTAATTGTTGCTTTTAATCCTACCACTGTTCATAAGGTCTTCTTAGAAGCTAGAAGCTCCTCCAGCTTCATCCTTTTGCATTTGATTGATCTGGTTTCTTTTCCCACACTGCTTTAATAGAGCACAAATGAACATGGTTCCCTTTAATAAATAGTTCTTTTATTGTCATCAACCTCCTCATCCATATTGTTCACATAGCTGTGTTACTGCACTCCCTCTTCTGGCACGCTGGCTTCCTTGCAATAACTTCATCCTGAATATCAGTCTCTAGAAGCTCCTAATGTAATTGCATTTAGTATAACAATAGTAATTAAAAAAAAAAGATAGTTTTACAATGAGGAGAAAATTCTCCATTGGATTATACAAATGTATGGATAGTAAATATTGTACATGTTCAATTTAGGGTTGGAGTCCTGGTGCTACACCTTGACTCTTCTATGCAAGATCTGTAACATCAAATAGTGGTAATGAGCCCAGTAGAAATTATTCTAAAATAGTGTTGACAGCTAGCCTGAACCTTATCTAGAGGCCTTCTTGACAATTGTATGAGGCTTGGTTGTGTCAAGGAAAAAGGAAAATGGCTGCTTGGCTCATTCTTCCTTCCCTATCCCTTCCTTCTTTTGATCACCAGACCCTCCCGCTGGGGGATCGAGAGGAAGTCCTCAGAAAGTTTGGCACAAAGGAGGCACTCCCTCCCCAGATGTCCTGCCAGTACGGTGAAAACACATGCTCGAAGAGGCAGGGCATTTGGAAGCACAGCAGAGGGATGGGGGGAATTGTCCTTTGCAGCAAGTTTTTTAGTGATTAATGCTCTAGTAATTTTAGCAAAAATTGTAGCATTTTTTTTTTTAGTGGTTAGTTTATTCAGCAAAACAATCCATTCTAGTTAAGCCCACTTCCAGTAATGACTGAATAGCTTTGGCTGAAGATTGTATAGTTAGATTCAGAAAATTATTTAAGAATTTCTGCCCCACTTCCCCATTTCAACCAATATCCCAGTAACTGGGGCACTTGCCCAGGGTGCATATGACCTAAGTTCAATTTCCTCCTCTCCTAGAGGGTTTTGAACCCACCTAACCCACTGCCCTTAACCCCTAGACTCTAAAGTATTCAGGGGCCTGCTTCCCAAAATATCTTCTGTTGGAGCTGTTCCAGTAAATGGATCAGCTAAATAACCTAAATATTCAGTCTCATCAGGATAGATACTAGGGATCCCATATCCCAGGTGAGAGCCCTAACCAACAGACTTTGCAGTCATTTTCAGACTGGCTATGGCTTAATGAATATTAAAGTATTCCATGCAAAATGAAACATCTTCAGCAGCTGAAGTTACAAGTTACTTACTGTGAGATAACCTAAAACCCAATGAGCTGGGAAATGCAAGTTCAAGTGCCCAGATTTGATGCTGGGTCTCCAATTTGCTGCAGGTGTGCCCTGATAGCAGGCATGCTAGGTAAAGAGATCATCCCCTCTTGCATCTGGCCAGTTCCATGAAAGGTGCCAAACTTCTAGCTCTTTGTTTCCCTTGCTTAGCCTTTTTCAACTTTTTCTTGGATTCAGACCAAAACATTTTGTTTAGGGTCAAGAAAAAATGAAAAAAGAAAATGTTGGGATCGAACTGATTTTTTTAAAATCTTGTTTCAGAGGCCAAACTAAAAATATCCATATATTCACGCAGCACTACCCTTAATAGATGCATGTCTCATCATCAGATGATTCAGTACATGAATGTGTCTTTTCAAACTCCTTTAACTCCTCTTATCTTTTAAAAAAAAACCCACAGAGAGTATCATGGAGACTCGGGAACCCCTTTAGCCTTAAGACTGTATCCAAAATTATACTGCACAGTGATGACTCACTAATGTGTTGTATTTTATTACAGCTTAATATGCTGAGATTGAAAAGTTCAAGCCATATATAGTATTGAAATAATGTGATTACCTAATTATATATTATATTATATAATATGATTATCCCCAAATAATGTAATTATGTGATATTTATCTATTTTGTTCTTTCAGAAGTTTGAGCTGAGACAAATACATCTTAGAAAGTTCATTAAAAGTAGAGTATCTTCTTTTATTTCTTTCTTATTTCTTTCTTTCAGGCAGCCAGTAACGAAAAACACATTTAGACAGTACAGAGTACTAGGAAAAGGTGGTTTTGGGGAGGTGAGTAATTCTGAAAGCTTCTGTTACGAATGTTTTTCACCTGGTAGGACTTCAGGTTAAAAGAAAGGGTGGGGAGTTGTTTTTCTAGTGGTTTCTTTCTTTCTTTTCTTGATGAGAAGCAGTTTTAACCACTTAATTGCTAAGAGCTTCTGTTAACATTTCATGAGAATTATTACCCTTAATGGTCACTTCCAGGAAATACTTTTGTGTTGGCAGTTACATTTGTGTCTGAATTAAGCTTCCTTTATTATCTGCATTTCAATAACAGCAGAGGCCTCCATTTAGGCTGGGGTGCAATAACATGTCTGCCCTGCAGCGTTTGTAAGCTGAACCAAAGGCAATGTAGGAAACAGGCACAGAAAATTCAAGTCCTCATACCCAAATTATGCAACCGTTCTGGAGATGGAGCCCCACGTTTCAGCTTTCTAGCCCTGTCTCCCACATACACTGCTTCTCGTGCCATTAAAAAGAACTTTAAAAAGCCAAAAAGACACCCCAAAAACAAGCAGGACCATGAGGTGTTAAGTTTTGTGGACACAAAGTCTTTCCTTTAAGTTACCTGAGTAATTGTTTTCCCCTTTCCTTCCTGTTTAGGTGTGTGCTTGCCAAGTCCGGGCAACAGGGAAAATGTATGCCTGCAAGAGATTAGAGAAGAAGAGAATAAAGAAGAGGAAAGGCGAATCCATGGCACTAAATGAAAAGCAGATTTTAGAAAAAGTCAATAGTCAGTTTGTAGTAAGTATTACACTTGTCCTGGTCCCTGCTTGGAGGGAACTCTCCGAGCACAGATTTTATTGACATTTTTGCCTCTACTTCATAGTACATAAAGTAGTAGAAGAAACTAGGTCACTGTTCAGTCCCTCAGCACTCAGCTTGCCTGAGTTCCCCTCTGTGCTCATGTGACTGTGCTGTGCCTGTTCTTCCATAGTAGTAATAATAAAAATAATAATCATTAAAAAATTCAGTCGGCCTTTTAGTATGATTTACTGCAGCTGATGTGACATTACATTTGGATATTATGTTCAGCTGTCAAGAAGGAAGCAAAACTTGGCTGACCAGTGGGATAGTAAGTGCAGTTGGAGAAGTGAGTCCATTGATTTAAAATGACTCTTAATCTGGGAAGGTATGCTTAGAATAGATGTGATTTATCTGACATATAAAAGTGCTAGGCAGTTGAGCACTAAATTTGTAGTCTTCTCATAAGCATAGCTGGAGTCAAAAAATTACTCCATAATATTCTAATTTCCAATGTTTAATTGATTCTGTAAAAATAAACATCATGCTGTAATAAGGCTTTTATTGTCTGTTCCCTTTGCTTTTGCTGCTGCACACTGATCCATCAAATTATTTTCATTTTAATATCAAAGTTAGTGATGGATTCATTGCATCTTATGACCAAACTGCTGTAACTTTATTACAAATTTTCTTTTAGGTCAATTTAGCCTATGCCTATGAAACAAAAGATGCACTGTGTTTAGTTCTGACCATAATGAATGGGGGTGACTTGAAGTTCCACATCTACAACATGGGAAACCCAGGCTTTGAAGAGGAAAGAGCTCTGTTTTATGCTGCGGAGATTCTCTGTGGCTTGGAAGATCTACACCGAGAAAATACTGTATACAGGTAAGGGTCCCCCAGGGTCTTAGAGTATTTTTTCCAAGTGGAAAACAAAATTGCGGGCATCCTTCCCAACGGCTCATTTTAGTGCAGCGCAGTCTGTGTTTCATATTGCTCAGAGCCTTGAATTAATACAATAAGACTCAATAATAATAGAAGGAAGCAACAGCATTAGTGACTGCATCCTGTCTGAACCATATAGAACTAACAGAAGCTCCCTAAATCCTGTCTCAGCTTCCACAGCCATGTATAAAATCTAGACAGAGTCTTTATGAGATATTTCTTTAGGAGGTATTTCCTGGTTAGTAATATGCAGAGATCTTTCTAAAGTATTATACATTTATTTTAATTAGCTAGATTAGATTGTGGCCATAACATGCTAGACAGTTCACAGATAACAGGAAGACAAAGTCCCTATCCCAAGGAGGGAACAAATTAGAGGACAAAGACAAGGGATGGGGGAACAGGATACAACATACAAGCAAAGTGATCAGGGTGATTATAGGCCTGCGGGTTCTTAATTACATGGTTGCTGGTTGTTGACGTTGCATTTGAAGTTAAATATACAGGGCCTAATTCTCTTATATGCTAGGGCGTAAATCAATAGTAGCTGTAGTAAAGTTGAAGGTATTATGGAACTACCCCCCTTCCTTCCAGCAAGGAAACCAAATACGCTTTTTCCTTCAGAGACAGGTGTAAAATGGGCAGGAGAGCAGAATCAGGATGTAAATTACCTTTTCTTCACACTTTGTTTAAAGCAGAACAGGGAATCTGCACAATTGGCTGCAACAGGAAATGTTTTCAGCCCAGCAGCAAATTCCCTCCCCCAGCCAGTACTTCCCTCTTCTGCCGCTAAAAATGATGCATTGGGAAAGCTGGTTTGTTTCTTATTCATGTACTTTCTCCTATTCCCCCCACCCATGCCTTGCTGCTGCTCAAGCAACAATGCTGTCATCAGAAAATGATCGGTTGGGGCTAATCAGGTCTAAGAAAACAACACACTACATGGCATAGGTTCTTCCAGTCAGTAAGGGATCTATCCCTGCTTCTCCCAGCAGAATGATTCTCAACTAGGGTGCTGCCATGGCATACCATAAGACCTTTTTAAAGGTGTTGTGGGGTGCGACATAATATTAGTAGTAAGGCATGCAAAAACCTGTGCATGATTCACAAGATACACTCAGTGATTTCAAATGGGAAGCCACAGTGTTAAAAAATATTCTGATTTGTTGTGGTCTTTCTGAGTTCTTTGGAACAGAAAAAAATATTCTGTTATTTTTCTGGATTGAAAAAATTAGTGAAAATTAAGATGGGTATTTCTGACAGGTACCCTGAGTCCAGCAAGGGCAGCTTGAAGATAAAAAACTTTGAGAAATATAGGATATTTGAAAGAAAGGACACTATTCTGTTCTTCAGCACTGTCATGCAAGTGTGAGCTGTATAGACTATGACACATCCTTGACCTGTGTGAGCGGTTTCCAGATGAATGGGAGCAATGATTGCAGCCAGCAAGCATAATATGACCCCAAGTCTGTAAAATCTGGCATGAAGACCCTGGTAGGGACCTCCCATGTGTCTCCACAAGGATCCATACTCATTGGAATCCTATTTTGTACAGCACAGGTGTCAGACCTATGGCCTGTGGGCTACATCCAGCCCACAGCCACATCATCTAGCCTCCAGCTGGCCTTGGGTCTTGAGTGGACCCGTGCATCACATGCGCTGCACATGGCACCAGCTCCAGGACCTGCATAGCACATGGCATCCTTGCAGGGCCAGACTGGAAACTCGCTTGTATGCCAAATCCAGTGCCTGTGGAGCCTGCTCCATCCAGTCTGGGGTGGGCACCACATGCAGTGGGTGCCTGGACCAGCCAGAGCAGGCGCTGGAGCTATCATGTGGGGATCATGATAGACCCAGACGCGTTTGACACCCCCATTGAAGAGCATATGGAGAAGAGGAGCAGGACAGGGAATTTTTCTGAAGCCTCTGCCTCCACATTAGCTTAGCACTTCTTTATGCCAGGACAGCATGTGCAAGTGCATAGGCAATGGGCTTTTGCAGGGCCAATTAAAGGTTATCAGGCTGGGTCTAGTTTTCGTGGCTTCTATCCCATGGATACCAAGAAATAATTTTTAATGGATCCCTAATATACTGGTAACTTACAATTATATTAAATGCTTTTCTTTGTAAACCTAGCTTGTGAATTTATTATTATTGGCATCTGGTATTGAAGAGGAACTGGTATTGATACAACTCCATCTGGGGGGAGATGATGTACAAGAAAAAAAAAGTTTTTAAATGAAGCCACAATTTACATCATTCATGTGGCCATGTACATTATGCAATTCCTAGTTTAATCTTTGTTGCCAGGAGAAAGCTATAATGAATGCAGTATTTGTTGAAATGTTATATCATGTATAGCTGTGATCTTGCTTACTCTTGTGAGGAGTAAGATCTGAGAATATTTAGAAAAGGAGATCATTAGGAAGAACATAGGTACTGCAGGGTGCATCATGGATAATGCCATTTTAGTCATCAGTGACCCAAGAGATTTTTCTAAAGCACATAGAGGAACTAGTTACCTATTTTGTATTGAAAATCAGTAGGAGTTTTGTGCGTAACTTCTCTTTGTGTCTGAAAAATCTTCCTTCCAGTATCCAGCATGGCCTTAGGCAGTGTCATGCTATTTTTTGATTGAAATGTCCATGTAAAATTCACTTTGCTCAAGAAGATCTAGTGTCACTTTTATAAGTGCCCCAACCAAATTCTCCTGTATTCTGGGCATTGAAATTGGCCTGTTGCTTTGAATGGAAATGTAGTTTGGCTTTCTAAAGAGCTGCTTTGTGTCACCAGTGTAATAGCTGCTGCTTTGTACCCCAAAAGGTACCTGTATTTCGGTGGTGAGTGATATTACATCCTTGTATGTGCCCTTTTCTAGTAATACTATGGGAGGATCAATGAAGTTGTGTGGTCTGTAATTCTGTGAAGAGCACCGGGGCTGCTGGGAGGTCTTATATAGATCTGTGTAATACAATATAATACCTAACATGCTGCAGTTTAAGTTGAGTGACTGTAACAAAACACTCATGCCACAAACTTCATTTCTTTTTCTGTTTGCAGGATATTTGTGAGTATATCAGAGACTTTCCACATATGCTTATTAGTCAATAGCTCACAAACCAGTAACTCTTTTGGGTTTGATGTGGTATTAGTTTTGTTAGCCGGTGTGGGGTGTCTGTCATAACAAACCAATAGAGGAAACAGTATCTAGTCTGAAACTGCAGTCAGAGTTCAGTTGCTGGTGCTACCCAAAGTTTTCAGCTAACATTTCACTTTTCAACCTGCTCACTAATAGAGCTCAACTGTCATTCTTCAGGGAAAGCAAACATGAAAAAGTGTGGACTTCGTCCAATTATCACTATTTATTATTTATATTGCGGTAGAGCTTGGAGGCTTCAATCCAGATCAGGGTCACATTGCTGTAGACACTATACAAACTTATGGGAATATAGTACATCTTCTTAGTGTGAACACGGTGATACCAGGATATACCAGTGTCACTTGTTCCCATGTTGGAAGAGAAATAGGTATCACTGTGTCCACACTCAGATTTTTTTACCTGTAGAACTATTTCAGTTAAAAATATATATATGCATCCCTAACTTGTAAAGGCACTAGTCAAACTTGCAAGTATAAACCAGACATAAGAGTCTTTGCTCCAGAGGATTTGACAATCTAAGTAGGAAAGGTAAAGATTGGGGGAAAAGAAATACTATTATTATGACCTCCATTTTATAGAAGGAAACTCGGGATACAAAAAAATAAAGTCAATTGCCTAAATGCATGCGGGGAGTCTGCAGCAGAGCTGGGACACGAACCGTTATCTCCCAAGTCCCAGCGTACCATCCTAACCATCTTTCCTCCTGTCCGCAGCAAAACCATTCACATAGCCATGCAGTCGTCTTTTCACTTACCTGTAGCTCCAGGATTAAACATGACTAATAACTGCCACAAGTAAAGGTGAAAGTAAATGATGAAATCTAAAGATCTCTAAGGAAACAGCTTTAGGAGTTTGAAATTAGATGTAAAAGTATGTGGGAAATGACCTTTATCACATTTCTGCAACACCAGGAGCCTTTTGTTAACACTGAGAGATAAGTGTGCAGTAGTATGTTAAATAAAGTCATGCATTTTCCTCAGCATTCAACTGCCCTTTGCATTTTTCTGTATTGTTTGTTTGAAAAGTAGGCTGGGTACCACTGAGCACTCAGCAGAGTTTATCTTGTGAGGTCAAGAGGATTTTAAACAAGCAAGAGGAGGAGATGGAGGAGGAGAACGTTCATGGCAGGTTTTGCTGGAAATCAGCAATAAGAGCTAACATAGTTTTGGTAAATTGGCCCTCAGCATTGTCAAAAATACAAAATACTCCCATCCACGGAGAGAAAAACTCAGGACACTGAAGCAGAAGAGGTTGAAATGCCAGGGGGAGGTTCTTGCCTGCATTCTTTCCGATGAGCCCCCTGCAATAAGGCTCAATCTCCCAACACCTCTTCTTCTTGAGAGGCATAAGTAGGAAGCTTGCTACCATGGCCACAAGTTGCCATTCTTGTGTCCCCTTTAAGTTGGTGCCTTGGCCTGGTGTCCTGCTCACCTGTCCCTAGTTACACTTCTGTTCCTCTCTCTGTTGGAAAAGAAATGTCTCGTGTTGAGAAGCTAACAGAGAATTTAAATATACAGACAAGTTACCACAGGGCTGAAGAGATGAGATGTCACCACACATCAACTGTTTGGCAATGACTGCTTGCAAGCAGATGCTTATTCCACGGTAGATGGGTATGACTCTCCTACCCACGGTAACTCTCCTTATTTTCATTGAGATCTAAGTTACCATAATTTGACTACTTTATGTCAGACACCTGGCACACGGGGTAACAAAACTAAGTTATGATAACTACTAACCACAAGATAAGAGCACGCTTGCGTGCAGTTCCTGCTGAGCAGCTGACGTGCAGTGACGTCCCACCCTGTTTTATCCTGCAGTAAATGGTTTGTGTATGTTCAGACTCAGAATCAAGCCCAATCACAAATCCAGGCAGCTTTTAATAGGTAATGGGCCACATTTTTCACCCTATTACTTTACTTAGGTTGCGTGGGATGAAATTTGCTGTAGAACTTGGTCTTTTATGAGTGGGATAGTGTCTCCTCCGCCCACGTATTGTCTCACTTGGTGCCAGTTCGGTCACCTTCAGACTCATCATCTCATTCTTCTTCCCCAGGACTGGTCGCAGTGTGAGGCTCGCTCTCCTTGTTTCCTTGTCTAACCAAGCTCAACCCTTATCTCCCTGATGCAGTATTCCCCGTCCTGGTTTGGTGTCTTCCCCTCCCTAACTTTGTAAGACTTTTCCTCCTCCATTATGCCTGAGTGTTGGCAAAGGGAGACATAATGCGTCCCTGATGTCAATTCTGGTATGTGGCATGACAGCAGCCCTCAAGTTATGAGAAACCTGAAAGTGGTTTTATAATGAGAACCTTACAGCAGGGAGAGATCCCTATGCTGTCTATATAATGTAATCTCACTGGTCATTGTGGCCCCCATGCTTTACCTGCAACAGGTTAGGGTGGTATGTCTTGTTGTGTCCAGGTTGACTCAATCACTTAGCTAATAGGTTAGACCAGGGGTCAGCAACCCCCGGCACACATGCAGAGCATGGCACGCAAGGCCATTTTGCTCGGCACACCACTGCCAGCCCAGGCTCTAAGCAGCTGCTGCCAGCCACGGAGCCCAGGCTGCTCCCAGCAGGCAGCTAGGAGGCTGCAAGCCCAGCTGCAAGCAGACTGGGCTCTGTGGGCCGGCTGCAGCTGGGAGGCTGCAAACAGCTGCTCCGGGCTCCGGCATGTTGGCACTGCGGCACCTTACAAGGTAGACATTGTGGGTTTTTCAGCACTTTGGCCTAAAAACATTGCCTACCACTGGGTTAGACAATGAATTTGTATAGGATGGCTTGGCTAGGAATAATCCTGCCTCAGGCAGGGGGTTGGACTAGACCTATGGAGGTCCCTTCCAGCTCTATTTCTCTATCACTCTATGATTCTCACTGCCAGATTAGGAAGTAAAACCTTTGCTTAGTGAAACAATTTTAACTTCAGGAAATTAAGTTACACAAATTCAGCCTGTGAAATAAGTTGCAGAGTCTTTTTTGGTTTTACAGGTTCTTTGCTGTTTGAATGGACTTCCGGTTTCTTTATTGCTAGCTCGAGATACGTTCACACGCTGTACTGTGCTTATGTGATCAAACCTGCTTTCATATAAATAAACAGCTATCTTTCATTTTCAGAGATTTGAAGCCAGAAAATATCCTATTAGATGATTATGGTAAGTCTGAACAGTTTTAAAAGATTTTTTCACAGCAAAGTAGCTTTAGTTAGCTTTAGGTTACATATTGTACAAAGGCAAATAAAGCTCTGAAGTGAGTAAGAGCCTTGGCACATACTAATGTGTGTGCCTTGGGATGTGTAACACAAGAATTTGCATAATATTTACTACAGTACGGAGGAAGCCACGCTCAAGTTCTACAGTATTCTTGATCTGGTGGCCTGTTCAGTAGCGGAGCCACCTTTTTCCATTGTCTCCCCTACATGATTGGTAAGAGGCTCCCAGAATACAAAAGAAGTTGTGATACCTACATCTCTGCACTTCTTTTTCTGAAATATTTTGCCCTCTCTTTAGCTCAGTTTTCTTTTTATCCAAAACTTTGAAGTCAATACAAGATATTTCCATGTCCTCCTTGATTTTTTGCTGACCTATCTCAAGCAAAGAGGACCAGTTTGCAATTTCATAAACTTGATTTTTTTTCACTCCCATTTAACTCATTCTGGTCTTTTCTTAGTTATATTATTCCCCTTAGAATACATGATTTCTTTCTTCCTTAGTGATTAAAATATTCAAATTCCATGTTTCTAGCATTATTTCCTCATAATAGTAGGTTATTGGCGATGCTTAGGGGGTGCACGTGCATGCCCTGAGATTGGCCATGCTGCCGGAAGTGTACTTCTGGTTTCGCTGCTGGCTTGGCGATCGGCCGCTGGGGGACTCCCCACACCACCAGGTCAGCGATCAGCCGCTGGGGGACCCCCTCACCTTGGGTCAGCGATCAGCCACTGGGGGACCTCCCCCCTGAGTCTGTGATCAGCGGCTGGGGGACCCCCCCTCCTGTCCATGATCTGGTGCCCTCCCAGACTCGGGAGGCACCAGTCGCCCACGTAGTAGATGAATGAAAAGCATGTTCCAATAAGGACAGCATTTGTGTGTTTAGCCATTTTAAGGTTATTATGTTTGCTTTTCTTTCTCCAGGCCATATTAGAATATCTGATTTGGGTCTAGCGGTTAAAATTCCTGAGGGCGAATCAATCCGTGGAAGAGTAGGGACGGTAGGGTATATGGGTAAGTTTTTATTTGCTCGTTTTATTGGCTCTTTACTTTGACTGTTGTATCTTGGAGATTCTTCTAACTTGTGCAGAATAAATGAACTTTCAGGAAACTGTGCCACAGGAGTGGAACCAACGAAGGATGACTGTGACTTTTTTCCAGTGGTTGACCTTCCTATAGAGAGAGGAGTGCTGTACCTGTAAAAGGGAAAGGTGTCTTTCTATTAGAGACTGAGAGACTCTACATCAGTTAAAGAAAAAGTGTGTGAGGCAGAGTGAATAAGCCTATTTGTACCACTATGTTAATCTATAAGCAAATATGCACTCATCTAACAAAATTAAGTTCCTAAAACCAGTTTAGTCATAACAGTCTGTGAATAGGTACTTAGAATATTAAAGTGGCTTAACTGATTTATCTAAAGTTAAGTAGCTGACTTGTTACTAAACCAAATCCATGATAAATAACACTATCTTATACCAATATACACAATGTTATACCAATGTATATTGGTATTCTTATAGCATTATACAGAAGTTGTGCGTGTTCGTGTTCAGAGAGTCCGTGTGCGTGGCTATGGGGGTGAGTGTATGTGTGTAGAGTTGAGTATACCTCCAACACACAGCAAATGTGTTTTTGTTTTTAAACTAAAAAAAATAAACCGACTAAAAGGACCGATTTTTATGTTATGTAATTTCATCTTTCTCCACATAATAGGTTTGTTTGTAATTTCTTTTTAAAAAATTAAGGTCTTGAAGAACTCTTAGATTGGATCAGGCAAAAATATTTAGCTTTCACTATTTTTTTTTTTTATTCCCATCTGACTTTTTATATATGCAGCAACATGAATAGCCTCATTCTTTAATTACAGTAACTCAGCTAGCAGAAGCCAGGAGGGACTCTTACATTGTACCCACAGTTCTTTGCCGTTGTGTAGTCACTGATAGAAATGAGTATTAGGGCTTTTAGTTATTTGTCAATGTAAATGTCAAGTGTTTACACAAAGTGCATCTTCCTCCTTCACAGCCCCAGAAGTCTTGAACAATCAGAGATACACTCTCAGCCCTGACTACTGGGGACTCGGGTGTCTCATTTATGAAATGATTGCTGGACAATCACCGTTTCGTGGAAGGAAAGAGAAGGTGAAGAGAGAAGAGGTGGACAGGAGAGTCCTGGAGACGGAAGAGGTTTACTCCCATAAGTTTTCTGAGGAGGCCAAGTCTATCTGTAAAATGGTAAGGGTTCATTAGTAGACTATATCCAACATTATCCAGCAAGGCCCCACAGGTAGTATATAACTACATCTAATGGGGAGCAAAACCCAGCATTGGAGTTACCCAATAGCTTGTTTCCAGGATGGCTGCGTTCACTGTTCATCTAGCTTGTTTTTACTTGGACTTGTTATTCTAATGATATCTAGTCATCTAGCATTTATCCTTCAGGCCCCCAGGAGTCATTCTTTCAAACACAATAGGCATTACTGGCAATGGAAATACCCAACCCCATAGGAGATCTCCAAGCCATAAGAGAGTTAATCCATGCCATTCCAATGTGCATCTTTGGAAGGCAGACTGAACTTCAGCTTAGACAAAAGGGCTGTCCTACCTTTGATTTCTCCAGTGTGTTGTTCTCTGGAGGGAATGACGAGATGATTCCACTCAGTGGAGACAGAGAAGGAAAAGGAAAGGTTAATTTGGGGAGTTTCACCAATACCTTGCGCAAGAGACAGGCCAGCAGCATATTAGCTACATTCTGATTGTGGCCTTGGCTAAGAGGCACTGAGGTCTCCTTGCCAAATACTGCTGGTAGCACTGTCAAGTATCATGTCTGGAAGTCATTATGGTAATTCACACCACACAAATCCAGTCTCAGATTCCAAGGATGGTAATTAGCTGACATCACTCCTGATAGATACTCCAGGCCATATACTCTTCTTGAGCTGCTTGCATAACTCCTACAGATGTCAGTGGGAGTTGTGGGCAGGGATCAAGGACAGTATGTGGGCCCCTAATGATTATTTCATGTATGCAAGCAGCCTGCTTGCTTCTCACAAACCATATTTTGGCTAATGACAGGTAGCAAAGAAACCCTGCTGCTGTCACTCATGTGCCATGCAACATTACATTTCCGTACCAAACAGAACCCTCGAGCTTGTCATAAAGAAATGGACAGAAGACAAAAAATATTCTTCCTGCTGTTTCTGCAACTAGTCGAGCAGTGATTCTCAACTAGGATGCCACAGGACCCTAGGGTGCCTTGAGGTCCTTTCAAGGGTGCCATAGGGTGCCACACAATATTAGCAGTGTTAGACTTTTACAGATATGATTCACAAGATAAACCCAGAGATTTCAAATAGAAATCAATAGTTGTGTTCTTCCTGAGTTCTTTGCAACAGAAAAACTGCCTTGCTATTTTTCTGTAGGCAAAAAAAAAAAAGTGAAGACTGAAAGCTGGCATTTTCCAAGGGGTGCCTCAAAGCTAAAAAGTTTGAGAACCACTGTAGTTGAGGATTGGAAGTATGGTGGAGTAAAATAGAATAATATTGTAGCTGCTGTTCAGGAAAAGTTAAATTTGAGTAGGACTGAGTTTGGATTGTTGGAGTAGTGTTGCAGCTGCCCTAGCTCTGATGTCATACCTGTCAGAAATCAGTCACTTTATGTAGGCTCTAAGATAGATGTCATTCAGATGTCTTACTGTCTTATCAGGTGGCTTGCTTGGGCCCTGTGCCTTTTGCAGACTGTCAATGGATGTAAAGATAGCTGTTTTTTCTAAGAAACTGGAGGAAACTGATACTTTCTAAATTATAAAATGCAACAATAAAAAAACACGTACATCTGAAAGTTGCATGTTACTGATTCCTTTTCCCACCACTCTTCACAATGCAGCTGGTTTCCTTGGACTATAAACTCTTTCAGGTTGGGTCCATGTCTTTGGATGTGTTTTCTCAGACAGTTCCTCATGGAGGCTTTTGGCTGTTGAAATATAGCTGCTATTATTTACATTAGGCCAGATACAGCAACAGTTATTTAAATGTCTCGTTGTTGCATCAAGTGACATGTTTGTGTATGTGGTTTTGCAAATGCTTGACAAATCTAAAGCTAAATCTGTCCTTTGGGTTCTGGGACTACAGGCTACCAAAGCATTTTGGGTGTCAAAACAAGTGCAATGGAATTTGTAGCTGCTGTCTTATTTCTGTTCTCCCGTGGTACTGTTAAGGTCGTATAATTTGGACATCCAAGTTTTCAAGATTTTCTTTCAAACCCTTTGGCTGATTATATAAGAGCACAGAACCCACTGGTCTTGTCTGCTGTGTGTGTGATACCAAACAGTTACAAAGAGGGTAACAATAAGCTTCCATCCTACTTGCGAATGAGGCGCAAGCCTTTAAAAATTAAAAATGGAAGATTCCCATTGGGTCATCTTACCCTCTTCCTGGCCCAGAGCAAGAGATTTTCCTGCAATATGTCATGCACTTGTGTATTCTCACATAGGATGCAGTCCCATTTTAAGCTTGTCTTACCAAGATCCACAAATGTGTGTTGTCTGGTTTTAAACAATTCAAGTGATAAGCAGTGGAGCTTCTCATAGAGAGGTAGGGCTGGAAGGGACCTGCAGAGGTCATCTAGTCCAACCTACTGCCTGTGGCAGGAGCATTTCTGTCCAAATCATCCTATACAATCCATAATCTAAACTCTACATAAACCTACCTTTGACCCTGACACAGCACACACCTGACACGCTAATCTGCCACAAGTAAAGCAGGAGAGCAGCCAACATCCTGTTTCTTTGAAATGTTGTCAATATAGGCCCGTAAGATCCCAGATAAAGGGCCATGCTCCCTGCTACAAAGGAAGGCAACCCCCCCCCACAGTCTATACCAATCTGACCTTTAGAGGTTATGCCATCATCTGATAGCCCCATTGTTAGGAAATGCAATGCACCTTTGCTTACTTTCATTCTGCTCCTCCCCTTGCATCACGTTAAATAACATCTCCCTTCTGGATGCTCTCACCCTTCACATGCTTGTAGGCAGATATCACAGCTCTTGTTAGTCATTGCCCATCCAGTTTTTTGTGTTTCATTCTTGCAATGGTTTCTCATCAGTCAACCCTGCAGCTTTTTCTGAACTGAAGCAGAGATGAATAATAGATCATTAGGAATGGGCAGCCAGCCTTTATGGGAATCTCTCCTGCCTGCAGTTCCCATATAACCAGAGGTGGTGTTCAACTCTCTAAGCAAAGGCTAAGTCATAGGTCCCTTCTCTAGCCCCTTCCACCCACACACTGGATGACTGATACAAACTCAGCCTAGTGGGGTCGGCCAAGAAGTGGGACCCTAGGCAGTTGTCCTGCATATAATAGCTCCCTTATTTCTTTTTTCCATGAAAATTCAGTCTTTCTAGGACATGCCCACACTGCTATACCTTGTTAAACATATATATGTCTCTCTCATTAAACATGTATGTCTTTCTCCTCCCCTTGACGTGCACTCATCTCCAAGGATGTGATCCAGAGCCTATTCAAGTAAATGAAGCTGGTCTGTGCTCCTTCTGCATTGCTCTGCCTGTGGCTCTTACCTCAGTGCCTTATTTGCCTGTTTCTCCCACAACCCACTTTGTGCCCCATCCCAATCTTCGAACACTGTGTCTCAGCTGATGGACAGGGAATTGCCCTTTTCTCTTTGCAGCCCCTTAAGACCCGGTTGCTCTGTGTAACGTTAAAAAAACTAAGTAGCAAAATCCTATTTGATTCCTTTGAAAACTTCAAGCTTATCTTCCTCGTGCCATGCTCTAGGGCAGCGCTTCCCAAACTGTTCCTCAGCGTGGACCCCATTTATGGCCCCGTTTCCTCAGCACAGCCCCTCACTCCCAACCCACAGCCCCCCCACACCCGCAATCCCATCTGCTGATGTTGTGACCCCATGTGGGGTTGCCACCCACAGTTTGGGAACCGCTGCTCTAAAGTAACAAGGAGTAACCATGTCATTTTGTTGCTCTAACCGCTGCCTTTCTTTTTATCCCCCAGACTGTCTTGTTACAACTTCATTATGCCAGCTCTGTTATTAGCTTATAAATGTCTCCTGTGAATAATCCCCCACACTTTGAGGCACTCTTAAAAATTATTTTTATTGTTAAGAGGAATGGGATCATCTGTTCTGCAGCGTTGCACAAACTCCGTCTGTCAGAAGGAGTTTTGCTTCTTAATGTGTTCTCTGGACATGTTAGACTGGGATGAAATCCATCAAGATTACTGGTTAAAGTAACAGTATTTTATTTTATCCTTGCATCTTTAGTACCTAACCCCTTCAGTACTATTTTTAGTCATTCGCTGAGTGCTGACAATGTACCTGTTGTCTTATTTTTTTTAACCCTTGCAAACTTTGTGATTTTTTGCAATTCCTTTCCTCATGGACGCAGCCTTTTCCATATTATCATGCAAACACCTTCAGTTATTCCCGTCCTCTTAAGAGCGAAAGGCTTTCTGACTGAGTGCCTGTCCTAATACATGCTTAAACACATGCATAAACACATAAGTGGTTTGTGGATTTTTTTAATGGTCCCCACTCCAGTTGTTTCTTTTACTGTAGAGGAAAAAACTTCAACAAAAAGAAGGAAAGCCAGACAAAAAGAAATGCCTCCAACATTACAGAGTTTGAATCCCCCACTGGGATTTGAATGTGTAACACCAAAAGATCAGACAGTTTTTGTATCAAAACAGGAGCATTAGCATGAGTACAACATTGCCATTCCAGGCTCTTCTTTGACAGGGTTATGGTCACTGCAAATCTCTGGAGACTAAATTCTGTCCTCGTTGACACATGAGATGCTGTCCCATTTTAAACCTGTTTTACCAAGATCCAACCAGAGTTGGCACTTAAGATTGATTTCAGTGCTTGGCTTCAGTCCGAGACCCTCCAGCTTCGGAGTTGTAGCTCTGCTAATTGTTCATAGACTTCAGAATTAGAATTCAAGTGCGACTCGGGGTCATTTAGCTGGTGTCCAAGAGGGATTGTCGTTAGTCTGATGTATTTGCTTTGGTTGTACTCAATTCAATGCAAATGCATTTTATGTAAATTGAACAAAACCATTCAAATTCTAGAAGCAACTCAAAATGTACAATTGTCTCCATTGTGCCTCCCTGGTTATATCCAAATGAGGTGCAGTTTTCTGTCTTGCATCAGGCTGGCCATTGCTAGCAAGTCTCTGGAGATGCAGGAGACATACCCTTCAGTGACATGAGTAAAAGCAGGGCTTCCCTTCTAGAAAAATAATCCCAATCCACAC
Organism: Alligator mississippiensis; assembly: GCF_030867095.1. Lineage (NCBI taxonomy): Eukaryota > Metazoa > Chordata > Crocodylia > Alligatoridae > Alligator > Alligator mississippiensis. The sequence goes on along the minus strand of NC_081829.1, from coordinate 87,465,607 downwards.
TGGCCCCAGGCTACAGCAGCAGCCAAGAGGTCTGCTGCCCTCCCGCTTTACTTATTTTACAGAGCACAAGGGAATCCTTATAGAATTTCTATATGGTTCCCTGTATTTTGCTCCCTTTTTGTCCCTCATGGACTCTTCAAGGTGTTTGCACGACAGCTGTGTCCACCACTGCCTCGGGCAAAGGCAAAAGCAAAGAAATGCTTTATCTGTGCTGCTGTCCTGCCTCTTCCAGGCAGAGAATTTTTCTCTGTGCCCAGCTGGACCATCCTGTGAAGAGATCCAGCAGTACCAGCAAAAGTGGATTCCCACCTGGAGACCAGTTGCTGGCTCTTTTTAGCTCCAGGTTCAGTGAGGCAGAGTCTCAGCAGGGATTATAGGCAAGTGCAAAGCGATGTCCACTCCAGTTAGGCTTTGGCAGTCAGCAGCAGCAGTGCATCAATAGGCATTCATGCCCCCAAACCTGGACATCTCTGAGGAACCGGGGTCTCCCCAGAAGGTCCCACCCAGCCTGCAGGTGCACATCGTCCTTCCATACCCACCCATCTGCAGACAGGAATTTCACCTGTGTAATGTCTGATTGTAAATGCTATCTCTGGGTTAATCATCTGAGTCAGTCCAGAGGCAGAAGCACTCTAAGGACTCTTGTCCACTACAGACAGCAACTGGGCCCCATCATCTCCCCCCTTCTTCCCCTAGAGCCACCTTACAGAATTATAGTAGCATTAATGTATCTAATGCAAACTGCCCAAAGTCTAGCATTCTCCACTATGAATGTCCAGCCATGACAACAACTTCAGATTAGTAAACTATTTTCTAAGAAAGGGCTGGCAAAGGTTAAGTTCATGACCGGGGGAGAATTTAAGAATAAAGGTGACCCTTCTGTCCGGGGATTCCTTCTTTCAGAGTCCTTTCAGCTTAAAGCCAAGATGTGGAGGTAGTCCTTGTCTACCTGGCTAGCAGTCTTAGGAACAAGGCAAAGAAATATCTAGCTGGGATGGGAGCTTACCCTGTAGAGGCTTAAACCCAGAATCTGACTGTGGGTTTTAGATTTAAAAAAAACCAAAAGGAAAGGGACCTGCCTCAAGTTTGCAGCCGCATCCAAGTAGCCAAACCTAAACCTCCCTTTTCCCCACTCATCTGAAGAAGGTGAATTGCCCAGGGATGAGTCCCGAGTGAAATCCCTTGGATTGCACTAGCTTGACTTGAATCTTCTGTATATAGAGGGTGGAGAGACAACAGTCAGAGACCTTCCTTGAAGCCCTGTCCCTGCCCAAAGAAGCCGTGGCTTTCTTTCAGAGGGCAAACCACCCACCTAAAACCCAGCAGTCAATGCTACATTAGAGGCTTTGGTATCTGGCATGTTTCTGTGGATGCACTTTGCAATGAGGTCCATGGCAATGAATGCAGAAATGAAACAGGATTTATGGACCATGCAGTGGAAGGTAGACAATCAAACTGTTGATGTTATACAGGCAGCAAACTGTTTGAAGAAGCCCTAGGAAATAGGATCCTACAAGCCAAGGAAAACTCTGCCACTAACCAGGCACCAGAGGAGAGATTACAATGCTCCTGTTAGGAACAAACAGTCCTTTCAAGGTTTCTTCTCAGCCGAAGTCTGTAGTTGAGATGATTACTCTGCCAGAGGGCACATGGTAGAAGGCCAACATGTGGCCTCTTGAGCCAGCCTTCCCTCAGCCCCTCCTGGCTCCCTACCTGCCTCCTCCAGGTCTGTGCTCCCAGGGCCGGGGCGCAGCCTCCAATGACACCCAGTCCTCTGGACCATGCAATACAATTCTGCACCTCTTCTCCCTCCCCTCTCCACCCACCAGTGCGATTTGCCGTATGCCAAGCTCTCTAACAGGTGGGTGACAGAGACTGCACCCCTATTTTCTGACTTCCGAGTCTATCAGATCATCGCTCAGGCTAAAGAGGAAACCCAGTATTCCCCAAGCATCAGGCTGCCGTGTGCTTCGAGAACAAAACAAGATCTTAACGTCGAGGTGGAGACGTGGAAATGTACCTCGGCAGCCGTTTCTTCTCCCCCACGCCTGGGGTCCCACTGCGGTAAAGCTCCCACGTAGGAGAGCCGGAGACAAGGGCGGGTGAGCACCATGCTAGCTGCTCTGCTGCCCTTCCCCTCTGCCCCCCCCAGGGTTGCGTTCCCAACGTTCGTTAAAACCAGAGCAAAATGCGACTCCATTGTGCCGCGCGGGGAGAGAATCACACGTATTTGTTTGTCAGAAAGCCTTTCAGCTGTGGCAGCTGCCTCCCTGGGGAGTTTTCCAGAAACGGGATCCAAGTCCCTGCTGGACACCTGCCTCCTGAGGATGTAGAAACGGTCAGCCCGAATACTCGGGCAACACAAATTGTATTATGCCAGAGTCTCTTTAGCTGGGCTTTATTCATTCAGTCAAGGCTTTTGATGCTGTTAAAACTACAAGGCTGCACAAACACTCAAGGTTTGCAATGCAGCTGTGGCAAGCGCCGATTAGCTTTTCCTCGGCCGCCCCCTGGTGGATCGTGCTGTTCTCAGTAACGAGCTGCTCAGTAACGAGTTGCCCACTGAGCAACGCAGCATCATGATTTTTCTCCCTACTCACAATTAAGCTTTTTTTTTTTTTTTTACTCACTCCTCCTGCATCTTCTCCTCTTCTCAATGTCTGATGGGAGAGGTTCCCCTTCTGAAGCCTTGCTGCTAGTGCAGGAGAATGAAGTCCATTTCAGCCTTTTGATTGGTTTCCTTTTCCATGTAATACACTGTTGGCAGCTTTTTCAAAATCAAAGGACCGAAGTCGAAGTTGGCTGAAGTGAGCATACGGCACGCCCCGAACTCCAGGAGTCATCCCCTTCCTGAGGGCCAATATTGTACTCTCCATCAATCCTCCAGCATTAGACACCAGTTTTTCCTACGGAGAGGAGACAGAAATGAATCTCACTTTAGTCTTTTTGGAAGAGCAGTTGTTTTTAATGCATTTTTACCCTCCTTGCTTACTCAAGTGGAAGCCAAGATCACTTTATTGGGCAGTTATAATCTCTAGGCCAGTCTAAGTTTATTCTGAGCTCGGGCTCCTGTTTCACTGCTTTGGCTGAAAAAGCAGCCAAGTGCAAAAAAAGCCACTTGAAATGAATGAAAAGAAAAAAGAAAACAAATCTTTTGGGTTACTGTCATTTTTGCTCTGTAGTAGAATTTCTCAAGCTTGACTTATCTGTAAAAACAATCTGTAACGGGCTTAAACCAGCTTTGTGGATTGCCTGTTATATATACGCAGCCCCCCTTGTATAGAAAATAATCAGCATTAGAGTGTTCTGCTTCTTTATGTGTACTTGTCTTAAAAGGAGTAGGGTTCAGTGACGTTTCGCCTGTACATTTTATGTCCTTATCCACTAAAATATCTCCGTCCAATGCTGTCTTTCAAGGAGATTCGTGGCCTCTCCCAAATCAATTATCTCTATACATACCGGGTTCCCCAGGAGCTCTGGTTCTAATAAACCATTCCCCCGTGCACTTCTCCATGTGCACGCTTATCTGATTTATCAATTAGGGTGAGTTCAGTTAATCGCCATTGCCCTATGAGGGAAACCCAGCAAGCAGACTGGAATCCCCTGCAGTCTAACTGATTCTGTCATCTTTTCCAAATCTCAAAGGGCACAAATGAACTTTCTTCATTCCTTCATATAAGCGACTTGCTTTTAGAGTCAAGGCACATGTTCTACTGGAAAATATTACATGGGGAAGGAAAAAAGTGCAAAAATGTAACTTTAATGGTTAGGCAAACGGCTTAAAGCAACCCAGGCAAACCTGTCTAGTAGTTGTGTCTTACTCAAAGAGATTTGGGGGGTGAGGGGTGCTTATGAAGGGATTGCCAAGCCTCCATTTCTCATAATTGTCTGTTGAGGATAAAATGAAGGAGGTTCTGAAAGACCATGAAACACTATTTACATGGTAGCCTCGTTAGGCAGGTCATTTTCTGAATGTCTGAATGGTGCTGAGTGCTGTGGGATCCTGCCTGCCTTATCCTCTCTGTAACAGCAAGAGCTCCACTTGGTGCTTTCCCAGACCGTGATTCAAACATTTTTAAAAAGCCAAAACGAAACCTTGTAGGGCTACTGTTTTTCCAACTTTCTTACAGTCCCTCTTGGCTGGTTTCAGCTCTTAACCAAAGACGTGAAGCAGAGGATGGGCTGTCAGGGAGAAGGTGCGGTGGAAGTGAAGAGACACCCGTTTTTCAAGAGTATGAATTTCAAACGATTAGAAGCAGGAATGCTGGACCCTCCCTTTGTCCCAGACGTAAGTATGATGGAGAAATTCAACAGTTTTCCAGGATCTGGGGGTTTCTTGAGATGTCTTTCTAAAATAACTGTCTGCTTATCTTTTCTATATCTGACAGTGCCATTTGCTTTTTGGATACCCATTAGGACAGGTGAACTGGTTAAATGAAGCCCTTTCATAACTGAGTCTCAAACTTAAGCTCAGCCTTCTCTTAGATTCCCAACAGAATATATTTCTCCTCCATTTTTGTGTCCTGTGAATATTGCAAGCCAGCACCAACCCTCCTGCAAGTAGGCAAGAGTTCACAGGGAAGTGGGAATTTTCATGGAGTTTGCTTCTAGAGAGGTACACAGTTCAGAAAGGTGAGACAAGTGTGTAGGTTTATATGTACAGAGAGGAAGGGTATCAGGCCAGCAGATATGATGCTAGCCTGATACTTGCCAAAGCAAAGCTCACTTCCCATGTCCTCCACTACAGACTTCCCGTGTGACCCTGGCCATGTTGCCCAGTCTTTCTTTACTTCAGTTTCTATTATAATATAATACATCTTGTATTCATGGCCTTAAGGTCCCTTCTAACCCCATGACTCCCTCTGTAAAATGGAGATAACAACACTCACTGACCTCACCATGAGGTTGTGAGGGTAAATGTGTTAAAGACTGTGATGCATCCACATACTGCAGGAAGAGAAGCCATATGCGTACCTTCAGTAGATATACATCTAGGTCCAACACCAAAATCCAGGACCGCCGTTCAAGTGGCCCAAAGTTTTACATTGTTTTGATCCCAGGGGTTTGGCGTGGCCCATTGTAATGATAGTTATTACTGGGTACTTCACAATTTCAGAACCAGGTTCAGATATCAAGCACCCATCAAGCCAGGAGGCTTGATGCTGATTTATATGAAATAGAGCCCAACCCTTAATCTCCTTTTCTGGTGTGTCCCTCACTGGAAGTCAGTATTGCAGCAGCAGCAACAAAACTTTTAAATTCACTTGAGATATATAAGTCTGCTCCCGTACACGGAGTTACAGGATTATTTTCTTCCAAGCCTGTCCTTCTGGCTGGGCTTCCTACCCTTAACATTCCTGTATAGTTCAAAGTAAACGCTGTTGTTTTGACTTATTAGGGAACGTAACAGTTTGGCAGCTCCAGTTTACATTGCTGCAAACTTAACCAAACCAAAGTGGTTTGAAAGCTTCAAACGTTTATTTTAGCTGTTCTGGTTTGCTTTGCAGTTTATTATGTGGCCTGGCTATTCCTGCCACTTAAACCCTGGTGTTATGACCTGCTTCAATGGGAAGAATTAGGAGACAAGCTACTATTTCTTTCTGATGTAGATAATTAGAAAATTCTGTGTGCAAACTGCGGGTTCAACTCGAGTGTACTAAAAGCTTAATCGAGGTATGGAAAGACTACCAGGCATCAGTTTTGCATGTATTTGCTAAAGTGGAGGCCCATAAATTTTTGCCTCATTAAGGGCAGCCTGGCTGTTTTTTGGGAAGTTGAGAGCTGCACCCAATTTGCAGAATGTAGCATTTGCATAACTCATTTTGTCCATTGTTCTCAAAACGCTTGGTTGTCCTGCCATTTTACAAACTGAGAGAGAGAGAAGTGAGTCTCTCTGCCCAAGATTACACAGTGGTCAGAAGAAACCCTTTGTCTCCCTGTGCAATCGGTGGGAGATCTCTGCACAGACAGTATGGCCACACTGACTATGATAAATAACCACTGGGAACTATTTCTGGTTCCTGTTCCCTATGGCTGATTAATGATCTGTCATCTGAGAGGTGCCACTGTCTAATTTCAGAGTACTGTATGAAAAGTACTAAGTACTGTATTAAAATAGTTAGAAGCGATTCACTTTTCCTTTGAAGAAAACACAGGAAAGTTATAGGGGTGGCTCTGGTTAGGGGCCAACATCTGCAAGAGAGCTGAGCTACTAATAAAAACAATGGAAAAATTCCAAACCTCTTCTGTTTTCTTTAGCAATTAATGTTAATTCCTTCAAAGCTTCATTCTGCAAGCATGACAGCAGCTTGAGACAGAATGAGAGTCCTGTTTGGGGCAGACAGAGCCATCTCAGGCATGCATTTCTGAATCTCCTAGTCCTCGAATGTCTTCCCTCTCCACAACCTTCTCTGAAAGAAAACTCAACTTTTTTGTTTTACTCCGTCGTCTTCACCTCACCTCTTACCCATGTGCTGCATGGATGACTACAGCCATTTTGGCTCTATAGATGCTTTAAGGACTTCAAAGTGGGAAGCATAAAATATTGAAAACAAGTCAGCCTTTGGTGACAAGCCCACAGGCAGAACAAGTCTAGGAAAAGAGGATGCAAATTGTCACTTATTGTTAAGCCTTCTCATTTGATTGAATATGTGAATTGGAGCACATGGCCAGACTAAAGAGTGTTTTCTCCCTCTTTTTTTGCTGAGACAGCCCCGAGCAGTGTACTGCAAGGATGTTTTAGACATAGAGCAATTCTCAACAGTGAAAGGAGTAAACCTGGACCAAACGGATGATGACTTCTATTCTAAGTTTTCCACAGGATCGGTATCTATACCATGGCAAAATGAGGTAAGGATACAGTATGACTGTATCACCCCAAAGCAAAACCCTGGCCAGACTATTTAAGAGGAGCTGTACAGTTCCAGTAATATATACCTACTGGGTAACTTGCCAGATTCGAATGCTTTCATAAGTTACAAATGCACTCTTTCAAAATCTGTAATGTACCACAGATGTCAGGCTCAGGTGACTGTATCTGCTGGCTCTGCATATTTGTGTAAATTGGCAAGGGCCCTACTGTACTTCCTCCTGCTGGATTTCCATAAAGACATTTTGATAGCAGCTTTGCAAAACTTCCGCAGAATGGATTACGGCCTTAATGTGGGACTTTATTTGTGACACTTATCTCATTTGTTGTTTTGTATCTGAGATGGGCCCCAGCTGCAGCATTTGAGTGAGTCTGGATCTGAACTTTCCTGGAGTGCCAGGGTTTTCAGAGCTAAGGCTTTGTTTCTGCCTGTTATAGGAACAGAGCCAGTAATAAAGTTAGTCTCCAAGTCAGGATCAAGTGCAAACCTCCTCAAGTATTAAGGATGCTCAGAAATGAGATGTTGGAAACAGGCCTGTTTTTGTCTTGATATTCTCTAAAATTGAAAAAGAAAAACGATACAAAAGCTCTTTGTGGAGTTGCTTTATTAAACCTTATTAAAATAGTGCAGAATCATATACATTCGAGATTGAAGCCATCTGTTAGATTATGCAGTTTGTTTTCCTCCTGCAACTGCCAGCAGAGATTCAGCGATTGATACAATTCACTCTAATACAGCATTCAAAATCTTGGGGGTACAAGATGCTTTTTACGCTGTATTGATTTTTTTTTTTGATGTGTTAACAGTACCTTGTGGAAGGTGATAAATATGGTAGGAAAACCCACAAAATGTCCTTGTTTAGAACAGTGGGACTTTTTCACGAGCTAGCTACAGTCAGGCTATCATAGGCTGACAGTATCCAATGAGAACTAGGCTCCTGACAGATGTTAATTTAAAGGTGCAATGGGTTCTGATGTGGGATCCCAATAATCGCACTCCTACCATGTTACACATGTAATTGTGAGATCCAGCACCAGATTCCATCACGCCATCTTGCTGGTACAGAGGAAGCCTGATCCCAGGCTCCCCCTACACCAGTAAGGAGTGGTAGGCTTGGCTCCCTGTGCTCCCCCAGCAGGGATCCCCTATCTGCTGATCAGAGGTCGCAGCTGTCCAGCTGGAAGCCCTGATCAGGAGCTCCTAGCCTCTGGAGCGCATGCGAGTCTTGAACATCTGCATTGTGCTCCAGAGGCTGGCCAGCCCTGAATGAAATTACACATATTTTGTGTCATAACTTTGTGGCTTATTCTTCATTTGATCACACCATTCATTGAATGAGAGTGTGGTCAGCTCACTCCTTAAGTTGTGATTAGCTAGTTGATCATGGTGTAAGTGTAATGTCTGTCAGAGTTAGGTGTACCCAGTGAAGCTGAATGGGATGGTTAGGTTAGGTTGGGAGGCTAACGCTGACGAACTACTAAGTTCATTTTACTAACCTATCTCTACTGTAACATCTGCAGTAAACTGCCTGGTGATAATGTTGTGTCCTAGATTCTCACGTCATGTCTTGTTCCAGTTTAGACTGTAGGCGTCTTAGGGAAGAGCATCTTTTGTGCTTGGGTAACGCTTGGCATAATAGGGCATTCATCCTGGTATTGGCCTACTGACACGCTAGTAATGAAATAAGGATGATGCATCCCCCCTTTCTTCTTTCTGTGTTTTACCAGATGATCGAAACAGAGTGTTTTAAAGAACTAAATGTGTTTGGACCAAATGGCACTATTTCACCAGACCTAAACAAAAGCTACCCCCCAGAGCCACCCAAGAAAGGATTACTACATAGAATATTTAAACGACAGGTGAGACCTTTGGTATGTAATGAAGCAACCTCTCTGAGTCTGCATGGACTCTCCTGTGCAACATGTATGCTGCTCTTGCAGTGTTACTGTCATGAGAGAGGCATGAGGAACCAAAGAGGGCATCTTCTCTCTGTTCACAGTTGCCATTTTTGCCTCATGATGCAGATTCCAGATGTTCAAGTGGTTCAAATAAGTGCCTGTCCCTTGGAGTTCCTATTTGATTCTGTACTTACACCATTCTGAGACCTGTATGTTGCCTATTTATTATTTATTGGGTATGACTGAAATTGTTCATTTAATCCAGGGCTGTCCAACTGGCAGCCAAAAGGGTTCACTTGTGGCCCCCGGGCTTCCGGTCTAAGTGCTGCTTCCCACGTTGCTCTCTTGCTGCTGCCGCCATCGTTTCTGGGCTCCCCTTCCCTCCTCCAGCTTCTGCTGCCTGCTCCTGCCCCTTGGGGGAGATGGCCCCCATGGATGAGATAACTCATGGCTGGTATCTTTGGGCCCCAAGGACCTGTTGTAATGCAGAGCTCACCAACCACAGAGCTGGCGCCCAAACAGCATGGCATAGCTGTGCAGTGCGGGTTGGGGAAGTCAGTGCAGCTCAGCATAGAGGGGCTTGCATGGTGCAGCACAGGGGGGGCCATGCGGCATGGTGTGTGACCCATGCAGCGTGTGGCTGGGGGCCTGTGACTTCTCCCCCCTCCCCTCCCTGACCCGTCAGAAATTGAACAGCCCTGATTTCATTTTTCCATCAAATATTGCGGGGGGGAGAGGGAGATGCTGATTATTTCTCTGTGTGTGCGCATGTGTGTGTGTGCACGTGCATGTGTGTAAAAGTTCTGCTTTCCATGGAGCACTTTATTTTGTTAAAAAAATTAAAACTCCAGCCTTGGGAGGTGCAATCCAACCCTGGAGCATGAAATATCTGACACGCAACTTCCTGGAGGCACCACAGCAACATTTGCAATTCATTTTTTTTTTTTTTAATCCTGAAGTAATTGGGGCTTGGCTGAATTTTCAGACCAAGAAGAAAGCCATGTTCTAAGCAACTCGGTTGTGTTGCAGTTTCCTCATCAAGTTACAGATGGTTTGAGCTGGAATTTAAGAACAGCACCTCTTCTCCAGCCCCTGCTTCTGGTCCTCTAGTCCATCACCTATATCCAACAAAGTACAGATCTGCCAGCCTTGCTGCTTCTTTTTTGCTCAGTGCTGCTAGAAGCTGCCCAGGAAACATTACCCATTAAACATACTGACAAAGCTGGCTGCCAGGCTGAGAGAACAAGTCATGCCAATGAACCCACCCCCTGGGGCTTCCCTCCCAAAATAAATACCTCTTCCTCTCTCCATCAGGCTCCGCATGCATGAGTGGGATACAGGACTAAGGCTTGGTTTTCTTATTGTGTTGCTTGCTCATCACTGTGTCCTCTTTGCAGGTGTTATACGCACTGTTCCCCACCCCACCCCCATGTCCTGTTCCTGAAACTTTTTGCTGTGCTGCCTGTGATATGCATGTCCACTTCCCCTGTTTAAGACAAATTTCTCTGATTTTTAGTAAAGTATGGAGAATTTTTCCTAAGAGCAGTATATTTCAGCACAGTTTTCCTCCTGAAACTGCCAGCAGACATTTCACAACTGATACAATTCACCAACCTTGTCCATGCTTTCTGCCCAGCCTTTGGCTGGGATGTGCTGAATTAGCTCGACATAGGACCAGAAATTTTGGTGGTGCACTGCACTGACTCATGTAGCTTGACTGTATCCTCTTTTCTCTATCTCTGTCCCATGGTCTTCCTGTAGAGAGTCAGGGCAAGGTGGCTAAGTAAGTTTATTTCATTAAATTTTAAATACCAGGAGCAAGTGGAATAGTATGACAAGGCTGTGCCACGACCAAAATGTGAGACAAATGGCAGGTATGGGTTATTTTGGGAATCTAATTATTTTTTTCATCTCTCTCCAGCATCAAAACAATTCAAAGAGTTCTCCAAATTCAAAGGCCAGTTTAAATCACCACATAAATTCCAACCATGTAAGTTCAAACTCCACCGGAAGCAGCTAGTTCCAACTCCGCTTTTTTGAAACAACATATTGCATCCTTCCACTCTAATCTAAGGAGCTTCTAAGGATGAGAGAGCATCCACCATTGAATTAAAAAAAAAAAAAAAAAAGATCTCCCAACAGCGGAGATTTCCTATCCATTCCTTCCAGTGGAGCCTCCCATTTTATGAAGAAATTTCCACTCAGGTCTGTTTTTGGAGGTGGCACTCAAGATTGTGTGAATCAAATCTGTCTATTAGAACATTGCAATAGAAATCCGACGAACATGACTACTTGCACGTATTTAAATAGCATCATACTAGAACTGAATTTTGTCTTTATTATTTTTAAAGAAAAGTTTTGTAAATTTCTCTATTGTCTCAGTTTACATTTTGTACATTTGTATTTAAATGAAAGTCGGACTTTGGGGGTGTATATTTTCCGAGCAGCAGCTGTAAAGCCATGTGTTTTAAGACATTTTTTAAAAGAAAAAAAAATCTGACTCAAGACTTCCAGAGCCTCAAATAAGAAATTGTTCTTTTTAGTGAGTATAGAAAAATATTCATATTTCACTTTAGCAAATCGGTTTTATTGACATGCAGTTTTATGGCACAATTTATTCTAATTATTTTACGTCTTATATATTTGGTTTACAGCAACACTGCATACATTTTTCCTCTTTGTTAGTTTGTAATGTCTCATTAAATGCTAAAAGTCATGGTCAAGACTTCACCACATCTAAGAATACTGTTTGCTGCATCTGAGGTTTGTAATGTCATGGGACCAGCACAGTTGGGATTTGCATTTAATTTTGTCATTAGGTCCTCACAATATTTATTGTGTTAGATCTCTCTTTTAGGCCCTTCTCATTTTTTCTTTTTACTATTGCTACTGGGAGGAAGAAAAAATGCTAGTGAAGGGAGACAAAGAAGACAAGTTATCAGTTCTTCAGGGAATTAATTTCTGCACCCACTGAAATTAATAGCAAAGCAAATTGATTTCAGTTTTGCAAGCCAAAAGTCAGAGGCTATATCACAGCTGAGCTCATGTCTAAGTGATTTACTCAATAATTTTGTTTGCGCTGACCATAGAAATCATAATGTCACCTTTCTGGAAAAGAGAGCCAAGTGTGACAGTGCAGATGGGGATCCGAACTTGTTTGGATCCAGTATCTCTCTTCTGGCTCGTTTCTACTTTCAAGTGGGCAGTAATACAGTCCCTTGATTCGTTCTGTGCTGTCGTGTTTGAATTGGGGTGTCAAAATGGCTCCTTTCCCAGCCTCCTCAACTAGTGCTGAACTTCAGAGTTCAACATCCACTGTAAAACAGCATCGTTTGCCCCGTTAACAGTTCTTCAGTTTAATGTCTCAGGCCATCTTTCTATCATCGTTGACAGCTGTCCCACTGGTATAGAGAGGATCAGGAAGATTTGAAATCATGCTATATAGTAGCACATCTGTCTTTAAATATGGGATGTTAGATATCAAGCACTGCTTCATCCTTTTCACCTGGTATTGGAAAACATTTATCCCACTGGTGTTGACAGGGTCAACTGAGCTCAGTGTCATGCCTTTTTTACAGGCTTGCTGAATTCAACTAACTACTCCTTCCCCTTTAGGACAAGTAGGGAAACCCAGCATCCAACATGACATGTCTAAGAAGTATGTGTTTTGTAGTATTCTTATCCAGGGAAATGGAGTAAGCATCTTTGTACCATGAGCACTTGTAGCTATGGTTCCTTAGACTGTTGTGAACCCAATTCCCAGGGTTTATGCAGAGAGGGCAACAGAAGATGTGCAGGGTTTTAGAGGCAAAGCCATAAAGGATGAGGACTCAAAATAATGGGCGTTCGAAACAACTTAGGGTCCAGAAGGGACAGAGAAAACAGAGTTTCTGTAAAGCAGCTGATGGATAATACCGAAGGATGAGACAGGCTTGAGCCAAGTTTATGTACATTTGTAATGGGGCACTGTATGGCACGTAGCAGAGGCACCTCACAAGGCAGCTGTTAAGACTGATGGCTTTTCCAGCCCCTAGGAAAGATGCAGCTGATTGGGATTGTGTGAAGGATCCAGAACATCAGTGAAGATTTGTTTCCCCTTTTCCTTTTGATTGGTGTCTTAGAAAGTAGAGAGGACACAGAGGATTTTGTCCCATGCTTTGTCAGTGCAAACACCTCCCAGTTCAGCTCTGACCACGATGCCACTGCAGATTTCAGCAGCGGTGAAAAATAATGGAAAGAAAATGCTGCAAATACGAAGTAATTTCCTGCTGCCAGCTAGCTGCAACAATTTCAGCTGTCTAGTAGTCACAGGGCACTTTGAAGTGCTGTCTGAGTGAAAGCCAGACACAAAGCCCACCGAAGGGAATGGGAATCTATTCATTGAATTTAATGGCTTTTGGATCACGTCCTTAATGTAAGGCCTAGGTACCCTGGAGCGCCTTCTCCAGGATGTGTACCAGGGGAAGGTGGGGATGGCAAAGAGCGGGGATTTCACCTGGTTTTAGAAAATATAGGGGAGAATTGAAGGTACAGGCTCAAATATCTGTGGCTATATTGCTGTATTACTAACATGTTTGAGAAGCTTTGTATGCCAAATTTTAATTACTTTGCCTAATGTTTTCCTAAGGAGACATGTTTTAGAAGGTAGAAGCTGATGTCCTTAGACAAGAAATGCACCTGCTTTCTCACCTGTGCTGTACATCAGTGCCCTCGCAAAGGGGCTACTCCTAAGCACAAAAGCTAGGCAAGAAAATGCAGACTGGGGGACGGAGCATGGGCAGATGATCTGTTTTGAGCTGTGCTACTCACTTTTGTCATGTTCAATAACCCTCTCTCTCTCCTTCTGAGAAACGTTGACAGTAATGTCTACCCGCTACCCAGGATGGGGTCTGTGAAGCTTAACTCATAAAAGTGCATGAAGCGTTTTGGAGCCCCATGGATAAAGGGCAGTATAAAGGGGCCAAATACAGTTTTTGCTCTAAGACCTCAAAATGCTACATTTTAACAATCTGGCTCATGAAGGCTTAAGTTTCCGTTTCGGTTTTGCCACCTGATAGCTGGACATTGGGTTCAAATCATAATTACAACTCATCCTCCACTACAGAGTGTTTGTTAAGGCTAAATATGGAGTTGACAACACTGGCTAAAAGGAACGTCGCGAGTGGCCATAACCGTGCCAGCTGTCCTGACCGTCAGTCCAGGGACTCTCCCGACCGGGGTTTGTCTGCTTCCTCCTTATTTTTTGTTATGAGTCTCACATCCCGCTTGAGACTAGGTTGAGACCACACTGCAGTTATCTCAGCAATGTGATCTGATTGAAATTTGAATAGATTTAGATGGTTGAAACTAGTGAGTCAATTCACTGCACAACCAAACTCCCCCTAGGAGTTGGAGCCTAGCTCTCAGAAGTGATGAATACTCGCAGCTCCATTTAATGTCGGTGGGAGCTGTAGGTGTTCAGCACCTCCTATCATTTCTTCATGCTGCTTTGGACGGGGCTTACAGGAGAGCGTTTGGTGTTCTGAATCATAAGGAATAGCTTTGAAGCAGGTTTGCATATAACAAAGAAACAAAAATGAATAGTTTTCTAGTGCACAATTGATTCATTTTCGTCTATCATCTTTCCAACTAGAGTGTTGTTTCTTCTAGAAAGAGCACAACATTAGATCTAGTTGAATTATGAATTTTGAATAGGTGACCAAGGAAATTTTAGCTCTTTGAAATATTTGGAAAAGATTTGCAAACTGATCCTGAATTTTTATTTGTAAGTCTTCACCAAGCAGTCTGAAGAACAGTTTTCAGCCTAAGGATTTTTTTTTGTATGAAGTGTCTAGTTCAGCTGTTTGCTATTTTATTATTCTTGGTGCATGAGAGAGTCACATGGCATGTTCCTGTTTTTTTGTTTGGATGGTTGAAACTTTTCAAATGTGAAACTAATAAAGAATCTGTGGGAAAGGATACTCTGCAGGGTGCCCAGCTCTCCAAATGAGGGTGTTTGTGCAAAATCTGCCATTCTTCAGCGATTGATCTGAAGAAAAATAGCTATTCATGCCAGTGAAAAAGGGCACAGAGATAAACAAACACCCAAGAAGAGCTCAAATGAACATTAGTGAATAAAACTCTTGTGGTCTTCGGCTAGCTGTCTGAACACAGATCCTCACAAAGGTTTATTCAGTTGCCGCTCCCAGATTTTCAAAGAAAATATGCAATGTCCTTAAGGTATATTTTATGTCATCGTAACTGGTGATCAGCTCCACCCTTGGTGACTCTGTCCAGTAGCATTGTAAGAAATATGTGGCCAAACTTTGATGTTGCTGGTGTCTTATAAGACCCTGATGCTTCTTTTCTGCTGCAAGGTATATGTGAAATGAACTGCACATAACCCAGTTGGGAGCGTTTCTAAAAGCAGCTGTCATGTTTCAGAGTCAGATTCATTTCGTATCTTTACTTTCTCCACTTTTCAGTAGACAATCCTCTAATTCTGTAATAGAAATGAAACAAAAAGTAGGGGAAGGGAAATATGAACTCCTAAGCACAATTTATGAACTAGGTTATTGTGTATGTAACAAAGGCAGTTGCTGTTTATTTTATTTCAAAGCTACCACGTTCTGCCTTTCCACGTCGTCTGTAACTCGTTTTTAGGGTGAATTGGATCACAAAAATGAGGCCATATCCTGAGCTTGTGTAAATTGCTCTGAATGAGCAGAGTAGCTGGCCCAAAGATCAAACAGAACACAGATCCTATGAGCTCAATGTAGGCCCCATAACAAGTTTAAGAGACAAGCAGCTATTCATTCACCTGCACAAAAAAGCATGGAAGTTGGGTCTATGTACCCACAGATCTGGGCCTCTCAAGTTCCCTATAAAGGTTTTTTTTGGAGGAGGAAGAAAAAAACTGCCGGAGAAACAAGGCAGCTACTTTCCCAAGCACGATTCCAGTGCCTAAAGAAGGGGAAGAGGGAAGGATAGCCCTGCATATGATGGGAAGCAACGGGTCTGCGGCATAACTGCTTGCCCTTCATAGGTATAGGAATAAGCGGCCTTAATTCGGCCCATTATATCTGACTGCAGTGTGGGTATCCACCAGAATATTGGTGTTCTTTCCTCCTTTTTAGTTCCCTATTTCTTTCTCTTTTTCCGCCCCCACCCCCTTTTTTTTTTTTCTTTGATAGCTGGTAACGTTCACTCCCACTTGATAAAATTATGGCTACATCAGACAACAGCTGCTTCTGCGAATCGTTAATACAGCACTGGAAAAGGTGGTTTTCTCTGTTTTGAGATAACATTGGGACTATGTCTTCCTTTGTGTTTGTATGATTTGTGAGGGGAGGTGATTTCTGTTATTGGACCAACTTGAATAGTTGTGGGAGAGAGGAAACAGGCTCTGGGGCCGTTGTACCAGTGTTGTGTTGTTTATATACCACCAGTGCAGCAAGACCCTTGCGTGCTCTTCTAATTTATACAACGATGTTGATAATGTCTTGTGAACAGGTGCCCCCACATTAACAAAACTCACATGCCCTGATCTGGGCTGAAGTACGTTGTCAGGGAAGTATGGAAGAAGTTATACCTATTACATAACTAAACCGAGGACATGGGTTTCCAGTGCTGTCAATGTGAAACCTTTCACTACTAGTCAATCCACCTACAGTTTTAAAATAATAATAATAATGAATGCCAGGAGAGCAAGGTTAAAAGCACCTTCCTTGCTTTTGTGTGTCAGAAGAAAAGCAGTCTCCTTTGGAACTAATAAATAATGCCCTTTATGCAATGCCGTGGGAAGATAACTTTCCCCTCTAGCTTCAAAAGGAAAATCTCTGTCAAAAAAATTAGTCTGAAAAATTTACAACTGGATTCCCGCAAGAAGCTGCAGCTTCCACACTCATAACCCCACTGTCCTCAGCAGTAATACGAATCCAAGCATCTGTATTTAGGTCTGGTTACTGTAGAGTACTGTCAAATGTGTTTTAATAAAGAGCCATACACTGGCACACTCCTTAACAGATTGCAACCTGTTTCCTAAATTGTTTGGTTACATTTTGTTCTTAATGGGTGCGTTTACAGATACTTCTTTTAAGTGGAATTAGCCTAAAATTGCCATTTTTAAGGTGCATTAGGGGTGAATGCACCTTAAAAATGGTGATGTTAGGCTAATCCCGCCTGAATTTGATACCTGCATAAAGCAAGTATCAAATTTAGTTGCAACTAGCTTAGTCGCATTAGCCCACGTTTAGACAATGCTCATTAACACATCTACGTGTGGGCTAATGCAACTTAGCTATTCACACCTAAATTTAACATGCCTTCATGTGCATTAGCGCGTCCACGTGTAGACATGCACCTAAATCCCCTTAATGCATCTTAAGCAAAGGCATATTAAGTTTAGGCGTGTATAAATACACATGTAGACATGCCCACTGTGTACTTGGAGTCAAGAGTGATGAGATCTGCTACCAATTTGCCATTGATTTCCTTTGGCGATGCCTGTATCAGGAAGCATAAGTTTCCCTTGTAGACATGGCATTTGGGCAAGACGATCTCTGTATACCTAGTATGTTTGGGGTTTTTTTCAAATGGAGGGATGACATGCAGCCATATTTATAAAGCACTTTGAGGTCTTTGGTCAAAAAATATCCCTATGACTTGGTTATGCTTATTATTTGAACAAATGAGGCCTGATCTAGCAGCTCTTATTTTTGTGACTTCACTGAGACGACTTGTGTAAATAAGGGCTTGTGATTTATTTGAATTCCTTTGAGATGCTATGATTGTGTGAATTTGGCTTTGGGAGGCCCAGCTGGGGACACCAGCAATGTAGACTTTAAAGTGTTCACGTCCTTGTTTCAGAGCTGCAATCATATACGCTCCTCCTCTTTTTATATTGACAGCAAATAGGTGTGGGGCAGACATACCAGAATAACATTCACCAGTTAAACCTCAACATCTTTCTCCTTGCCTGTTCAACAGATTTTCCACTAGCAAATAAATTCCTAGGTACCGAGTAACTTAAATGCTGTGTTAAATCAGAATGACATGTGTTTGACAAACATTGGGCTTAAGCACTGGCCCATTTTTGAAAGCTAAAGAGATAACCACATTTCTAAGATCAAAGGACTCCAAAAGGGATCCCCAAGTCTTCTGAAAATCAAATGATCTTCACCACCAGAGATGAAGAAACATTTCAGATAGTGCCTGGATGACAAATGTATTTTTCTTTCCTGTCACCCGACAGATGTTCGGTATGTTTATTCACCAGTCTGTACGAGTTATGTTGTATGTGCTGAGTGCAATCTCCTTTGATTGCCTTTCTTTTAAATATTGGACACTCTTCTCAAAGACTTAACTTTTTAGCCTTTTGAAGGTGGAGGATGTAAAAACTTCATTTTGCGTTTCCAAGCAATGTAGATAGATCTAAAGATTTCATGAACCATCTTGTATTTGCCCATATCTGACTAATGATTAAATTGTAAAATTGCAGAATTTCATATTAGGACTAGTCTTTGACCAGCTTTAAAAACTCAAATTCATATTTGGTATAAATACACACACAATATCCTTCCGATTAAATTTCAAAAAGCGTATCCTGGAGTAAATGTTTTTAAGCACTTCTAATACTGTAGTCTCTGTAAGAGGAACAGACACTTCTAAAGAAATGTTAAAGCTGTCTCTTATAATTCAGTTGACAAACCATTTTTGTAATAAATTAAAGCAAATGTTCTCAATTAGAAGAGCTAGTGGCTGTTGGTATTGTACAAAAAATCATTCTAGTATCCAAAGGGTTACTTGGTTTGTTTGTTTTTATTTTCAGGGAGATTTTTTAACATTGTTTAATGAAACTAGTTTCATTTTGAGGTTGTTTCTGAAGATAATGGCTTCTGTGTTCTATGGCTGCTTGAATTATTTGTACATAATGTCTAATAATGTCACAGTGCTGCTGTATCTAGATCAAACCACTGTTTTGTTTTGTTTTTTGGTTTTGTTTTGGGTTTTTTTGTTTTTGGTTTGTTTTTTTTTTAGAAAAATAAATTCCTTAATTTAAATACATAAAAACTTCTTACTCAGCTTTATTTTTCCCTGTCTTTTTTACTGGGTATATGCACTTCTGGGGCCAGTTCACAGTCTTGTTGAAGTTTCTGGTGATGTTGATGACATTTCTAGACAGCTAGAATATTTGCAGCCTTTACATTTTATATTTAATTTTTCTGTCCTGTTATCCCTCAACCCAGTAGTTCAGGATCACAACTTTACCTGGGGAAGGTATTCACTATTGATCTATGACTCCATAAGTAGATGCATCAGAGTAAACTTGAAGCATTGGTTTAAGTCATGTCACACTGGTTCAGTTTGTCCAGTGGGGTAAACTGTAACTTGAATCGTTTGGACCCATCTACACAACTGGATCAGTGTTGTTACTGTAATGGTTAACAGATTCCAGCATATCTAAGTCCTTGTTCACAAAATCATCCAACAATTAAGACAGAAAACTAAGCTATGATCATCAAGGATTTGTCTTCACTGCAACATTAGTTAAAGTTAGCTACATTTGAGTGAGGCAAGGCTTAAGTGAGAGTGGCTACACTGCTAAACAGCACTCAAGCAACAAAAAGCAGAGGAGCCCAATCCAGAGTGCAGTACTATCTCAAATAAGGCTTATCCTTCAACCCACATTTCCAGACAGAACAGTTAGCCTAACTTTAAAGTGCCACTTCACTCTAGTCACAGATTTGTGCAGGTGCATGGAGCAGGGTTAGGGGATACAATTGAGCTCTCACTGCAGTAAAGACAATCTTCCTCCAAAAGTGGCCCCATCCATGGACTCCAGACCTGAAATTTTGTTAGTGAGTTGCCTATGACAGAGTAGCAAAAACTGGTACTGGAGAGGGAAGGTGACTGGGACTGGAAGCAGCAGCCAGGTTTAGGGTCTAGACTGACAAAATCAGGTTCAAAGTGGCCAGCCGGGTGAGGGACAAAAAGAAGAAACTGTGTCCACCAGAGCATGCTCTGCTCCAGAACTGGGAGTGGGACCTAAGAGTCCTTTCTCTGCTGTCAAAAAATCAATGCATCTATGGGCAAAATGAGTATCTTCACTTCCTATAAAGCTGCTACATGTACAGCAGATGGCAAGCCGCTGTTACTATCAGTATTGAGGCTGCAGACATCAGTGCAGCCTCGCTGATGATCTGATGGGTGAAATACGCCTTGTGATGACATTTTGGGCAGGTAGATACGTACCTTTATAGACTAAGACAGTGGCTCCCGAACTCTGACAGATGGTGCACCACAAATTTAAAACAATACAACCTTAAGTACCACCAGCAAATTTTTCAGTTCAACCTTAAGTATCACCAGCAAATGTTTGTCATTTAAAATTATAATAAATTATAATAAATCTGTTAATGGGTACCACTGACAAGTCTGCATACCACTGGTGATACCTGTACCACAGATTGGGAACCACTGGACTAAGGGGGGGGGGGGTGTATATAAAAAGAGAGCACAAGCTCTAATCAAGCTTACTTCATCAGATGCTGTGAAAGGATGTAAAGAAAACAGGTTAAAGATGCAGAAATTGAAATACAAATGCAAGGTGGGGGAGAGAGCGAGATGGAGGGACTGGAGCAGTGCTAAGAGTGAAAAACAAATGAGCAGTAAAGCCATGGGAACAAAGAGGATCACAAAAGCTAATCCAGGTAATGAGATAAGAAGCCATCGTCCCTACTTAAACCATACTTACAACAGTCCAGCTTGTGGATGATTTCTTGTTCCTCCTTTTCCAGTTCAAACTGGTTATTTAAACTTTTTTTTGCCTGTGAACAGCAATTGCGAGGTCAGCGATGAAGTGTCCAGGGAGGCTGAAGTGTTCGGCCACAGGCTTTTGTGTCTTTCTGCAGCTGATGTCAGGAATAAGAGCCCCGATACCAGCCACTTTCAGAATTAAAATCAAAATAGGTACAAGAACCTCAGGATCCTTCTCAGACATTATGGGCATTCAAGCCTTGCCACAGGTATGCAGGGAAAACCCATCAAGCCTCAAAGGAGTCCCCATTTCACTGGGAGACTCCCTTACTCCGCTGGTGCCTTAGGGTAGGCAGTCAGACATAATAAAGGACTCAGTCTCCTCCGGCGTATGAAACAGCTTCTCCCTTCCCTAGATGTAAAAAAAAATTAGGTTTCCCAGCTCCGGGGGTCTCTGATGCTCCCTCTCTGGCTCCTCCAGCTTTTCTACAGACCTTCAAAGGGCCGAGGGGAGACTCTTCGCTGCTTCCCTTCCTACTGCCGCAGAAAGGTAGCTTCCCACGAGGCCTGGCTGGAGGTGGGCAAAGACGCTTCTGAACTGTCCTCCACCATGCCAGCGACTTCAGTCAGCCCCAGGGGACAAGTTGGGAAGCAGCAAGACTGCAAAGCGGGTGCCAAGGCCCCCGGGCTTGGGAGAGCAACTGCATCATCTCTGCAAACCGGGGCGTGCTAGGGAAGAGGGGAGCATGGGGCTGCAAGGGTGCGGGGCAGGATGGACTGGGCTATGGGGAGTGGGCACCACGGGGCTGCTGGGGAGAGACTGCAGAACTGCAGTTTTGTGGTGGGGGCAGGCGGACGGCCAGTACTGAGGTCTGGGAGGGATGTGAAGAGGAGTAAAGAGAGGGAGGATATCGCTCCTTCCTTCCTTCAGCCTCTCAGCCTTTCAAGTAAAATCCTCCTGCTGCTTCTCCCACCCCATTCACTGCTTTCTAGCCCAAAAACTCATTTTTTCAGTCAGTGTACTGTTGGTAAATTGAAAGGCGGGGGCAACGGTTGAAGAAAGAGCACACTCCTCTACCCAGGACCTACCACAGCCAGCCCGTATCGGGAAGAGACTGCTCATTTGTGGCACTTCAGCCTCTCTTCCTTGGTGCGGATCCCAGCAACATCCATAGTCAGCACCTGCTACCATGGGGAGAGAAACCTGGACCGCCAGCAAACGTTCACATCCCCATGTACGTAACTTCACGCTCATTTTTTATATAGAGTGTTTAACTGGTAGGTGCAATTGTACAACCACTGTATATAGTTTTAGTACCCATCTCAAAGCTAAATTTCCTTATTGGTCCTTTCATAACTTAGTTCCACCAGTTCCAGTCACCTGCAAATTCAATGCGATTTTTTAAATATTGAAGAAATGTAAATTGCAACATGATATTTATTGCCAGGAGACCAGGGCCTTGTGTGTCTTCGTGTTTCTATAACAGCTGGTAAAATGGCCTTGATCCTGACTGGGCAGTACTGAAATACAAATATGAACAAATGATCGTATTATAGGTAGGCGTGAGCTGTCAAGCTTGGATCCAGATCCAAACCACTTCTCTGTCTGACAAGTACCAAGCTAAAAAGGTTTTTCAGTCTGGCAGTTGGTTTCAGCCCAATATAGAGACGATGGGTATTTGGGATCTAGACCCAAATTTCTCTTAGGATTGGGATTGCTTGGATCTAGGATTTTTGGTTCAAACCACTTCTACCGTCAATGTATTATGGCATGAGGTTCAGAAGTGCTGAGGATCTGCACGTCCCTTTGGCTATGACATTTAGTTGGTTGCACAGTCTTTGAAAATGGTGACTTCAGCACTTCTGAAAAACAGACCCTCTGCGCGTTGATCCACATGCATCAATTCAACGGGAAGGGGAGAGATTCGGAATAGTTGTGGAGTGTCTCTAACCCTTGTTACTGAATCATTAACAATCTCCTTTCTCTCACATATCTTATTCAACAGTTTGTATAGTAGATACTTAAAGAAATACTACAGGATCACCAGGGCTATTTTCCTGGACTATGCAGGGGGACACAAAGATAATGACAATAAGATGTGAAAAAAGATATGCATCTTGCTCTGATCTCCTTGCCCAGGGCTGCTCCTTCAAGAAATTCTTTCCATCTTTTTTCACAAAGTAAACTTTGCTGTGAATTGAGGTTTATTATTACAAGAGGTGCAGTTTGCACAGTATAATTTAATTATACAACCTAAGACTACTAAGTTAATTATTATGATTTTACATAGCATCATAGGTATGCAGAGAACATTTTTCCTCCTTCCCTGTCAC
This sequence comes from Alligator mississippiensis, assembly GCF_030867095.1. Classification (NCBI taxonomy): domain Eukaryota; kingdom Metazoa; phylum Chordata; order Crocodylia; family Alligatoridae; genus Alligator; species Alligator mississippiensis. The sequence goes on along the minus strand of NC_081829.1, from coordinate 87,442,770 downwards.
AGGTATTTCTTAGATGCTGATCACCTTGGTAACTAGGCAATTTGATATTTGAGCTGTTGAATAGTCAAACAAAGAGCCCAGTCTAGCCCCCGCTGACTTCAGTGGGTGTCTTTCTGTTGACTGAGAGGGAAGTGGATCAGGGGCAAACAGAATTAGCTGAAATTTCACCAGCATTTAAAATGTCATTTATTCATTCACTTACTTGTTTTTGCATTGTGGATCCCCAAAGCTACTGCGCTGCCATCTCCAGCTTCCTGCCACCAGCCCCAAGACATCCCAGCCGGTACCTGGACAGCCCCATGTATCAACTGCATACATTGGTCATTGTAGGGTCTGGTTGGGTGTTGTCTTGGGTGGGGGGGAAAATTAGTTTCGTTTGAACAGAGACATTTGTTTTTGTTCAGATTCCTTAGATTGGTTAAAGACAAAAAAAATTAATAATCTCCAAATAATACCCTTTCACCAAAGGATCGTAAAGCATTTTGAAATTACTAATATGCTTGACAACATCCTAGTGATCTAGGAAAATATTATTAAGCATGTGTACCAAAGTGCAAATCAGGTTCAATAACTAGCTCCAGTGCAAATCAGTGGCAAAAACTGAGTACAGATTGCAAGGATCACTGGTGTCCAGCACCTCTGGCTGTAAGGGCCCCATCCTAGCAAATGCAGCCTCCGCTTTGTGGGATAGAGGGATTTGTCTCTTGGCATCCTGTACTACGTGGCAAGAACAGAAACTTGTGGTCCAAAGTCAGCTCTGACTTCTAGGTATGTTAGGTTTGTCTAGACCCTTAGGAGCTGAGCCTCAATACAAAATAAATCAGTGAAGCTCCATCACATTATACCAGCTAAGGCCCTTGAGACTTTGCTTTGGGGTAACTTTGCTTTTTAGGCAGCACTCAGGTTACCTCAGGATGCAAATCTACTTGGGTTTGGGATTTGAAATAATTGTTTTTAACTTTTTTCACGAACTGAGACCATATTAGAAACATGTTTCTAAAAGAGAGGAAAAAAATCATAGTCCAAACCCTCCGGCAGGATAAACCAGCTGAAGAGCTGGCTCCGCATAGTTGTACATAAAAGAAGTATGAAAGACTCTGCAAATGCCATATTTAAACGAACTGTTTCAACGTGCAGGCATCAGGATGTTCAAAAGAAAATGAACCGTGACTCATCCCTGGGTGTGTATCTAGTACTTTGTATTCTTGTTGTAAGCCATATGGTGCCGTAATATGTAAATGCAATTGCGGCCTAGCTAGACTGATAGCAGCAACCTTAATATTGCAGTAATAAGGCGTCTTCGTCTTGAATTTCTTGGACTGGTTCCCTCGACAATTGTTTCCTACTCCAACTTAATTTCATGATTTGTGGTTATCTATCTTGCCTCCCTCGTACAGAGATGGGGCAAGTATGTTTCTGCTATAGTCTCAGAGTCTAAATAGTTTTCTATGCCAGTCAAATCAGGACTGATCATATCTGTGTGGGTGGAAAGGAGGCAGGCACTGTACTGTACATAAGTCTTCATGCTAGGCCACAAAAGACATGTCTCAGTTGTGTCAGTCACTAGGGACAAGTTGAGTGAAAACCATTCTGTGACAGAAGGTACTTTACAGCGCAAATGAATGGGAGGGAAAAAGCAGCAGCGGGAGTCAAGCTAATTTCACATGTGACACAGAGAGTTAGTATTATGCAGTAGATCAAGGAACTAATGATACCGCTCACAGTTGTCATCTAATTCACAGGAATAATTACTATGCAAAATAGCTGCAGTTGACATAGTCGCGTTATGAGAAGTGGCCTATTGTAAGCCCAGGGACTTCAGAGGAGCTCCCACAAATGTACCAGTTACTGTAGACCCGAAAAAGAGTTTCCTCTGGTGTGAGAACCTCTCATTACTGAAATTCATTTCTTATCCTTCAGTAGGAGCGGTTGCCTGAGTGTAGGGAAACAGTAGCAGCTTTTTATCTGTAATTGCTCGCTGCACTTAATGAATGTGACAGAGCCACACATCGTGTGTCACTTGCACAGGGCTTCCAAAAAACTCGCATGCCATTTTTAATCGACGGTTCTGATTCTACTCCCTGCCGTTTAAGATCAGAGCCCGCGGAGATTGTTCTCTTATAATCTCATGTTCTTTCTTGTACCATATCATTACTGCATACAGAGGGACCAGTGTACTTCCAAGGCTCTCCTTCCTGTTTAACATGAAGTTTTACATTATGCTTTTTATTCTCTGGTGAAAAGAAATATGGACTTCTGAAATGTGTAGAACTCATTAGGTCACTCCTGATATTTTCTACTTTTACATTTGATTAATGAGAGATTTCTTTTCAAATGGAAGACCCTGTTTTATTCCCTTATTCATGCTAGGTGAGCCATTTTGTTTATAGCCCTTCATATGAATGAAAAGAGCAGGCCTAAGCACTGTAGCTCTCATTCCTGCATTTTGGAAATATCTATGAAAGCAACCTAAACAATGAAATTAGTTCAGTCTTCAGGATCCATTTAAAAGTCTGCATGACCTCTGGTATCTTTCCAGCTAACAAGAATTGAATAAATTCTCTGTGGAGCCTCTTGACATCATCAAACAGAAGGAATAATCAGAGCAACAACTAATAAATAATAAATAGTATTTTGCAGTAAAGAAGCAAGTGATTTACTTTTGATGGAATCACTGGAGTGCTCCCTATTCTAATTAAAACATTTTAATACCAAATCCAGAACAGGGTACTAATGCCTCAGTACCTAATTGGTATGAAAGGTTTAGTTCTTTATGGGGAAAAGCAAATTCAAAACGATGTTTGTTTAATAGATCAATGTGTGGTATAGCAGGGATGAATATTTCATAGCTAAATATTTGTGTGCAATACCTCATAATTATAAACATGCTGATTAATTTTTAAAGTGCCCATTGTGTTAAGTTATAATGTTGTTTGCAAGGCCTTTTTTTGGGGGGGGGGGGCGGTATTTTTTTAAAGTTCATTACAACGAACTAGGAAAACCTGACTCTTTTGTCCTTCACAGTAGCATAAATCCCAGAACAGCAGTAGAATTACTGCAGCTTCATGCTGGAACAGAATCGGGCTCCCAAAGTGCTGTTCCCAGTCCATTTGTTATGGGGGAAGCTGATTCATGTAGAAATCAAACCCAGTCCAGGTGTTGGCCGTATAGCATTTTCACAGCACTTTTCATCTTCAAAGTACTTAAAAGACAAAGGGCCGATTTCAGTCCATGGGTGCTGGGGCCCGCACTGCGTGAGCTGCACCAACTTGCTCTGGTTCTGGCAGAGCAGAGTCGAAAGGCAGCTCATTGCACCGCACTCCCATCCCTGCTAGTCTTCCTGGCATGGGCTGGGATACAAAGTAACAGCACCCCCATCTAATGCCCCCTTGCTGTTTCTTTCTGTAGGATGACATGAAGCTGTGTGGATTGGAATTAATTATATTTTAGCCCTTAACCCACTGTTTTGCTACTGTCCCAAATTATCCTTTCCATATTGTTGCTAGGGACCAATATCAGGCCATCTGATCCCTGGTCCCAAGTTATTCTTTTTACCTTTCCTAATACTGCAGTTATTTTGGCAGACCCCTGATCCTTCAGAAATCCCCAACTGGTGCAAGCTCTGCTAAAACTAGCATTAGTGGCTCGGAGAGTCCCTAAGCTCATTCCTTTGAGCCTCTTCGGTCTAAATGAACGGAGGCTGTTACTTTTACCTAGTTTAATTTCAACAGGTTCTGTCTCATCCGCCTTGATTGCATAGTAAACTTCCTGTGCCATCTGCAGCAACATATGGACAGGGTCCGTCTTTCTGCTAGAGAGCATGAATTTCTACTGAGCATTTCTGCATCGCTGTTTACAGTTTTGCGTCTATGCTGAGAGCTCAAATTTGGGGGCAAGAGGTTGTTCCTAATATATTTAAAACAGCTTCTTACTGTCTTTTTAACCCTACGTCATTCATTCAGTGGCCATCACACCAAGACAGTGTTGGAGTCAGTGGTGTTAAAGAAACTCAGATTACATTGAGTTTGGTGGCAAGCACACTATCTCAATGGGCTCCACAGAGGGAGACTAAGTGACCTGCTCAGAGTCACACCGGATGTTAATAGGAGAGCAGGACACTGAAACAAAGCTTCCAGGCCAGTTCCTTTACCCTGGACCATCTTTCTTCCTCTTGACTTCTATTTCTTTGATTCCTTTAGCTTTTCTTATTAGACACCAACTTTGTAATCTTCTTATATAGTCTTTATTTTCACATTTATTGCCAGGTCTTCCTCTCCCTTTCTCATAATTTATAAATTGCTGGGGGGGGGGGGGAGGTTTTTGGGGTTTTGGGGTATTTTTGTGGGGGGGGTTAGTATTTTGTGATCACTTCCAATTCTTTTAAGCAGGGTGTGTTTTTTCTCCAAAATCACATGTTTCTATGTTTGGGGAAACATGGCTTTTGGGGTATATAATAGGATGTCCTTGAACAACTCCCAGTTGTAAAATTGGCCTTTTACAGTTCTATTTTTACACTAGTTGGACCATATTCTGTGTACACAGAATAAATGTAACCAAATCGGGATCATGGGTATCTAGTCAAATTCTAATTTTAGGGTCAGTAGTTAACTCTTCTTTGTCCATCAGGATGATATTGAGTCATTCCATGTTCAGTCCAGGATCTCCGTATATAATTGTCATGTGTTGGTGCTATTTTAAACCTCAGATGTAGTGTTTGCCTGGATGCCAGTATGTATGAACTGGTAACATTTACTTGTACAAACAGAAGATAGCATTGATCAATGTGGAACTTCAGAGGGACCCGTTTGCCAAATCTCAAAGCAATTGTCAACATAAATTTAAAGTAATGAAGACTCATTATATATTTGTGTACTTCCCTGTCCAGAACATATTCAGACCTACAGAGGTAAGGTGTCCAAACCAGTACTCCAGTAAGTGCTTTCCCTACCCTTGTATTGGTCTTTGCTGCAGGCTCATTGAACCAGTCTTGAGGCATAAAAATCTTGACCCTTCGCTATGACCAAGTGATGCTGTGATGATTCGTCTCTAAGGAGTAAGTTGTCATTGAACTTTAAAGGCATGTATTATTGAGGAAATGTACTGAGAAGATAGGATGAAGCATACTATGTGGGAAGTATATAATCCCTTTTTTGGTTCAAATCTTCAAATGTTGGTATTCTGGAAAACCCAAGGTGATGTTGGTTAGAAGAGGGAAGAACTAGCTGAGATCCTGTCTCCCCCTGACATTGTAGGTTTTCAGCCTCCATACCTCAAAGTAGTGCAGTCTCAGGGTCCCTATTTGTTTCATTAGCCAGGTAGCATCAGTGTCTAAAATACACCCCCAGCTTGCTAGGAAAAGTTGCCTTTGCTTTGGGTGAGGACCTGGCCACGGTGATTCATATGTTTGTGGTGTTGAGGTTGGTTTGCCATCATTGGCTTAGGCCACCACCATCACAACAGCCCCAGGTTTAAATCCTCCCCTGGCTCTCAGTCATCTTCCAAGGTAAAGCTTTGGCCCTGGTTTTCAAAGCCATTAATGAATTGCATTAAAGACCTATGAGCCACTGTGCCAGCTGCATGCTCCTGTGGTGAAGATACAGATCACAAAGCTCTGAGTGAAGCATATGGGAGCTCCAGGTTGAAGGGGACCAGCCATGTAACAACCCCCCTGAGAAGATCGGGCAAAACAAGAGCCTCATATGAAGAAGTCCCACAACACCTTTCCTTCATAAGAGTGATGCTTTCAGTGCTGAACCCAACCCCTTCCCTTGGCTTTATGTTGGCTTCACAATGCAACGGTGATGGGCACCAGTCCCATTCCATTAGACAGATTTTTCATTCGGGTGTTTTCTCCTTTCCAGAGAGAAGTTCAGGGTTGATTTATAATGTACATTTGGAAAACACATTCAGAGCTAAGCTGCAGCCACTGGGGAGTGGAGGAAGAACAATTCAGTGGCCTGAACCTCTAAACTTTCCTTCAGGAGTTAGGCTACGACAGCCTTAACTTGACCATGCAAGTTCTTACTCTCCTCCTGGGTCATGCTTTAATGCTAACTGTAGCTGAAAGGGAAGAGTAGGACTTTGTACTTAAAATTCCCCCTGCTAGAGCTTGGGCAGAAGGGGTAGAGAGGGACAGGGAATAGCTAGGGTTAGGATGCCCGTTCCCACTACTTAGTGGGGAGTCACTGAAGGGGGCTGCATGTAACAGGACTGCAGTAATTGTCTCCTCCCGCACAGCAATGGCAGAACTGTGATTCTCTGGGTCAAAATTCACCCTCTCATCTGACCCTGAATGAGTCCATCTACAGGCTACTTCTTTTCTCAGGGCAGAGCAATGAGGGTTTTAGGTTGGCCTCATGCCTCTTAGGAAGGAGGCCAATGGCACCATTAGGATGTGTACCCAAAATGTCATAACCTTCTAGTGAGGCCATACTTGTTTCTGTTGCTTGTAGCCTTGTCACACTTCCTGTGTTTGTGCAGGAGGTCGGATACAGGGCCCAGGATGCCACACCTCCCCTTACCATCAACTCTTCTCTCGCCTTTTTTAACTCTTCCCCACATCCCTGTATCTCTTTGCTTTTAATGGGTGGGTAAAAGCTGAAAGAGATGGCACTCATTTGCCGATGCAGAGCACTTTTCCTACATGGCAAGTTTTCTATTGGATTTGCACCAAGCCCAGCTAGCTAGACTGTTGTTGTAATTACCCGCTTAAAAACTGAAAAAAGCAGCCACTGATTGGGATGAACTACAATTACCTGTGTGTTTCTGTATTTCAAATTGACCATATGGGGGAGACCAAGGGAGGGATAAGGGATGCTTAGAGTCCAGGAGGTGACATGGTTGGAGAGTTTGTTAATCAGGAGCCTAATACCTGATTTCCTAGGAGAGAAATATTTAACCTAGGAGCAATAGAGTTATCAGGGAAGAAGAGAGGCATTGATTGCTACAGTTTTGCTAACTCCAAAGAGCTCTCAGAGTAAATGTATCTTGAATTTATTTATACTGGGCAAAACTGCAAGCCTTGCTGCTGTGATACGTTCAAAGTGATAAGGCTTCCTTTTCATCATAGCGTGAGAGTTTTTGTCTCTAGGATATAAACATTAGCAATTACTAATATACTGCTCCTCTGGAGAAATTGTCTCTGAGCATCTCCAACCGAGTATGGGATCAGCAGGGCCCTTTGTGTCTGGCACCCCTTGTGCCAGAATGATGCCCCAAGACACTTTTTTAGTATGTGTCAAGACCTCCTGACTGTGCACATGACCTTGAAAATGCAGTGTGTTGGGCATGATCCTACAGAAATGCTCTTTGCTCCCAGCAGGCACAGCTGACCTGGGCCACTCCCTGTGCTCCACAGGTGCAGCTGGATGGTGCTGAGCAGAGTGCGTCCTGGTCTGTGCTTGCAGCTAACCTGCATGAAGCACCGGTTCAGCAGAATCTGGCAGCAGCTCTGGGGACTTTTGTAGCATGTACACGGCTTCTGAGAGTGAAAACACATGGCTCTGCAAGGCTTTAAGAGTCTATACAGTTAAAGCTAGTGACTGTAGCAGATGTAGTTGCTTAACCCGCAACTCCAAAGTGCCCCCACCTATTGCCAGCTGTCCTCAGCCCAGCTGCTAAAACTGCCAGCATCCCTCAATGCAGGGAGGGGTTGCATAAGCCATGGCCTGTTAGACATGAGCAGGTAAAAACAGAATTAATCAAGTTCATTTGACCAGAAAACACCTACCCCGAGACGACCATTCTGATTGCATTGTTCATATCTGGGTTGCATTCCCTAAATGCTCTGCCATCTATTTTAAGTGACACCACTACAGAATTTCACTCTGTGCATACCAGATCATGGTGCCGTGAAGTGGCTTTCGTGTAGATATGCTGTGGGCTGTGATGGAGTCAGAAACACAATGCAGGTCTCTGTCCCTCTGCTGTCATTGGTAGGCTTTGCCAATTGCCAGGGACAAATGAAGCGGATGGTACCGTTGCAAAGCAGCATAGCCTTGACAAGCTTATCAGCTGCACAAAGAACAGACATGAGCAATATGGACCAGACTCCAAGGGCAGGGGGTGAGCAGGAAGAACCAGCAGAAAAACAATCCCAGAACCAAGCTAAGTTACAGGCAAGAAGCATATTCTGCTAGCAAACACCCTATATTCTTAGCTGTGGCTTTTCTTTTCTTTCCTTTTTGAAACCAGACAGTCATGCTGCTTCCTCTTGCTCTTTGTTTTTTCTCCTTATCGCCGTTCTGTTTTTTCTCTGTGCCTTTTTGTTCTGACATGTTTCCCTTTCCCCACCCTGAAGCTAGTTTCCCTTCTCCCTTGCTGCTGCGGACACTCCTTTCCCCACTGGCAGCACTGGTCATTTTTGGCTGCTCCTGGATCCTCCCTATGGGGCCCTGAGAGCTGTGAGCCCACAAGTGTTGAAGTTGGCACTTTCTTCCTTTTCTTCTTCGGCAGCAGCAGCAGTGTCCCATGGCAGCAAATAGGCTGGTTGGCAGTCCCACTATCTTGAGAGCTGCTGCTGCAATGCTCTGCTTTGCAGTGAGGACCCTGGACACATGTAGAAGTAGTTGTCATCGGAGAAGGAAACCACACGTGGCCTGTCAGATCCCTTGGGCCACAGCGTGCAAACTTCTGCTGGTGGGGCTTTGCCTACAGAAATGCTAATAAAGAAGGGGGAACAAATGGAGTTTGTTCGCTGATCCTTGGGTTGCCACAATGAAAACAGATTGTTGCTCTAACAGACAATGCTTTTTGCTCCAATACCACTATCTGGTAAGTGCCTGGTATTACCGTTATCTGCACACCATGATAACAGCTCAATTCTCAGCCTTATCTCTCCTAAGGTAGAAACCAGTCCATTGTGATGTACAGTGCAAAGCTTTTCCTTTTGTCAAGTTAATGTCAAGCCAGTTCCATCATGCCGCCTTTCTCTGGACTACTGAACATATCTGTGGCAAGACATGCAGAGGGCAAGAGAAAATTAGCAAGTAGTTCGCTTTCCCTAGGAGTTCTCTGTGCCTTCCAGACAACCTCAGTAAGCCTTCAGTTGCCTAATAGTTACCCTGAGAGACTACACTAAATATGGTTGTTTCCTCTAGCTGGAAAAGATGGGAAGAAGTACAGTGGTATTATTGGCTCCATTTCCCAGTGGGCCAAATCCTCCAGGCAAATTTCCACTGTCTGCAATGCTAGCTATAAACTAGGTCTCTTTCTTCTTTCAGTGATGTGATTCTTCTTGAATCCTTCTAGTACAAGAGTGTCTGGCCAGGGAAACCAGTTGTACTGAGTGGGTAAGAGTTAACATTAAAGTCAAGGAGCTTTGCACGGCCACCTATTTGGAAACCTGTGAGGCAGTGCTGGTAACATTTTACCATGGCAAGTCTGTCAACGCAGGTTGTTAACACCTTGTTCTTTCTCCTGGGCAGTCATGGCCATTCACAACACTGCTGTACTCGAATACTGCCCTCCCTGCTCTGCAGGTCCTCTACCTGGAGCCCACTATCTGTTGCAAGGGGAAGATGGAAAAAGGAAACAAGTGGCATTCAAAGAGCTTCCCTGCCGCTAAGAGCATGTGGAGCTGCCCAATCTGGGGGCCGTATTATCTTTCTTCTGATCAGGAGACTGTCTTAGATTAGGTGACTTAGCTAATTGCCTTGTGGCACAAAAAGTGGTTCGTGAGAAAGCAGGAAATTCAAAATAAGTAAAATATTGAGCATGTCATAGCCAAGTAGCATGTTTATTGATACAGGAGGTCTATAGAGATATAGGTAGAGATCTAAAAATATGTGCAGAGATAGATACCATAAAGAGCCTCATCTGCTCCCTTATCTGAATACACAGCATTGCTCAGAAGTTTGTGGTTTCAGTAGAAGTTGTTGTTATGGACTGTAGCAGGCTTGCTGAATGCAAGTTGGATCCTTTTTGAACTATTACAATCCCTTTATAGTGCTTATAGTAAAGCACTGGAATTAGGCTACCCAGAGAGGTTGTGAAATCTCCATCCTTGGAGGTTTTATAAGACCTGGCTAAACAAAGCCTTGGCTGGGATGACATATTTGGGGGTGGTCTTGCTTTCAGCAGGGGGTGGACTAGATGATCTCCTGAGGCCCCTTCCAAACCTCATTTTCTATGACTCTGTGCTTCTGACATCAAATGATAAATGTTTTTCTATCTCACTGCATCGGTGATGTGTCAGATGCTGGCAGCAAGACTGCAGTGTACACACAAAAGCGGCTGTGCCAAAAACACCTGCAACCTTGACTGGTAAGATGTTGGTGTGCCACAGCAGACAGTGAGGGAGCTGCAAGGGACCCGATCCTTATTGTGCCAGCGCAGCCCCAATCCCTTCCCCATCATCCGCCCTAAGGCATGCGTGCCATGCAAATGCCTCGGTGTGCCATGCTCTGGCACCTGTGCTGGGGGTTACCTACCCCTGGTCTAGCTCCATCCTCCCTGAAACCATCCTTCAGGTAATTGAAGGCTGCTATTAAATCCCTCCCCTCAATCTTCTCCAGACTAAATAAAACCAGTTCCATCAGCCTTTCTTTAGAAGTCATGTCCCCCAGCCCCGAAACCATTTCATTGCCTTCCACTGGACTCCTTCCTGTAGTGGCGGGCCCAAAACTGGACACAGTACTCCAGATGTGGCCTCACCAGTGCCGAATAGAGGGGAATATCACGTGATGTTTATCATTTCCTTCTCTTCAAACTTCACAGCACACTGTCCTGTTTAGGTAACTGTTATCACTGTACCAGTTTCAATGTCTAATGCTGGAACCACTGCTAAAGCCCACATCAGTAGTCACTGCTAGCAGCACTGGGCTCTGGAAGTGGGACTGACTTTAGCTTATCATTTATTTTTGCTAGGTTCAGTTAGAGGCTCCAGTTTAGGTTAGTAGTATCATCCTAGGCACTGTACCAATATATAGTGAGAGGTAGTCCCTGCTTTAAAGAGATTACAATCCAGAAAGGCAAGTTAAGTGCCTAGGTTCCCTCTGCAATGAACAGGAAGACTAATTGCCTAAAAGGGATTCACAACAGCCGGCACACTGGGTGGAGGAATGGCCAAGCCAGCCGATGGGAAATGCTGAAAAGAAGATGGTGTCTGAAATCCTGCTTCCCTTCTGAATCCTGCCTCCTGTGTGAGCCTGGCGTTCACCGCCCAAAACCACATTTGAGCAATATAGGTATTGTTTCTTTGACTCTGGAGGACTGACTTATGTCCTGATGGTAGAGGTACCGCTACCCTCTTTTGATAACAGGCTGCTGGCTAGAACCAGTGGCCAGGAAGTCGGAGACCTGAGCTCTAGGAAAGTCAGACAGACAACCTTCTCCTGTCTCCTAGGAGGCGATAAGCAAGACTGGGGTCTATTGCAAAAAGCAGGCAACAATAGCATTGCCTCTTGTGCTGTGTCTTTGAGTGAAGGTGGCTGTGGCTCTTGTGCATCATGCCTAACTGAGCGCTCTTGGTGTGCGGTAGATGTGCTCAGAGTACACTTACCAGGTGGGGCCCTCAGGGGACCTACGCGTGGGAACACCTATTCTGTGAATCCCAAACAGCTTTAGGTGTGAGAGTGCATGAACTGCTTAACCTCTAAATACTCCTAGGCATGTGCAGGAGCAGAACTTGAAGCATCTAAATAGTTTTACAAGCAAAAATGTAGCCTCTCAAGCAGCTTTCTTGGACTTGGGCATCTCAATTCCACCTCAGTTTCACTTTACCTGCCTAAGTGCCTTTTGGGTCTTGCCCTAAGTGACTTGCCCAAGGCCTGTGGCAGGTCAAGAAACTGAAATACGGTCTTCTTAAAAACCTGGGTTAGTCTTTACAACCAGCAAAGCCACTTTCTCTGCCCAGCAAGCAGTGTTAACAGTGAGCCAAATGGGGTAGCATGCTTGTGGCGGAGCACAGGGTGCTCCTGCCACTTGCAACCAGTGGGTTGCGTAGCCCCGGTGCGAGGGGGCGGTAGTGAGAGGCCCCGGTGGGAAGGGGGCCACCGATGAGGAGCCCGAGAGGGGCGGTACATCGAGCCCGGTGAAAGGCCGGCACATTGATAGGCCTCGAGGAGGCTGGGTCCTGCGGTAGCAGCCCGAAGGGGAGAGTACCCTCGACTGGCCCATGCTGGGGCCAGGACCAGGTTGGTCAAAAAGGGCCAGGGGCCCACCGCGAGGGACGCCCAAGAGCCGGGGGCCTGGGGTCCCGACTGGCCTTGAGGTGGGCCAGGGCAAGAGGCCGAAGTTTCCGGGGGAACCACACCCGAGAGGGGAAGATAGCTTTGGGAAGGGAGAGAGCAGGACGGTGAGCCCAGTTGGGAGGTCAGTAGTGTGTGGGGCCTATAAGACCGGAGGCTCGAATATGGGGAGCCCCAGAGAGGGGGCGGTGATTTAAGGAGGGGAGGAGTGTGGCGGAGCACAGGGTGCTCCTGCCACTTTAAGGGCCTGGAGTGGGCAGCCTCCAGGTGCCTGATTGCGGCAGCCATTTTGAGGCCTATATAAACCAGGCAGTTTGGCTGCAGGAGGTCAGGCAGCAACATCGCCTGGTCTTAGGGCTGCTGTGAACGACCCGGAGGTAAGGGGGAGCTGCAAGGGGATGGCAGGAGGCTCCTGGTCCTGGGCATGACCTGAAACTGCACCCTGCCGGGAGTAGGTGGTCTGGTGGGGCTCTCAGTGGTGCGGGAGCCCCCAGGAAATGCCAGGCCAGTGATCACCCCGGTGAAAGGCGGGTCGGGGCGCCTTAACCCCTAGCTCCCACCACCACCGGGTGGGTGACCCCTGAGTTGGATGAGGGCCAAGAGGGCCAGTGTTATGAGGGCCGAGAGGGCCCGTGTGTGTGAGGGGCCCAGAGAGGGCGGACCCCGAGAGTGGGAGTGATGTGGGCGAGGTGCCGCGGTTGCTTCTAGGAGGAAGGGAGTGGTGGCACGGTGAGGCCCGAGGAGTAGAGTGAGTGGCTAGAAAGACCCAGCCCGAAGGGGAGAGTCCCCTCGACTGGCCCATGCTGGGGCCAGGACCAGTGAGGGTCAAAAGGGCCGGGGGCCCACCGCGAGGGACGCCCAAGAGCCGGGGGCCTGGGGTCCCGACTGGCCTGGAGGTGGGCCAGGGCTGGTAGCCGAAGGTTCCGGGGGAACCACACCCGAGAGGGGAACAAGGCTTCGGGAGGGTGAGGTAGCCCAGATGACGGCGGAGTGGCCGCCTGAGGAGAGAAGACTATAGTGGGGTCGCGTAGGAGATTCTGGGGCCCAGCGTGGGGCCGGTGAGATGTTGAACACCATGATGCCATCTGCGAGGCTTGGGCTGGGGTATTAGGGGAGGTCGGAGCCGCAGAGCGCCCCTGGGCATCGGGGCAGTCGAAGGGCAGCCTCCCGCTTAATTAACATCATAATTGAACTCAGTATCATCAAAGGCGTGGCGGGCGAGATGAGCGGGCGGTTGCCCAGAGACAGGTGGGCGGGCCATGAAGAGCTCGGCCCTGAGTAGGCCTGCTGTCACGGTGACAGGCGGGCGGGCCACAGAGCTCGGCCCCGGGAGGCCCCCTGTCACAATGCTGCACACTTCACATGACAACTTGTATAACCACAAGGCAGCCTCACAGCTTGAAATGAACCCTGGGCTGCTCTGAAAAAAAATTCAACAAGACTATTTAGCTGCTAAAAAGATGCAGTTCCCAATTCTCATGATGAACTGAACAGGCAGCTACTAACTAAGCAGCTGTTTCTTCCTCTACAATGGCTGTTCACCACGACTGATTCAAGGCAGCGCCAAAGGATAGAGCCAAACAGAGCCAAGCACCCTCTATGCTCAAGGTCAGTTGACAGTATACCATAAGGCATACTGCACATCTGCTGGCTGCACAAGGCTAGAGTGCCACCTGCTGACTGTAACTCTGCCTCTTTTAAATTAATGAGTAACAATATAGGCAATGCAATTTTTTTCCGTGCATGTGTGTTATGGTTTGTGTTCTGGTAATGCCTAGGAGGCCCCAGCCCAAGACCAGGAACCCACCAGGCTACAAGCTGAACCGTTGCTGTCGGCAGTCCCTCGGAGTCGAGGACGACGTCCATCAGGCTTGGGTCCTGGGGTGAGAACTGGAAGAGAGCAAATTCAGATTGGACATCAGGAACAAATTCTTTACAGTGAGGGCTGCTGTCCTCTTCCTTGGAGGTATTTAAAAGGAGACTGGACAGACACCTGGCTGGGGTCATCTGACCCCCAGCACTCATTCCTGCCCAGGGCAGGGGGTCGAACTCAATGACCCCTCCAACCCGAACATCTATGAAACTATACTGAACAAACCTGTAAGAACAGACAGTCCCTTTCCTGAAGAGGTTAGTCTTGGACAAGAAATGGAGGGAGAGGGGAAACATCTTAGTGGTGTAAATTCACAGTGACCCAGCAGGTCAGGAGCAGCGCACAGGTCTCCAGATTTCTGTTCCAAGTATGGTCTTGCTGTCGGTCCAGGTTGCCATCCTATGTATATTCTTTTACAGATCTATATTTTGAATACAGAAAGTTTTATACTCCCGCATGATGATTAGAATCCAGTAAAGACTGATTCCTTGGTGGTCGGCATTATGGGAACCCTGTAACCACCTTGTTTTAGGTAAAAGAAATGCGGTAGAAGTTAAGCAGGCAACATGCATACCAGCCCTCTCTGATCCAGACGATTGGGAGCAGAAAAGGGTTGGGTTAGAAAAGGAGTTTTGGAACCACCAAAGAATGGTGTTTTGCACCTGTTAGCAGTAGTGTTGCACTACGACACAAAGGAGGAACCCTGGGAAGGAACTACCAGGAGGTTAGATAGTCTTGGGAGAAAGCTGCGCTTCTTGGCCCAGACTCTGACCAACTAACACCACTCAGTTTAGTTATGTCCTATTGTGTTGCCATAGGAGAAGGACTCCTGGTTTGAACCAGAACCGCTCTGTTCTAGGCCATGTACTAACACAACATGAAAACAGTAGCTCTCATCCTACAAGAGGGTCCAGGCTAGCCATAAGGGAAGAAAGAATCTGTGCAAGTTAGAGAAGCAAAATTTCTGCACTTGGCGCTGATTGTATTTTACAGGCAATCTGGAAGGTCTTACAGGAATCACTGGAGTAGTCCCTGTTTATCAGGGAAAAAAAAGATAGCAGGATATAGCTCTTACTACATCTCAGCACACCTAAGATCCTGACAGCTATGAATTTCAGTGGCTGGCAGATCCTCACCTCAGCCCTTTGCTAACTCCTGCTAGTGCCTGGTTGTCCTTTGCTGTTTTTCCAATAAAATGCCCCTGAGACAATGCATGGTGTAATTTCAAAGTGAGAGCATCTTTCATAACAAAATGAAAACAGGGTAGATCCACAAATGGCAAAGTACTAACACAACCTGTGGATAAGGATGGATGACACCATTGGAAGAAACCAGGAAGTTGCTGGTGTGGGGCACAAGCAGGAGCAAGTGGTTGAACCAGTGCTTAAAATCGACTAGTGGCAGAGAGTCATGTTGCGTAGTGGGCCAGAAGAACATAGCAAAGCAGATGATGAAAAAGAAGGGGCTACATGCCAAGTGGTTGCCAAGAACATTTTTTTTTTTCTTCACTGGAGGTTGAATCAGAGACCTGGATTAAGAATATGCAAAACTATTGATTCTTGCTAAGCAAGATGCTCACAATCCATCTAGCAATCCTTGAGCAAAATGGTCCCTTCATCTTCACCATTCTTAAGAAAAGGACTCCAATAACGTTTGCATCTCCTTCTTGTCTTTCTCTGCCCATACTCAACATCTCATGCCCAATCACCATGTGACTGAACCTGCACAGGTTCCTAGACTGATTTAATTAGTTTAGCCTGTTTAAATGAATAAATAGTCTAAGTTTTTAACCTGTGGTCCCCTGGGGGTCCACAGACTATGGGCACAGACAGAAGTGATAATTTTCACTCGACCTGGCCCCTGAAAGTGCTTTACAGCCATGACCTAACACAAATGCATGGCTGCAAAGTGCTTTAAAAGGGCCCGATCCTGTGACAATCTGAACCCTTGTTATGTGAGGGGTCAGATGAAGGTAAGCGCTCCAGAGTGCAACGCCTTCATTAACTTGTGTCTGCACATCCCAGGAGCAGGGCCACGCTGACGAAGCCCAGCCCTGCTCCTGGTGCTGTTTTCAGAATGGAGGACAGGGGAACAGAGGAAGCTCATTCTGGGGGTTGCCCAGCCAGCACTGGAGGGTGGGTCAGGTGGCTTGGAGCCCACTCCCCCGAGGTGGAAGGCTCCAATCCACCTCCCTCCCCCCAATTCCAGCATAGGCCAGGGAACAGAACAGGCCTTCCTCCCATCCTGAGACAGCACCAGGGGCTGGGAGAGGGGGTGGGTAGGGCTAGGGGAACAGGCTGCAGAGATGCAGCCTCTCTCCTTGGATTGGCTCCAAATTGGAACTTGATCCCCCACCCTCCTGACCCAAGAGCTAATGTTTGTTGGGTCAGGAGGACTGGTCTAACTCATGGCAGTTTCTGTGAAGCGCCATGAGTTAGACTCAGAAGCTGCACTTCTGTCTGTGTCCTGTGTCTAAGAGATCTGTGAAAGATGACTGTGATTAATCAAAAATATGTGAATACCCACATTTATAGTCAAAGGAGTCCGTACCTCCATTTGAAATCTCCAAAGGGGTCTGCAAATGAAAAATGGTTGAAAACCACTGGTTAAACAAAATGTCTTGGAACTACAGGTGGTTCTTTATTCCCTCCGCCCTGGTTCACTGGTGGCCTGTCCAGTACCCATATGTATTGCTATTACCCATCATAAATGCCCTTTGTTCATGCAGTTTGTACAAGATTAAATTATGCTACTAAGCTTCTTTTCCACAGGCAACAGACACGTATTTGTTGCGACTTGTGGTGCAATAGTATCTGCAGGGCCCAGGCAAAGACAAGCTGCATGTCATTAAGATCCAGGCACTTAAACTTTGATCCTCACAAGTACTTAGGTACATAACTCCCATGGAAATAAAAGCATGTTAGGTGTTGAGACTCTGGGCATTAGTTTACTTGAGGTTCTGAAATTCCCAATGCAAACAACCTGCCAGAAGGCCTGTGGCAGAGCCAAGAAAACAATCCATGCTCCATTGTTTTAGGCTATCCCCACAAACATCCTCTCTCCCCCGGCCTGGACTGGAGTAGCTAGCAAACAACAAAGCCAGACACTTAAGCTGATGTCCAGTTTCAGCAGACAAGTCTCATTTTGCAGCTTGAGTGGTTAAAAAAACCTGACAGTGCTTGCAGAATGATGATGTTTCACTTTCTTTTTTTACTGAGATTTTTTTCAGGCACAAAGATTTCTCTCTCACAGGCAATTTCCTGAATGTTTAGACAAATCCCTCCAACATGGCAGCATTTGATCACTCCTCAGCGGCCGCTGGAGAACTTGCATGAACCTGTTGAGGGCTTTCTTCTAGCCTCAAACCCTCATTTGCAGTTAGCAAGAGGTGAAGTGGAGTTTGTTGAAGAAGCAACAGCAAGAAAATCCAATACACTCTTGATTAGATTAGCTAGACACCAGAAGCTTAACCCAGAACATTAAAAGGAGCCAGCTTTTTCCTTTCTCTCCCTTTTTTTCAGGTTCTTGGGTGCCTAAATATGAAGATGGCACCTAGAGGGATTTTTGAAACTGTGGTAGTGCCTAACTGCAATGATTTAATCACTGTAAGTCCCTGATCTGTATCTTTAGCTGTATCTGCCAGCTTTAGTATAACAAGAGAAATTCTATAGTTGGACCTGAGTGATTCACACCCAAGTGTACCAATGCAAAGGTTTATCTGCAGTAAGCCACTGGAATGGTACCAGAAATGTGAATTCAATCAAACCGGGAGCATCTGAGAAGTCCCATTATCTTCCAAATAAATTACATTAAAATGAGTGTAGTCATCTGAGGAAATAAATCTAATGTTCGTCTCAACAGAGGAGGGGTTTAGACTCCATTCTGAGCGAAATCAGTAATGGCAGTGCTGATCAGTCAGCACATCAATCCTCCCCAGCAGTGAGTCACAGCAAGCCAAATGTCTCCTTGGTATAACTCTGTCAAAGTCAACAAAGTTACACCAGGGATCTTTTGAAACCATAGGCTGGATCCATATGTGCAGGAGCTTGTAGTTTGTGGTGCTGCAAACCTCTGCGCCATGCCACAAACTGCACAATTTGCACCTTAATCAGCGCACAGCACTGCTACCTTGCAGCACCGGGGCAAAATTTGCTAGGGGAAAAAAAACCTGGGAAAAAGTGGCACAAACCACACCAAAGTGGCAGGCGCAGGGTCAAATGCAGAAATGGGGGAGCAGGCAACCCATCTCTGCATGCTGTGGAGCAGCCCATGCTGAGGCACCCCTTGTCCCAGCCAGCCACTCCCTTGCTGGCTGGGACGCAGGGTGCCTCAAGACAGGGGAGCAGGCAGCCCTGGGTTGGCTGCTCCCCTGTCTGCAGGGGCTCAGCACAGGGGCTCCACTGCAGACCCCCCACACGGACGCACACTGCACCCCAGGCCGTTGCAAAGCAGATGCCCCCAGCACATGGGACAATGTGTCCTGCTGCAAAGCACATGGGCAGGGACGTGCACTGCGGCACAAAGGAGCATCACAAATTTGTGCTACTACAATGCATGCTGCTGGAAAGGCACGCCCCTGCTCGTGTGGACATGACCTTAGTCTTCAACCTCCCTAGCAGAAAGCCCATGCAAATGCTTCTTTTCCTTTGGAGAAACTCCCTTCTCAGAAACAAGTTGCTTTATCAATGCCCAGCATTTGCCTTGTCCTCACGCCCTTGGAGTTGCAGAGGAACCCACCAACACAAATAATAAATCACAGACTTCATGTAAAAACTTCCCTGGCTGTTGAAACTCTTCACCAGTGCCACTCACTCTGTAAGACAGACAGCATTCCTCACGTCTCGGATGTGAAGCTGGAGATTGACCAGTGGCCTGTTTAATGATGCCTCTGTCTCTCTGGGGCAGGCTCAGATCGCAGGCAGCTAGCTGCACAGCTTGGTGGCCTCCATCTGTTTCATTGGTTCTCTCATGGATGACCGAGGCTCAGCTTGATCCAAAATGTTCTCTATGATAAACAAGAGAGGAGGGAGATGAAGGAATTCAGACGTGTAATCGGGTGGGGGCTTTCTTTCAATGCCCAGGGCATGGAGTGTCACCCCTCTCCTGCTAGCTCATGCCTTATCTTCCTCGCATGACTCTTTAAAAACTCAGAAGAGCAGCTCTCTGAATAAGAGGGGTTTGTTTTCCTATGATTTTACTGCCAATGAAAGGTGTTTGCTTGATGTGCCTGGAAACAATGTTCTCCTACCGTGGAGCAGACACAGGAGCCCCAAGGGAGCACATACCGCTTAACTGTTTGGCAGTCTCAGAGACATCACTTGTTCTAGTGACAGAGCTCCCCGTCTGTCCGTGAGTACGTGTCGCCCCTGTACTTGTATCGCTGAAAAGTACTTACCCCAGAAGTGCACTTATGTAACCGAGAGCACAGAGTTATATGCTCCAAAGAAATTATACTTACATTTATAATTATACTTACATTACCCTTATTGCCTCTTGCTTGAATCATTTTAAATCCCCCTATTTGTGTCTTTTGTCATATGCTGCAACCCAAATCTGAGCTGTTAGGGCATTCATCTTTTCCCACGGTGCTTTGTCTGCGTCTCAACCCTGCCTTGGCCAGACCAGGTCAATAGATAGATTAGCCTCTATGTCTATGGCCTCAGAGGTAATAAGTCAGTTTTACTCCCAGCCCAACACTAACCCACCATGAACTCTACAGAGGCCACCAAACTCTTCACATAGGGCATAGCTCAGATGGATACATTCCTACTTCAACATATTGGCCCCCAAGGATCTGAGAGTCAGATCTTTCCAGCTTCTGCTTGTTATTAGTTGGCAAGTGGAAACTAAAGCAAAAGATATAAACAGGAAGGACTGCTCAAAGGGTTGGCTTCATCCTACGAAAGTAGGCGGCATGTTCTGTTGTAGCCAAGGCACTTGTCATGCACAACACCTTAGCAAGTGAAAGATCCACTCATTACCCTCTGCATTGCAACTTCAAATGCGAGTGCCCCTACGTAAAGGAAAATTAACACTACTTTGAGAAGAAGTCCTCCATTCTTTGCAGTATCAGTTCCCAACTCCCTCCTTAGCCCAACTCACCAAGTAGGCCAGGCTGGGTAATGGCTGTCGCACTGTAGTCCAAGGTACTATGAGCTTTAGTCTAGACTAATCTCATCACATTTGTTTCACCTATGACCAAAACTACATGTGAACCCAGATCAACAGCCAGGTTTTGAGTCCAGTTTCAATGGCTGTCTCAATACCATGCGATAGGCCTTGCAATACTTGTGGCTGTTTTTTCTTTCTACCCGCTGTCAAGCTGTTCTCTTTGCAGCCTGTGACATGGTGGAGGGAGGCAAAGACAGCTGAGCTCCACTATCCACACACTTCAAACCCAAATTTGTTGCTGTCAGGGGTCAGTTCATCTCATTTTCCTCAACTCCATGTCCCTGGCTATCCACTTGTGTGTGACCGGACCCAAGTGTGCCACTGGTATCCCTCTTTAAAAATGCTAAGGCCTCAAAAATTCATCACTCCCACTTTTATTTTTCCAGCTATTTACTTCCTTTGGGAACCAGGGGGAAGGCGCATTCAGGCACAGACAAGCTTTCCTCTCTCAGGACAGCATTTCAGGCTTTCACACAAAAGGGATTTTTAAGCAATCCAAGCACAAACAATAAAACAAAAATATGCAAGAGTCAGTATTTTTTGTGACTGGTGCATGTGACAGTGAGAACTTGGTTCATTGCCTATTCTTGGGCTTAGAAAAAGTACATCTTTAAGTTTACAGTGTTATTGGCCCAACTACAAAGGATAAAATTCCCCTTAAGCCTTTGCCCAGGGCCTGATGATGATTCCAAAAATAATAAAGACTCCTTGAGGTTGGAAACTCCAGTTCAGAGAGATTTTGTTCGTGTTTTGTAAATGATACACAAAAATTCATCCAAATGAATGGAAAATGCGTAAAAGGTTTGAACATGATGTAGTGAGCAAAACCAACACTAAGATGGAAATAATTTACTTAATTCTTTGCAAAGCGCCTGTCGTTTCCAGACAGCTGCTTGCGGGGTCTCTGCTGATAACCCATTGCCAGCTTGTGAGGTGAAACTTTATGAAAGCAGAGATTGCAGACAGTGCATTGAGTTTTTGTGAGAAGGGAGAAGAGGGAAGGGGAAGAAGGAAAGAGAGGGGAAACAAACAGTTCCTACTTCTTCTTTTTCAGGGAGGATAATTGCGCTTAAAATCTGATCTTTCCCAGTAACAGGGTTGCTGATTTCCATAAGAGATAAAAGTATCTTTGGAGAGAAGAACTTAGGAATTTCAGCCAGATCCGTGTTGATGTATCAAGTCCAGGATCCTGTTTCTTTGACAGTAGCCAGTACGTGGTTTTCAGAGACGAGCTCAAGAGGAAAGACCATGATGGAACAACTCGCTCGCAGGAAAGCTGCTTCTTGTGTCAAGTGTCCATGCTCTGAAGCACGAGGACCTATCCTGCTGAGCTCTTAGCCCCAAACATACCAGCTGGCAATGAATTTTGCAGGCTATCAGTATGGGTAATAAACCATTCACTTTTGTTGCTTTCCAGTTTCGTTCAGTGTCTCATCCTTTATGGTGGGGGAAGAAGAGCACCCAGTATATCTTGTCAATTTGTCATCTGGCCTGCTCCTGTAGCACTTCATAAAATCACTTGTCTCAAATCTTGTCCATCAGAAAGAGCTGGTATGGGCGGCTAACATTAACCGTGGCTAATTATCTATCATATCCAAGCTATGAAAAAGTTAGTTAATGAGAAAAAAACCTATTCATGAGACCGGCTCAACTGTGCATCTGAGCCAGGCTGTTGGCTGATAATTCACCCTTAATTTACCTGTCTTTCAGCGCTGGTAGAGCTGCAGTGCTACTAGTCATGGTAGAAGTGTTGGCCAAGGCTGGTCCAGGCATTTTTACCCTTGTGTTTTCATACCACTAGAAAAATACTTGGATTCGGGGTGCTTCCGCCAGTGCTCAGCCTGGAGCAGGTGAGAAAATACAGTGCGTGTGCTAATGTGCACACAACCTGCAGCTCTGCTCCGGCAAGTTATTGTGAACAGACAAACTCCCGAGTGTGCAGGGAGCCCCACTAATTTCCGTAGCGCATTCTGGGATCGACTCATGCTGACCATCTTGCAGGCAGCTTGGACTTTGATTCTAGGTCATGTGTACAGCAATCCCTACAGCCACAGATCTGCAAGACATGCCGGTGTCAATGATCATCCTGATTTCTTTAGGAACTTAATTTCAGAAACACCCAAGTTCACTTATTTTTTAAATAAACAAAACCTTGGATTTGGTTGCTCATTAATGCCACTTACAGCACATAAAGTGTATCGGGATAATTCCTGTGCTCATTCATTTGAGAGGAGCAGAAGTTGTATAATCCTCCTTGGTCACACAAATTATCCAGAAGAGAGTCTCTTTCAAATGTAGTCAATGTGCCGCTTTGGATAATGCTTCCCATTTTTCTAACCAACAGAGAATTACATTTCTCAGCTAGATTTTCTAATGCAGAAGTCTGGCTGGCATGTTTGTTTAGACAGTGAAACAAACCTCAAGAGACCAGATTGTAGGACAAACATGTTCTTAAATATTTTACATTCAAAACAGCAAAAGCATTTGAAAAGAACAGTGGAAATGAGTGTTTAACCACGTTTATGCTTTGTGTATGGCAACAAAAAAACCGGCATGCCAGTTATCATTTACTTTAGGAAATGTTCTGGTAGTCACAGATTCAACAGTGCCCACACATATACAAAGAAAAAGCAATAGTGGGGGAAAAAATGATAAATTGTTGCTAAGGTTATTTGTTAGTATTTCCCAAATCTGACATAGTCTGTGTAGGGCTTAATAGTATTATCAGCTTTCAACACATCTATTTCAGTTTTCATGTATACTGGAGTTTGCATATCCACATCGAGCAGAGTATAGGAAAATAGGCCACAGAGAAGTAGGGCTAGAAGGAACCTCAGAAAGTCATCTAGACCAAGCCCCTCACACCCAAAAGGCCCAGGATTTGGGCTCACTTTGAACTCAAGGTATGAACCTCCTTGGCTGAAACATCCTAAAATGATTTCTGGCCTGTTCCTACCAGGCGTAGTACCGGAAACATTAAAAACACCCTTTAACTTGCCACAGGTGAAGCAGGGAGACAAGAGCACTAGGAAAGCATTAACCCAAAGTTACCTTTAATAACGCCCTGAGCAGCTTTACTGTACCTTAACAGGGTGCGTTCTTACCAGGCAATAAATACACTGCTATTTTTTGTCACTTTTAAGAAACAAACCCTCTAAATTTCTAACATCTCTTTATAAGCTGCCTCACTGCAACTCAGTCCATCTCCCCTGTTTTCTTCTTTTAGTGGCCGGTAGAGGGTGCTGTTAAACTTGGCAATGATTTCACTTCTCAAAGGTCAACCAAACCCAGTAATAAACCTAGTCCTGGTCCCTCCCTCACACCCAAAAGGCCCAGGATTTGGGCTCACATTGAACTCCTACCCTCCTGCTCATCTATCAGATCAGCTAAGAGGACAGTCTTATTTTACTGCCAATTTAAATCATCTCACTTTATCTTAAAACAGATAACAGGGATCAGAAGTTATGCAGCTGCTGCCAAGCCTTGAGACAAACGCACATAAGCGTGTGCTGAAGCCTCTGGACAAGAGGAACTCTGCCGAGACCTTGCAACTGGAATAGAAACTCGGGCCTTTGGACCTGATCATGCCCCTCTGGTTCTGGCTCTGGGTTGGATTTGAGGAGCCTGCCTTTAAGATCCAGTGCGATTACAACCTCATGATATTGGGATTCTCGTACAAACAGCTTTTCTCGTGAGCCAGCTGGCCACTATAGTGCAACCTCATATGACATTGCTGAGTTTGCCTTGTCTTGTCCTGAAATCTCACAAATGTCGCAAAGTGAGAACCCAGCTCTACGCCCGAGGTCAGGCTTTTGCCTCAGCTCCTCTGCCCCATCTGAAATGCTGACCCAAACCTAATCCAGAGGCAAGTACCTCCGGCTTGGCTTCACTTTAATGCCAAATCACAGTCCCTATTACGATGCCCAGAAGGAATTTCTGAGTTGTTATCCCAAAGGTACAGCTTCCAGTATTTCAAAGCCCTCTTCCCCATTGCTCTCTGCAAATTTTCTCAGTCTCCTAATTCACTGTGTTAGCAATGTAGTGCCTCTGAAATGAAAGATATCGGAAAACTGCAATGGCGGGGAAATGAATGGAGAGGGAAAAAGGCAGGTGAAGGGGGACCTGCTGCTCTTCAGCAATGATTCCTACTGTATTGTGCTTTAATGAGCAACACAAGCTGACTCTAAAGTGAGACTTGCACAACTCAGCTACCCCATAAAAAGGTACTCATAAGTATAATACTTTTCAGGTGAAAGATGACTGGTACCAAGTTATTAGCAGTAATAGGAAAATGAGACACACAAAAGCAAAAAGGCTCCTAATGCCTGAATGTGGAAAATGGAAGGAGGGACACGTTATATACTGCAGCCTCCACCAGCTGGTATTTAAAACATCAAACAAACTTCAGCACACAGCTTTTGCTTATTTGTAGCTCTCATTCTTGGCTCGGGCTCATCTGTTAGGGTAGACTTTGGCAGTTTAAAATATCAGGCAATAAACTTCTCTTACTTGCATTTTACCTCCATGTGAACTTTGTGGGAAGAGTTAACCATTACGATTGCCACATATTCCAGACTGGCCATGTGCAGAATCAAGAGATGACAATTGTATTGAGTGATTCTTACAAGTGAGGGTTAATGCATATAGAAATGTATAAATGGTCAGCCTCTTATTTTAAAGAAAAAATGTATATGTACCAGTATTAAAAAATGAATATGGTAAGGGATGCTGCATGAAGTCAAAATGATGCCCTCTGCCGATATCCACGTGTAGCAGTGCTATAGTTGCAATATTCTTTAGCTGGCAGGTATAGTTTGTCTTACAGGTGAGAAAACTCTGCTTTATGAGTCTTACAAAGTCTTTGGAAACTTTTAAACCTTATCCTAAATCCTGACGGGACAGGATAGGTAAGTGGGATAGGTAAAAGACTGACAACTGTAATTAGGTCTTTATTGTTTGTTTATAACTATGAGAGTAGCCAAGTATTGGAACAGGCTACCTAGAGAAATTGTGGAAACCTCCATCCTTGGAAGTTTTTAAGAGTACATTAGACAGACACTTAGCTGTCAGGGATAATCCTGCTTTGAGCAGGGGCTGGACTAGAGGACTTGTGAGGTCCCTTCCAGCCCTACTTTCATATGAACCCAGTTCACTGAGTGGAGATCCTCCAGTCCCACTTAAGACCTTTCTGCTCTACTCGGTTTTCTAATTTTTGTTCTTATTACTCTTCATCTTTCCCAGTGTCTGAGATACTAAGAATCAGGTGCTTGGTTTGGTCCATCACCCAAAGATTGAAGAGGTGATGCCTCTTCAAACATTTGGACCTAAGATACATTTCACTCAGTGCTATGTCTCTTCTAAAATACTAAAAGGAATAAAATTATCTTTCTAAGCATGATCATACTGCATCTGATGAATATATTCAGTATCACAGTTTAAGAAATACCTCCACATAACATGGACAGTAAGATGGATCTATTAAATAAACTGATTCTTTAAGAACATAGGTATGTATATACACCAGAATAGATTATAAATAACATCTTAACTTCATTAAAATCAAAGGCAAAACTCCCTTTGACTTCAATCATGCCAGAATTTTACCTTCTGGGTTTTTCTGGGCACGGATAGGGGGAAGAAGAGGGAGACAGAATATGTTTATCACTTATTCTTAATTACTTTAAGGAGGGGATCTAAAAAGAATTACTGAATATAGAAAATGAGAGAGGTTATACTGCTCACTTGGGTCCCAATTCCAAAAAGTATTTATGCATTCATTCATATTCCGCAAAGCACTTAAATCCTTGCTTAACTTAAGCATGTGCTCAAGTTTCAATGAAAATGTCCCACTCCTTGGTATTTAATACTTTGTTAATATGAAGGGAAAAACTTACTCTGAACTATAGTTATAAATTGAGAGACTGACCTTCTGCTTAATATTCTTAAAGCTAACAGGTCATTTTTCTCCTAATGACTGTTCAGAACTCCTATTACCATCATATGAATGTATTAAAGGAAGAAAAGGCCACAGTAGCAATCTTCTTTATACACAGGCAAAGAGAGTCATATGCAAGACTATTTATAGATTTCTCCTCCTAGAAAATTACAATGTAGTTCTGGCTTTAAAAAATGTTGATAGCAATGGTAATGTATAATACATAACTGACCTTCGCAAGAGAGAATTTTAAGATAATCAAAAGTTAATTGTGCCAGCTGATTAGACAGCTCATAAAAAGATGTCCATGAAAGCCTGGTACAGAAAGTCTGCACCAAAAAATAAGACAGTAAATAACAAGAGAATGTGAGTCACAGCCAGACTATACACAATGAGCCTTGTAAATAAAAGATGCCGACCAATATGTTCTCCCAGTTTTAAATTGCAACTTCATAGTTTGGCAGTGAATTCACGAATTCAAAAAATATAAACACATTAAAGAATTTATGCCGAGAACGTTTTGCAACTACTCCAGACTGACAAGGAGGACTTGTTGGCGCAGTTTTCCACCTGCTTTTTCCTTTATTACTCTTGACATTTCATCATCAATATACTGAGTTTACCTCTGCCCAGAGAATACCATCTCAAGCACGCCATGGAAATGGCAATACCACAACTTTAACCTCGCTGTTCTGTTGGAGGTATTAAAATGCGTGCACTGAAAAGCCTAAAACATTTGTTTGGGAGAAACAAAATCAGACTGAACGAGAACAAATGATTTAGCAAAGTAAAACTGAAAAAAATGAAGACTGGCACTTCACGCATTCTCTGCAATAGAGCTTCTGGCAGCAGAGGCAGGATGCCTCAGGGGGCTGGGAGAGACCTAATGTTTGCCAAAACTCAATTCGACTTCAAAATTATGCGCTTGCTGGCTCAAGTGCTAAACATGCACTCTAGACCTCAGAGTCTGCCTGCTTGGAGTCACAATGCCCAAAATGGGGCAGCAGCTGGCAGGTTTCTTAATGTGTTTTGAGGATTGTGAAGGATACTTTTCCATCTTGATTTTTTTTCATTATAGTTTCATCCTAGGTATGAAAACACTGTAGCTTGTCCTAAAAAACTTGACATACTGTTTCTGTTGGCTGGCTATTGGCTTCTATTTTCCAAAGCAGCTGATAGTCTGTTATGGGAAATGTCATGAAATTAGAAAAATTCAGTAATGAAAATCCTGACTAAAGAAATCCTCCTGTTAGTTCAACAAAAAGGCAAATACAAACTTGAAATAGCCTTTCAATATCTCTCCTAGAAACAGGTTTGAAAAATGAGGCTTACATCTTGGGGGGGGTTAGAAATTGGGTTTTATTAGAATTAACCCTAAACGATATGGCCCTGCAATGATAATCAGTAAACTCATCTTTGAATGACTCATCCAGAAAGTAACTTACACTGCTACTCCATATCTGCTTCCAATAATTCACAAATATATAAGCAGGAAAGGTAAAAAAATATCAAAAGGCGAAAGCAACCCTGTTTTCCATGTTGTACATTTGTGATGCCTCACAAAAATGCAAGTTTTGGAAAGCATTTTAACTTGTGAAATGCAGAAAGTAATTCATGCTACTTAGGAATTCCCCAGCCTTGCAGTTTAGGAAACAGTTGTTTCAGGGGTGTTTGGTATTAGCTATCATGCAAAACCAATTAGTCATTCAAGCCATTAAAAAGGTAAGTATCCCTTAAAAGGATGTTGTGCTTTTTCAAGCTTTAAATGCAACTGTTATAAACACAAAGACTGTTCCTGAGAGTTGAGTTAATTTTTCATTGCTTGTCCTAAAAGACTTCTTTGGATCATGTGTTGTAAATTCTTGATGCTCTTTTTGCTGCAGATTGAGCCTCTGATGAATTCTCGTCCTGTTCCTCAGACTTCTTCTGTTTTAGATATATGTCTGACTTTAAGAAGCGGCTGTAGCTGTCGTACTTCATGAGATTGAATATCTGGTGGGGGAGGACAAAACACAATGACTCATAGAAAAGGAGAAAGGAAAGTAGGAGAGTTGTAAAATGGATGTGTTCTGTCAGCACTAAAACACGTTGACGAGAAGGCATGACATTAGAATTGATCTACTCTGACAAGGGATTATGCAGAACAAGCTGTATTACAGGTAGTGGTTTCACAGTCCTGCCCCTTCCTAATCTGATCAATTTAAGAGTCAAACGGCATGCCACCCGACTGCCAGCTCTGCCAACTCAGCCTGAGATCTGAATGTCAGATTCACACATCAACACCTCCAGCAAAGGTTTTGCAGCTGGAACTTACTTAACAATTGTCAGGACATAACCCAGCTCCCTCCCACAACAGAATTGGTTCTGTTTTATTGCTGGTGGCTCTGCAAACTGAAGATGCCATGCGTCAGGGCAGCAGAAAGGCCGACTCAGAATGAACAGAGGGAAGAGAGCTGTGGGGAAAGAAGGGACCTTTATGCAGTTACCTTTCTGACTGTAAATGCACTTGAATATCACTGCAGAGCCTGGGCATGAACACAGACCACTGACACTAGCAAGAGCCTCTAAAATAAATACTGCAAACAGACAAGCTGTCAAAGTGCAAGTTTATCACAGATTGAAATAGCTGGCATAGCCAATCCTCCTTTAGAGTGGCCAAAGCCTAATCACACACTCATTGTTGCTCTCTCGATGGGTGAAATCCTGTTCCCACTGAAGCCAATGGAAATTTTGACACTGCCTGGAGCGGGGACAGAATTTCATCATAGGTATGTACTGAGGCTTCAGGTGTCTATATCCAAGAAGTGTATGTCTAATGCCAATATTAAAAATACATCATAAGAATATTTCCTTTCATAGGAAATGCTTCTTTTGAAACGGCAGCTATCTGTTTTCCCTCTTTCCACCACTTTTTCACTTTTCTTTTTCCTTCCAGGACTCTGTTTCCTGCTGCAGAAACTCAGCCTCAGGTGTTTTCTCTCCTGCTCCACCTACCCATTTCAAAGCAAACTCCTACAACACACTTATATATTACTAAAACAACAGGAAAAAGGTCTCTGCTGCTCTCAGTTGTCTAGGCCCTGATGGTATTTACGTTGGACTATAAAAGGGGGGCGGGGGGGAGGAGAAAAGACAACATACTGAAACTATAACTGCAAGCCATAATTGAGACAAAACAGAAGCATACCTCACCCTCTATGAATTCAGCAGAGTACTCTCTCTGAGTCACACTTTATGACTGACTGTATTTTACAGTGCCCAAAATCACTAATCTTCCAAGAGGAATTTTTAGATTCCCAGCTGCCTCAAGAACTAGGGTTACAAATTCCATGTGTGGATGACTGAAACCACAGCTTTACGGGACTCATCTCTAACAGTTAGTGGAACTGCGGCTCACTAGTTCATAGACACACAACTAACTGCCCTTGCTTTTCCGAGCTACCAAAGAACACAAGCAAGTGCCACTTAAGCAGCACATGTGTGCATGTGAGCTGTAATATCCTGTTCATTTATGAAACACACAGGTGCTAATGGGGTAACAGCTGTTCAGTTTTCAGATTTAAACCATTAAAAACCTCAATGTCATAATTTAAAAGCTGAGTGAACTGAAAAGGGTTTTGACCCAGGACAGCTGGCTGGATGTAGGTCCTAGGCTTCTACCTCAAATTACCTAATGGAAGTTTTCCTTTTACCTCTTATCTGGGGATGATCTTCGTGATCAGTACTATCTAACTAGATGGAAAAACACCTGTGTGGCTTTGTTGGTTTTTGCTCCCTCCTCTCCCACTTGCCCCCCCTGTCCCCCCCCCGAGCTATTGCCTATCAGAGTTTCATGGACCAGTGTTTGGATGAATATATCTCTTTTGTACAGGGCAGCCACAAAGCACCTTCTGGAGAAGACAAATACTACTAAGCTCAAAACCCAATCTGGAACGGTCTGGAAATGTGCAAACTGTACGTCATTTCAGAGATGCTGTAATTATGTGCAGAAAGGGAATCCCCTCTCTCTCTCCCCAGCCAGCCCTGCAGAGAAGAGATATACTAGGAGAGAGTAGATGCAGCTCCTTGGTTAAACAGCTGGAAAATCACAAGGTCTCTAGGAGCCACTTATGTTCCACTTCAGCCAGTGTGAACAGCAGCCCCGGTGCCGACAGGGAAAACAAACTTCACGCACAGCCTTTCTCCATGAACCGTCTCATTGCAATCCTCAGGGCCACGCTTACAGCGAACACATGGTATTTCTGAGTATGCAGCACTTCTCCAGGAGCGTTGCTTCTTACACTGGGAGCAGCGTGGCCATGTTCACGTGTAGGTTTGGCCAGGCCAGTTAGCCCATAGCATTTATTTAGTACCCCCTGGCACCACACAGATGTGGCTTCCGGAAAAGTGCGGCATGCCTACATATTTTGCTCTGCAGTACAGTAACTGAACGTGCAGACATGGCCTAGCTGTATTCAAAAAGCTACGTCTCGTAAGCTGACCTGTGGTTTGCAAGCTATGACCCCTTATAGTTCATACATACAACGCTAGCAAAACCACCAATTCTTCCCTCAGGAGTGAATTATAAAACTCCTCGTGACTGAATAAGGATTGAAGCAAAAGGGCAGAGTTGCTGCTAGAGGACTTCCTAGCAGGACCAACCAAAGCTTCATTCCAAGCAATGGAAACCTGCAACAATCCATAGATGTCCTTGTTTAGTTTAACAAGTTTACAGACATTCTTGAGTAGCACATTAATTGGACTCTACCGCAGCTTGATCGAGTGCACATTTTTAATACGTGCTTCCTTCGCTGTTCCCGTCTATTCACCCAGGCCTTGGCTGAAGGGGAGAATATTTAAAACCTCCTGTGCTTTCTCCAGTTGCATTGTCATGCCTATATAATCACCTGCTTTGAACACTAACCTGGTTTACTGTTCCTGTGTGAATTCACACTGAATTCACACAGATTCTTCCAGAAAAGAATTTTCTTCCTTGCGTGAAAATTGGCTGTTAGACCTTTTCACTGCTAACCTATCTGAAGGACAGCTGAACCTTTTGCTCCTCAATTCACTTTAATATCCGAGAGATGCTTTGCTGTTTGATGGTGCCTCAGTTAAAAACACGATTTTAACAAAAAAAAGCTGGTTTTAATAAATACAAGACCTAGGAAACTGCAAACATCCAGCAGTCCTGAGGAGCAAGCAGTGGCAGTCCCCATACTCATTGGCAAGCTGCAGGCAGGAATACATTATTCCCTTGACTGCGATACTGCAGTTTAAAAAAATTGAGAACATCTACTTCCAAACTATCTACAACATTTGCCCAAAGTCTTGCATTGCTGTGAGCTGAAATGGGAAGCTACCAATGACCCCTCTCAAGCTCTAGAAAAGTCTAGATCTGTCCTAGAAGAACAGATCCAAACCCTTTTCAAAGCTATGGGGATAGTTATGACAGTCCAGGCCTGCTGGTTACAGCAAAGAGGGGGTGGGGGGGGTGCTTTTTGTCACTTTTTGAATCAAAGGGCTGCTGAAACCACGCAGGGGTAAGAGTCCTGAAGCAGACTCCAGAGACCACAAGGAAGCCAGAGCCAGAGTTCAATGGAATGATCAGCACTAGTGACTTTGTACAAGTGAAGGCACAGAAAAATATGGGCATGAAATCAGGAATGTAGTCATAATGGTCCAGAGAAGCAAGGTTTTTGTTTTTTTATATGAGAAGGTGTAAGTAAGGCTACACACACACACACACACACACACAATATTTACTCGATCAGAAGATGAGGTTTTTTCACCCCCATGTAACATGGGGAAAAGCCCTTTGCCTTACAATCAAGTATTGGGCGGTAGAGAGCAGCCAGCTCTGGGTTGGGGCCACAGCCGAAGCTGCTGCCTGTCCCCCTACTGCCTCTGCAACACCCCAATGCTCCCCCACAGCCTCAAACCCCTACTGCCCTCAGTCTCCCCCCTGTGCTGTTTCTCCCCCTCTGCTACACTTCTTACCTTTGCTCTGTGCCAGCAGGCTCTGTCCTCATCCTCGCTGCAGTCTAGAGCATGGCACACACTCCAGCCCAGCCCTGTAGCAGCAGTGCTGGCTCTGTGCTGCTCTATGGGGTGGGCTGGAGCCATGCTCAGTGCCCCAGGCTGCAGCAGGGACAGAGCCTGCCTGCGTGGAGCAAAGATAAGAGGGAGAATGAATTTAAGATGATCCTCCAATAATTAGATTCCATAATGGAAATTTGCAATAAATAAATAAATTTACATGCATGTAAAATTACAATAAATGTATAAAATTTTCTGCGTATAGAACCTAATTATTGGGGGAGGTCATTTTGTATATGGATAAATCCAGTACATATCTTTTATCAGACCAACTGTATGGCTGGGAGAGAAATGTGACCTGAAGAAGGGTGCTTTGTTCTCCTCTCCCAGCAGCTGATCCAGTAAAAGATATGGCATGCAATCAGTCAGTTGATGGGTTCCCAACTACCAATAAGAAAAGCAAGGAAGGAAATTGCAGCCAGCTTCCCAAGAAAGCAACTGCAGCGGAAAAGGTAGGGATATAGTGTGGAACCAAGAGGCAACTCCTAAGTAAATTGTAGTTAGCGTGCATCACTCCATATTTTGCGTGCACATCCTGCACATACCAGTGTTAGCAGAGAAGAGGTGTCCTTTAGCAGGATGGAGACTATACAACTACCCAAGTGCGAAGTTCCCTCCACCCACTGTCCTCGCTTCAATCAGCTACATACAAAAACCTGGCACAAGACATTCTACGGTGTGTAACAATTTTACCTGGTCCTGGAGTTTTTGAAACATTAGAGGATGAGGTGTCTCCAATATTGTCTCATTCAAACGGGACTGTCCTTCAACATTGACTTGGGAGGAAGCTTTACTGGACAGGAAAGTCATATAAATCTCTTTAGCTTTTTCTTGCATCTGTAAAATGACATATGTGGTTAAATTAATATTTGCTCCCGAAATATATATCTAAGCCAAGTCCATCTTTGAGACATGTAATGGGCCAATTCCTGTACTATGGGCACCATCTCATAAATGGTATACAGTCAAAAGAAAGACAGCGTGTAGCAGGTTAGTCATTTTATTTGTTCTTGAGATTTTCAAGGAGGCTAATGGAATTAGTCACCAGATCCTGTTTGGGCACTGAACCCCAACAGGTTCATTTGAATAGCCCATCTTCTGCCTTCTGTTTAGCATTCGTTCGGTTTACGTACAGATTTATCTTTCTCTCATACAGAGATGGGGATTTTGTCTCCCAATTTATACTGTTCAAATTAACAAACAAAGCAGCCGAGCAAAAATTAGAGAGGCACTTACTTCTGAGGGCATTCTACATCCAGCAGTGAAGTGCACGTCATTTAGTTCACGTTGGAAGAAAGGTCCAATTCTCTGAAATGCTCATTGACTGCTACGGGAGCTGACGGTGGTCAGTTGTGATGGGTTAGGTGTGGTAAGCTTGAGATAATTTATCTGGACCCGTTATCTCTATCTGCAGATGTTCTGTTTCAGTCACCTCTTCATAAATCACCAACTGCAGCAATAACACTAAGCACTCATGCAGCACTGTTCCAACTTCAAAGCCCTTTAACTACCACTGCTTCCACTGAGATCAAATGCAAGACTCCCCAGGTGTCTCTACGCATGCTCTAGGGTGGAGAGGGGGGACGGATGGGTGCTTTAATTAGAGTGGCTCTGAGAGCTGCTCTAATTAAAGCATCCTCAGCGTCACGTGTATTCAGCATTCCTGCATTTCAAAATGGTGGAGGGGGGACGTTAAAGCTCATTCAATAAGCTTTAGTTAAAGCGTCCCTACTGCCATTTTGAAATACAGGAATGATGAATACACGTGATGCGGAGACTGCTGAAGTGTGCTAGTTAGCATGTTCCAGCAGACTCAATTAATTGAGTCTGTTCCAATGCATGCTAATTAGCGTGCCTCGGAGCAGAGCTCCGTCACATGTATAGGTGCCCCCAGTGACTCAGAAGTCAGGTAAGAGAAGAATGAGCACAGCATGACAATATATTTTTAAAGCCATTTTAGTTATAAATCTCATCCTGGAATTTTTAATTTTTCATACTTGAAGCAAGTGCACACCAGGAGGCACTGAAAGATAATTAGCTCTGAGTAACAGAACTATTCTATGTTGCATATTTAATGAGGTACAAAACTGACAGAACCACAAGTCAAAGGATTACATCTTTGATAGGAAGTGGGACTGAAGAGACATGCTCTTGTGACCATCAAGAAATCACTCGGGCACTTTCATGTTTTACATTTCAGAATAGGCAGGCAAGGTTCTTTGGGTATATGCGATATCTTTTATAAGACCAACTAAATAGATGGAAAAAAGTTTTGCAAACTTTCCAGCACAAACACCCTTCCTCAGTTAGATCACCCTGGCCAACTATGACTAGAAAAGTTACACTAGCTTAAATATTAGGGCTGTGCAAAGCTTCGGTTGCTGATTTGATTTAGTGGAGATTCAGCCCGATTCAGCAGCCGAATCTCCAAATCCGAATCAAATCAGGAGATCCTTTAATCTCTCCGAATCAATTGGAACCCTCCAAATTGATTCAGACATAGACACATCTTGAACTGTTTTTTCTACATACCTCAAGGTACCAGGTAGCTCATGAACACTGAGATGGTGGGGCGGATGGAGTGTCCTATAGCAGCGCAGGGGGGGTCTCCAGCGTGCTCAGTAGCAGAGCCGGAAGTGGACCAGAGCACTTCTGGTCCACTTCCAGGTCCACCGGGGTCTCCCTGCAGACAATCGCCAAGCTGGGGAAGCGCAGGGGGCCCCCCAGTGCACTCCCTGGAGGACCCAGAAGTGGACCGGAATTACTTCGGGTCCATTTCCAGGTCTACCACCAAGCATGTGGGGGGCCCTCTGCATGCCTGTGGGATGCTCTATCTGCCCCACTATCTCAGCGTTCATGAGCCGCCTGGTACCTTGAGGTATGCAGAAAAAATATTTAAAGAGGTGTGTATGACCGAATTGCCGATTCTCGGAATCAGGATCGAATCTTCAGATTCGGCCAAATTGAATTCGGACAGTGATCCAAATCAACGAATCAAATCACAGTCCCCTGATTCGGGCCAAATCTGAATAGAATACGACCTGCTTCACACCCCCGTAATAAATACTGGGGTAGACATAATCATATCAGTATACAGGTAGGCTACCACTCTACCTAATTTCAGTTTCTGAACTAGAATAAACCCTCATGGTAAAAGCATTCTTATACCAGTCAGTATAGCTTTGTCCAAACTATAGGGGAAGGGAATATGTCACGTCAACAATACCAGTAGTTGCCTTCAGAGACCCACAAAAAAAAATCCAGGGATGTGCAGGAAGGAAAGAAGCAATGTCAGTGATTGAGTAGATGGCAGTCTTTTTTTTTTCCTGTGTCAGCACTGAACCAATACCTGAGCATCATGATAAAGGAGACAATATGACTGCATAGGTTGTCTTAAAGACTTAAAACCAAGATCTTACTCACAAGTGGTCAGTAAAAAGTCTAACAGCACTTTTCACTAGCAGATGTATGTTAGACCCCCCCAAACCTCTGGCTAGATTCCAGTTTGGATAATAGAGTTTTGTCTACAGAAATCTCCCTCGCTGTTTCACTTGAACACACTATCTTCTTCATTTCCTTTCCTATGGTCGAATTCAGTTCTCAAGCATATGTGGCTCCCAGATGAGGAGAATAGGAGTCCCAGATGCCCATCAGATACCAAACTTTGGTGGTTAACAATTGTGCATGCTGTATTGCTAAGCTCAGTTTGTAACTATTGTCACATTTTACACTTGAGGTGACAGCAGAAATACCTGAATACTGTGCATAAAATCTGTGCTGTAGAACGAAAGGTGCTATAAGAGCACATTTCAGAGAGGGGATTATTTTTTTTTTACTGAAACACACTGCTAAATGTTTCTAATAGTTGAAAAGGATCATACATTGATGGACAGTTATTATTTCCTATCTGTGTTTATTTTGGAAGGAAAGGAATATTTTAACATTGTGAGGCAACACAAAGTGACATACTGGGCACACCTACACATGCGTTTAATGGACCTGAATTTTCTACACAGAACATTCAGGCTCTTTAAAGTGCTCCCTGGTATGCATCTACACATGCACCTCCATCAGAAGCAATTTGAGCCTGACAGGAGAAGCCAAGTCCAAGCCTGCTCCTGCCTTGCTCTTCCCCCTCTGCAGCAGCCACGGGGAGCTCCAGGCTCCCCTAGGTACCAGCCCTGGGCTGGCAGAGGAAATGGGGGCTTAGCCCTGAGCTCAGGGGGAGGCAGGGGTGCGCTATCCAGGCTCCCTGCCCTCCCCTCACCCCCACCATCTCCACGTGGCTGGGAGAGCTGCCTAAGCTGACTGGAAGCAATTTGCTTGTGGTCAGCATCTACATGTGTGGTATGGCACATTAGTACATGTGCCATTTTTCTAGTACTTGTATTTATAGGTACTAGAAAACAGAGCATTAGACTAATATACTGTGCACTAATTGCTGCGCATGTCTAGACAGTGATGCTTTACTGCACATTAGGTTAGTCTAATGCGCAGTTAGGCATCTCATGTAGACGTGATCATTGTTTATTTACTTTAAAAGCATATAAAAAGCAAATGCCTGCAGCTAATTCTAATAAAATGTTCAAGACTATGTTTAATTCAAAAAAGATCTAATTAAGTAAGAATCATAATTCTGAGGACTATATGGGTGACAGCAGAGCTGACTACTACAGATATAAAGCTGACATCATTTCCTTTGAGACCCACTAAAAATCATACTTGGTTCATACATTTGCTCATTTTGTTTTTAACTTAAGTTTTAGAGGTTGATGATAAAAAAAAAAATACTTTCTGTACTTTTTAACCTATTGGGGTCAAAGAGAACAGAGAAGCTTCCTAGTTTAAGGAGATACTTAAAGTTTTATTTTGCAAAATGTCTAGGGTACTAGGAGAGGTGTAGTAGACTACTGCTAGGGCTTGTTGTTTTTTGACTTCTTGAACCTGTGTGGAAGCTGGCTGCTGAAAATGCTGGTAATTATACCCGAGAATACTACTAGCACTTATATAGTACTTCCTCTGAACATGTAGCTTTAGCTAATTAAAAGAAGTGTAACTATAAAGAGACAGACTCAATGGGGAAGCTGTACCAGGAATGAAACTGCATGAGTCTTCAGTTCAGCTACAAAGGGGACTTCCAAAGAGGTAAAGACAGCCTGTCCTCCCACCACCTTAGGTTGCACCTTTGCTTATTAGTGACTGAGCACCACTGACATAACTAGGCAGGGGCAACTGGGGCAAGTGCCCTGGTTGCTTCCTTGGGAGGTAGACAAACAATAGCTGCTGCTGGGAGCTGCATGACTGCAGTTGTGATCAAATTGGCTGCAACGTGGCAACTGGAAATCACTCCGCCCCTATGCCCCAGCTGTGTCGTTACACTACTGCCAAGAACAGGAACATTTTAGAGCATTTTACGAACACATGCATGAAATTGTCATCCTGACACTACGCAGGCCTCATGAAAACCAAGCAATATACTACTGGTCAATACAAGAGGCCATAATCATAAGTATCACAGAAACTGTGATTGTTTGTTTGCTATATGTGGTACTGTTCCTTTATATGCCGTAACTTTGTGTGCTTCCTCAAGCATCATTTTGCCTTCTGTCTGGGTCCTGCTCAGAACAATCAAGTAACCAGCCATGTTTCCTGTATGGTACTCCTCTTCCCTGCGCTAGATATAACAGAAGCATGCCAGTGCTACCTGCAAAAAAGGACTGAACCCACTTGGACCCACATACAACGCTGCAATAGTTTAGATAAAACAACGTAAGATTATGAGGATCCAGGATTTTGTAAAGGAGGCACGGGAGCAGCAACTCGAGCTGCAGAGGTGGTACCCCCACAGCCTAGCAGAGAACGCTTGGGGCAATGAGCAAGGAAGAGGAATCTGACTGCTGCTGCCACTGTCCCCAGCTGAGCTCCCTTTGGCTGGAGTAGTTCAGGAGTGGCTCTAGAGCTTCCCTCACCCCTGGGTCAGCCGAGGGCAGCAGTAACAGTAAGGCTGATCACTTCCTCAAATGTAGTTTGGATTGCTTGGTCCATAGGGGAGGCCATACCGGACAACAACTATGTGACCAAAAGCTCAGATACAATTTTTAGTTCTGTTGTTAAATTCAGTTCAGAATTTAAGCATCCTATCAATGCAGTTACAATGAAAAGAGGATTATAAAAGCTGTATTTGGAATATGGTCCTTTGTTAGCACTGCAGACAAATTAACTACATCACCATCGTCTTACAGTGAATTACTGCAGAAGTCATTTTCAGGAGTTCCATGCTATTATAAGAACTGTAGAAAATGATTTTCCATTTTTAACATTCCTGTTTAATCCCGTAGAAGACTCTAAAATAAAGCCATGCAAAAGTCAGAGCTGTAAAAGCTTCTTGCAAATCCATAATGTATTGTGAAGTATATGCTGTTCTGAAAGTTTCCTGAAGCTTTGCTAGTATTAGACTATTGACTGAATATAGTACCTAATGATTAGTACTAAAAAATTGAAGCTAAATGGGAACCAGTTAATCACTGTCCATTCAGCATGGCAATCCATCTGAGGAATCATTGCATCAGTATCTTTACACATGTTTATCATTTCCTGTATATGGGTACACAATCCCAAAATAGCAATGTAAAGGTAAAAGTACTCTGATTACGGTATTTAATAAAGGAAAAGGGAGTTGTTATTGCACAGTGAAATATGAAATCCTACATAAGAACTTCTCATTTCCAATTCCCTTTTAGTATCCAACGTGGTACCTGTTTAAGAAACAGAATTTTCTAGCTCCTGGGAATGGCCACTGTAATCTATCCAGGCGCATCTGGCCTTAAAAGAGGAGGAAGAGAGTAAGCATTTCTTGACACCACACTCTACTTTTTACACATAGTAGTAGCCAGATGATATTGTGCACAGTAGTACTCGGTGGGTGCTGACAGACATGCAGCTCCCCAGTCTAATTCATGGAACTTCACAGAAAGCACCATGAGTTAGATCAATCCTCCCGACCCAGACATTAGCTGTTGGGTCAGAAGGGTGGGGGATTGAGCTCCAATTTGGAGCTGATCCAGCCCAGGAGCTGTGTATCTGCAGATTCTCTCCCCCAGCCCTGCCCTCCCCTTGTAGCTCCAGTGCTCTCTGCATGATGGGAGTGGGATTTGCCCAGCCTATGCTGGAGTGGGGGTGGGTGGATCCACCCCCTGCAATGCAGGCTGGCCAAACTCCAGCCCAATCCACCCCCCACAATGCAGGCTGCGCAAACTCCAGCCCAATCCACCCCCCGCAATGCAGGCTGCGTAAACTCCAGCCCAATGCACCCCCCACAATGCAGGCTGCGCAAACTCCAGCCCAAGCTCCTTCCTCTCCCTTTCCCATTGTGCAGACAGCAGTAGGGCAAGGCTGAGCTGCAGCAGCCTAGCTGCCAGAGCAGACACAAGTTAACAAAGGTGTTTTGCTTTGGAGCACCTTCCTTTGAACCCTCACGTAGTGAGGGTTAAATTGTCACATGATAAGGGACCTTTAAAGCGTTCTACAGCCGGGCATGGCTGTGGAGTGCTTTCAAAGGGCCAAACATGTGACAAATATAACTTCTGTTTGCACCCTGTGTTAAAAGAGCTGAATTGCTTCCAGGACTGATTTGTAATACCAAGGGGCTAGTTTCCCTCTTATACTAGCACCATGATAGTAACTAAGCACCTCTCATGTATTTAAGATACATGTAACTACCTCTCCCTGCCCCTCTTGGAGAGGTAAAATAGCCCAGCTGGTCATTTCTGTGTTGGAGTATGTATGTGTCCATGTCTGGTTGCCTGGACCTTCCTGGGAGGAAGCCAAGCCAAAGGACACAGAGCCCATGCAGTTCTAAGCATGCTGAGATCTGGAGTAGAACAATGAATTTCCCTCCCTTAAGGTTTTTCTTCTAGAAATTCAAATACCAAAATATATACACCATGTGTGTGCATGCACATGTGCATGCACGGGTGTGCTAACACCTGAAGTAGTTTGTTTCTTAGCTGAACTGTTTTGGATTTTGGGTAGCTGTTTTTCAGTTAAAAATCCAAAATATTAATTGAAAACAGGCATTTACCACCAAAAAAAACCCTGTCTTGTTGAAAACTGCCATTTTAACCAATAATTTTTGACCAGCCTGTTGGACCCCACTGCTGTCTTTTGAGAGTGAATGGCATAATCTAGGTCCAGCCATTGTGAAAGCTCTGTCACCAATATCTAGAGTACACCCTCTAATACTTGATAATTTTATGCTCCCAAAAGATATGGCCAGGAGGCTGGGGATATGACTAGACCCCACTGTAATCTCCTTGTAGCCATCAGAATACTTACTATCAGTTGCATTCTACATCTGCATAGTCCCCCTCCCTGAGTGCTCTGCCACCAACAAAGCCAAAATTTAGCTTTTAGAGTGCTTGTACCTGTGCTGGGAGGCTGCACCAATGCAGTGTAAATACAGTGCATCAGAGCAGACGTGATTAATTGAGTCTGCTGGAGTGTGCTAATTAGCGCACTCCAGCCAGTCTCTGCGTCTTGTGTTTCAGCATCCCCACTCTTCAAAATGGCAGTGGGGGCACTTT
Source organism: Alligator mississippiensis (assembly GCF_030867095.1). Classification (NCBI taxonomy): domain Eukaryota; kingdom Metazoa; phylum Chordata; order Crocodylia; family Alligatoridae; genus Alligator; species Alligator mississippiensis. Next base: position 87,401,943 of record NC_081829.1, on the reverse strand, counting down.
AACTAAGCTCGTTGGATGAGCTATAGATAAAAGCACCCCTGCTGCCATTTTGAAGCACAGGGACACTGATACACGAGATGCTCTAGGCACTTTAATTAGAGAGGCTTTTGGAGCCGCTCTAATTAAAGGCTCCCCCGCCCCCCATCCTCAGAGCATATATAAAAATGTCCATAGTGTACACAGGAGAATTGTAAACATGGGATGTTCAAAGGGGATTAAAGAAGTTAGACACTAACGCCCACCGGCACTGAAATTCAGTAGGAATCTGGCACCCAACTCTTTGGAATTTGCCAAACTTGACAAGTCAACTGTCAAAATATTCTCAAGAGTAACGAATAGAAATCGGGCGTGAACTCCACATCATCATCATCATCCATTCCTAAAGCTGCAAGCCCTACGGCCATGTGAATCCTGCAAGAGTGGGACCTATGTAGTAGAGGCAGTTTTTATGAGAACTCATCAAAAAATGTCTCATTGAAATCGAAATGAAATCTATAGTGCAGATACGTATCAGCATGTCATCTTCAAGGAAACTTCTTAATAGGAAAGAGTCTAAGGTGAATCATTTCAAGTTTCTTGTTTCATACTGATGTCAGATAATTTAACTTTGATATGAGAACAAGCATCTCATTTCAACTCTCAATCTTTTTTTAGCGTTTGCATTCTATGAAGTTACTGAGGTCTATATTTTCCTATATTTGTATAATACTTAATAGTGCATGTATAATCATTACATGAAATACAAGTAACAATGTTTCAACGTTCAAAAACGTCTTTTTACTTTATCAAAACAGAACTGATTCATCATTATTGAAACAAAACATTTCCGTAGCTGCAGCTCACAAGTTTTTGGAATTTTTGTTTCACATGAAATTTGGTATTTTCAGTTTTGTTTTGTTTTCATTTGGACTGGAAAAAAATGTTTTGTAACAGCAATTCTGGTTTCTAAACCGCTCTCGTTACAATGATTTATGTATATTCACTTGTTCGATATATTTACTTGCCTCTTTGTGAAATACAGCTGAATAACTAGGTAGAAGAACTGTCAGATTCTCTTAGGCTGCTATGAGATCTTTTTTGACAGGTAAAGTTATTCTGAGGGACATACCTGTTTCTTATCTTGTGTTTTCTTAAATTCTTCACATGCTAACCAGAACAAAACATTTTCTTCACTAAATTCTTTCTTTAAAAATTCCTGGAGAAGGAAAAACAGGCAAAATGTTAGACTTGATGTCAAACGTTTGTTTCCCTTCCTGCTTTTCCCCTATTTGGGGTTGGTATCACCTAAATGTTGCTGGGATATAAGCAAGCAATAGTGCTTTAAAATGTAACACTTTAGCTAGGGTTACCAGTAAGTTATATCAGTAGGTAATATAAAGAATACATTTACAACCACTAAACTACTCAAGCAATTTAAAAGCGTCATTCAAAAAAATACATGCACTTTTTAGCAGGAAGCAAAAAGATGTTTTAATGAGCTTCACAGATTACTTTTAATTCTAGTCTACTTTCAGTACAACTTTCTTTAACAACCAAAAATCTAAAAATTGAAGTGTTTCTAAATGACTGTCAGTGACAATAAATTCATTTAATGTAAAGTACAGCATAAGATGTATTTAAATTCCCTAGGCAGTGTTTAAACAGAATATAGTCATGTTTTAAAACAGAAAAAGACATATTAAAATTGTGTATAAAAGCAACAATATTTATAGTTTTGACATGCACAATTTTCATCTTCCAATGTAAAAGAAATAATAATGCATAACATTATATGCTGGTATCAATAATTCTAAATTTGAAGTGTCCAATAAGTGCCAAGCAATCGAGTTGTTTCATCAGTATTTTCTTCTCAATCTAAGGACTAGGTTCTGAAAATCTTTACTTAAGCAAGATTTCCTTGCTCTTATTTAGGCAAATAATCTCACCATGTACTGGCATAAACGATTTGCAAGATCAAGACCTAACATGTCACCGTTACACATGTGCCGGATCTCTATGATGATCTGTATGGGCAGACTGCTGCTCCCACCCGGGGCTCAACCAACACTGGGGTCCCTGACGCACATTATATTTATGCTGCAACTAACCTGTTAATAGTGCCATAAATAAGCAACATGCCACCCATTCAGCCAATTTATGGCACCATCACAAAGGTATTCCACATAAAATGGAATATCTAAAATGTAGAATAAATGTGGAAAAGCTTTGTGGCTCATCTGCACAGTGCAGGAACTGAATGTGTCGAACGCCCTAAGGGAGCCCCAGTGCAGAGGCTACGTCTTACCAAGTTACTCAAGCTCCATAGCAATCAGTGGGACTCTTCACCTGAATATGGACAATGTGCAAGAATACATACTGCAGGATCAGGCACCCAGAATGCATGCTACGTTACATTTTTGAGAAAGTCAGGCTTCTTTCTGCCCTGGTATTTAGCCCACTGTTATGTTTCCATCCTTCGACCTTCTAGCATTATAACCAGAAAACAAATGGCAGACAAAGGTGCAACAAATAATTATTCCTGCGACCTGACAATGCAACCCGAAAAACTAGCAGGCAGAGGACACCCCCAGAGAAGCCCAGCAAATGCCCCTATTCAACTATCCTGCCATCTCTGTCAGTTCACAAATCCGGTCATATAAAAATAAACACCCTCCCGCCATTGGTATGGAGCTTTTTTAATACAGATACACATAAAGCCTCAAGCACAGGTTAAAGTTTATGCAAATGCTAGGAGTCAAGATAACAACCCTAAATCGTTTAACTCCTTCTGGGTCCTCTAGGAGGTTCTCCAGTGACGCAGCCCATCTGGCAGTTCCTTTTAGGGCCTGGTGGCTGCTGCTTGGGTTGCCGTCATTGTCATTTATCTCTGAAAAAGACACATACCAAAATTAATAAAAGGTTAGCACTGCATTTTTTTTCTCACCATTCATAGCACTCTTAAATTGTACCTGCTTTCCTACAAATGGACGTAAAACTGAAAACAAACAGGGCTTCTGAAATTCAGTATCTTCTTCAAGAAATGTCAAAGTTGCTTGGTAGCAACAAAACTCCAAGTGGCTACTATCATCATTTTCAATGGATCCATTTGTCTTATGGATGTGAAGCACAACTACCCAGGCCTCAGCTGTAAAAGGGCCGCATGGTGGCTTCTGGCATGGCCAAAGTCATCGGGTGTTTTAGATCACCCACGCCGACGTGGTGATGAAATCACCACCATGTGGTATGAAACCAGTCTTGGTAAGCTACCTTGTAGAAATTTCCTTTAGAAATGAGCACTCTCCGAGGTGAGTGGGAGAAGCGGAGGGGGAAAGAAAAGCGATGCTTTGTTTAGCAGAAGATGACCCCTAAAAATCAAGCCATGTGACTGGGAGGTCTGCTGGTGTAGTCTCCTCTAGTCTCTGAGCACGAACGCCGTTGGCTGATGATGCTTCGATCTTAAGTCAGCTGGGGTTTTGCCTGAATAAGGAGTGCAGGATCCTGGCCAGGACTTCTCTACTAGCCAGAGCTCTCATAGATGTCACAGAGCCTGCGGGGCAGAAAGAGCCCGCATAAGTGCTGAATGCATAACTGACTGCCTTGTGCCAAGGGATGAGTTTTTTAAACCACTGGCTGCCAAGGCCAGCTGCGCTGGCTACCAATTCCCAGCTTGAGAGGAGTCCAAGCACATTACTGCTGACCCGAAGAGCTTTAAATAAACACAAAGCAACTTCCCTTGATGCACACCCAAAACCCTCAGTCAAGTCTTTGGGAGCCTTAACCATGCAGGATGAGGCCTGAAACACTGTTTTAGATCACTGGACGTTAATGTAGTTGTGAGGCCAATTACACATTCTTTGTACAGCCAAAACTCTCCACTGTAATCAGTAAAACCTTTAATGAAAGTATCTGAATATATACAGATGGGTTGGAAGCTACATCTCTAAAGAGCAAGCCTGCTAGGCCAGACAGGAAAGCTTTTGGGTAAAAGTGATTTTCACCTAAGTAAACCACTGAACGGCAGCAGGATCAGTCATGAAAATAAAATGAACAGGATTAGGCCTGTATTCTGTCTGCAGTTTGGCCTTTCATTCATACCAAATTGACGTGTTTGTTTTACTAAACCCTTTGTTTCACCCGAATAAGCAGTGTTCAGAAATGTGGATTCTTCAATACGTATTTGAATTCTACTCAGAGTCAAAAGCAGAGCAGATGTCTAAAAAAAATAATGCATGGCGTACAGTAACTTTGTAAAGCCCTCAAACACCAGCAGATGGCTAGAACGATAGACGCCAAGAGTCAAATCCTGCAGAAAAGCCTACTTAGCTAAGTGCTTGTAGCCTGCTGGAGGTCTATGGACAAATTTTCTTTTCTTATCGAAAGGATGTCTTGTTCTGAAAAGATAATAACCTCATCCACCCGCCACAAGTTGTCATTGCAGGAGTGTCCCTTTATGAGAGAAATACAACTCTGCAAAAGGGTCAGATGAGCTCCAGCTGCAGACGCCTTCCCCCTATCATTGTTTAAGGGAAGGAGACCAAACCTCATGTTCCAAATTAGTAAAATGTTAAGAGAAATAAGATGCAAATATTTTTAAATGACCAAACAAGTGGACCACCCACTGTGCATGCACTAGAAAACACAAGTAAGCCCATGACTATGCTTTGTGTAAACCGTGTCTGTCCGTTGCTTCTATGGTCTCTCCTCCTTCGGTTAGAACTGATTATGATCCCACTTCTACAACTTTTTCTGCATGCATGCCGCTGTCAACCTGCATGTAAGAGGCTACAGGATTCGATCTCTAGACTGTAAGCTCTTCAGGCAGGGCCCGGGACTTATAATACTGTACGTATGAATAAAAAGAAGAGTTTCCCCAGAGAAAACTCATGGTCTAATGGGAGTAGTATAAAAATTTAGGAATCAGAAAGTTTAGGGTGCTGTAGCTCTGATGCCAAGATAAGACCCTTTAATTTCTGTGCGACTCAGTTTCCCTTTCTAGAAAACATAACGTTGTGTAGCCTGACAAATGTTGGTAAAGCACCTCCTCAAAAGTATCTACCCACCTGCCTCCCACACTGAAATCAGGATCTTTGAGGATCTAGGCCTTTGCAACCCAGGGCTGGAGCATGCAAACGCTTGTACCAAAGACTGGGCCTGGCTCTCATGTTACGTGGTTATTTGCAGCTGTGCACACGGGTGCATGATGATGTAACCGCAACAAAATAGTATTCCTTCGCACAGAGGACAGGGCAGCGGAAAATCGGACCCCTATAAGTATAATTTACCAAGGAACAGATCAGAGTTGGATTCTATCTTCTTTACCCAGCCAAACTTTAAGCGACTTCTGATGGTTACTCATCATTTTTTTAAAAAGGACAGCACAAGCACATAACTTGAGAGACAAGTGGTCGCCAGACACAAATACTCACATGTAAGAGGATGTTGAAATTTGACTGCCATGAGAATCCTAGGCTAGAGCTGTGCTTTGGTTTTGCTAAGATCTCTCCAGGACCCAGACTACAGACAAATACTTTGCCGGCCCTGAGAACGAGCAGAGAACAAAAAAGCCTTCCCCTGCCTTATCCCGCTCCTCAAGTGCTAGCAGAACTGCAAGTGTCTAGTGTCTAGTAACTCTGGCAATGGAGGGGTGGGTCTGCACGCTCATACAGCTTAGACAAAAAACGGTCCAGGGAGAACAGCATCCTGCTAGGACTGGAGCACGGCCCGGGCTGCCGAGCAGACCCCCCCAGAGCTGCGATATTAAGTGACGCTAGGCTGAGTCCTGTGCTAAACTACTCTCACCAGGACCAAGCTACCCAGTTTCAAGCCATCTCAAGTACAGCCACAGCAGTGTAAATATATCCTGCATCAATACAGAGCTGAACCTAACAACGCTCCATTTTCAGTTGGTCTTCAGAAACATCCGTAAGGGACGCAAAAATAATCCCCCTCTTCCGCACAATTGTACAAGGCTGCACAAGGTACAAAGCAGAAAGGAGACAGGCCCTGAACATTTCTACTGATATTAGAATTACATTCGAGTTTCCTTTTACAGAAATGTAATGTGTTCCCCCTACCGCAATAAACTGGCAATCACAAACATGTTTCTGATATAAGAATTGCCACCAATAGGATCGCAGCTCTCATCTTTACACACAATTGCTTAAATCCATTTGATCTAGCAGGCTGTGCACCACACAGAGAATACTTCTTTTTGTCTTTAAATGGGCAAAAGGTTTAGTGCAGACCTTGCCCAGTAAAGTTCAACTGAGCTCACAAATGTCTTGAGAAAAAAAAAATCATACTTCCACTGCAGCAGAAGCTATATACAAATCTTTTGAATAAAGTTATTTTTAGAACATAATGGCGCAGTATGTTTTATTATATGATTCATCCTCGCTAAACCTTATTTATCCCTCTGTTTATCATCATTTATACAGATAATTTTATTTCCTTGGATGCCTCGCAATAAGCTGCTCTGCAGTTTACACTTAGAAACTGTGAGCTTAATACCAATACCTGTTATCCAAACCAAATGGGATAAGCTGCTTTTTTTAAAGCAAGAGAGGAAGTTCTCTGCATCTGTTGCAAATCGACAGACAATTATATGCACTAATACAGGAGTTACAGAAAGGCAGCCTTTTACTTCTGAACAAGTAATAGATAAAAATGTGCATTCTTCTTGCTTTGGCGCAAAACTCTCTCTTTAGCTAGACTAGGAAACAAACACATATGTATACAAGATGCAGTTGTACAGACTTTACTAGAGCGAAATTTCCCTCACTACACAATACAATTGCTTATATTACATGCAACAGCCAGAGGTTTGTACAAAGCTAAAGATTAGGCAGTTATGGTAATTACAGCATTATACCAGGGAGGAATCCTATTCAAACTCTACTAGTCTATACACAATAATATTGCATAAATAAAAAAGGCATATGTAGTATTTAAGAAGTTTCTAATTATCAGATTAGATATTATCAGGGTCCAAAGCAACACAGATTCCCATTTTACAAAGAAGCAGTTCCACTGAATCAGTAATGTCCTATTCATATATAAACAACAGCTACATGAAATTTTAGTAACAGAAATATTTAACAAGTCAAATGAAATGGTCAGAAATGGACCTTACAATCGCCTTTTATCCCCAAACATCCTATACTCAGGCAAACTTCTGATCAGAGACGTTCATTTGAAAGTAACAACTCATACCTTTGGGCATTATTTTAAAAGGACAGTGACAGACAGAAAAGATAGAAAGCTATCAAATATTAGAAATGCATGTTTAATATTTCCAAAAATAAGGATGAGAACATGATTCAATGAATCAGGTGAGATTTTCAAGCATGCCTAAATGACTAAGGAGAAAAAGTCTTAGTGACATTCATTAAAAGCGGGTGTGCCTAGATTAGACAGACACTTAAAAGCAAAAGCGCAGTGACTATCTACACACGGAAGAAGCCTTTCCTACATTGTGCTTTATGGCAACATGCAAAACAGCACAAACCCATACACAATACTGAACCTTGTTAAAGCAGTCACCTATTTTAAACCTTTTCTTGTGTTGGGTTTTGGGTTTTTTTTGCTCTTTTGCAAACTTACTAACAGAAGATCCATCGCCAACTTACCAGTCACGTATGTACCTGGATAGCATCTTATAATGAGCCTTTTTGCTTTGTTTCTACAGCTGAAGCAAAATAGCGACACTATATTAAGAAAATCCTTTGCCAAGCTTTACTTTTTGAATCAGGCCTGGTTCTTTCTGAACATTTGCGAATACTGGCATTGACTTTTTTTTAAATAAGTGCTCTGAGCATATTGCATTTTCCTAGGATTACCAGAATGCCTTCCCTGTTATACTCACCAGTCTGGAACTAATAACCAACGGTTATAAAACAATGGGAAACTGTTCATAACCATGTAGCTATAGAAGAAAAATTCCCTTACTTTCCATGTATCCAATTGTCACCCGATCAGTCCCATATACCAACTTTTTCTAGGAGCGTTTTAAAGAATCCTGTTTCTACAGAGGGTCGTCCTTTCTACACTTGGGTATTTCAATGTTATAAGCCTCAACATCCTCTTTTGAATGTCTCTAAGAACAGATGGCTACTGAAGTCCAGTTTTAACTATAAGGAAGGAAATTAAAAGGATGTTCTGCTTTTGTAGTACCTCTGGAAACCTTCACTATATAAACCTTTAAGAAACTCTATTAAAGCCATACTCAGTTTTTCACAGCAAGGCTTTAACAAGCCTGTGCAAGATCATAATCTTATTGTCCACGGCAGAAATAAAATTGCTCGTTAGGATTCTTCACTTGTTCTTTTTTTTTTTTTTAAATCCTAATTATTTCACGCAGGACGACACGATACATTGGTTTTCCTGAGCCACTGATCCTGCTGTGCTGAAGAAATTCTGCTGTGAGACGTCCTGCGGTCAGACGCAGTTACGCTTTGAGAGCACGCCTGAAAAAAGGGCCTTGTAGGGTTCCCTATTTGTGATGTCTCAGCGCTTTCCAGATCAAATGTATGGCGGTGTTTCTAAATGTCAGCTCTGCAAAGTCAATTTGGGATCTGAAAATCAAGCGCGGTTCCCTTTGGTTTGTGTTTCACCACCACTAACAGCCAGTGAGAAAGGAATTAGCATTTGTTGATGCCGTATGTGCTGCTGGACATCCCCTTCCTCCTGGGGACAGCTGCTGAAACGGGAAGGATTATACTGCACAGAAAGGGCAGTTTATGCGTCTTGTGGTATCTGATTTAGAGCAAAGCATTAAAAGGGGCGTAATCTGGGCAGTCCCACATGGGTAGAGGCCATCCCTATCAGGGACTCGGCAAATACACACGTTTAAAAGTGTCTGTGTGTGTCCCTCCACCCAGGTTTGTCCTGGAAGCTATTAAACACGAATTTAAAAGCAGCCACCCCCAGACCGGTCGCACCCAGGCAGCGTAACTGAGCGGGTGCCACGAGCATCACCCTGGCACCGCCGCCAAGGGCATCCCGGCGGCGGGCAGCGCGGCGCGAGGCGGCCCCGGGCTCACCCGCTCGCCCGCCCGCCCAGCTGTCACGGCGGGGCAGAGCGAGGGCGAGGGGCGGCCCGGCAGCACGGCCCCGACACCCGCGCGCGGCCCCTTCCTCTTTCGCTGCCACTTCCTCCGGCCGCGGCAGCGCGGGGCCGCCTTGCCGGCCGGGGCCGCACGCGGGGCCGCCCCGTCTCACCTGACGGCGGCCGCTTCCTGCTCAGCCGGCTCACGGCGCGGGTGAACATCGCGCCGCCGTGTCCGCCGCGTCCCCGAGCCGCCCGCCTGTGCGCCCGCCCGGCCCGCTCCGCCCCGCGACACCGCCCCGCCCCGCCCCGCCTCGCCTCGCCTCGCCTCGCCGCTGACAAGGCGGGGGCAAAATTGCACCTTGGGAGGTGCAGGGCTTGCACGTGCGGCGCTGCGTCCTGCCTCGGCACGGCTCGACCTGTCACCCGTCAGCGCTGCTCGCCGCCTCCCTCCCCCGCCTGCGGGACATCCCCGCTCGCTGCCACCGCCCGCAACAGCTCCCCGCGTGCTGCCACTGCCATGCCACCCGCTCGCCACCACCACAACCGCCCGCAACAGCTCCCCGCGTGCTGCCACTGCCATGCCACCCGCTCGCCACCACCACAACCGCCCGCAACAGCTCCCCGCGTGCTGCCACTGCCATGCCACCCGCTCACCACCACCACAACCGCCTGCAGCAGCTCCCCGCGTGCTGCCACTGCCATGCCACCCGCTCGCTGCCACCACAACCGCCCGCAACAGCTCCCCGCGTGCTGCCACTGCCATGCCACCCGCTCGCCACCACCACAACCGCCCGCAACAGCTCCCCGCGTGCTGCCACTGCCATGCCACCCGCTCGCCACCACCACAACCGCCCGCAACAGCTCCCCGCGTGCTGCCACTGCCATGCCACCCGCTCGCCACCACCACAACCGCCCGCAACAGCTCCCCGCGTGCTGCCACTGCCATGCCACCCGCTCACCACCACCACAACCGCCTGCAGCAGCTCCCCGCGTGCTGCCACTGCCATGCCACCCGCTCGCTGCCACCACAACCGCCCGCAACAGCTCCCCGCGTGCTGCCACTGCCATGCCACCCGCTCGCCACCACCACAACCGCCCGCAACAGCTCCCCGCGTGCTGCCACTGCCATGCCACCCGCTCGCTGCCACCACTGCCACCTGCAACAGCTCCCCGCGTGCTGCCACTGCCATGCCACCCGCTCACCACCACCACAACCGCCTGCAGCAGCTCCCCGCGTGCTGCCACTGCCATGCCACCCGCTCGCTGCCACCACAACCGCCCGCAACAGCTCCCCGCGTGCTGCCACTGCCATGCCACCCGCTCGCTGCCACCACTGCCACCTGCAACAGCTCCCCGCGTGCTGCCACTGCCATGCCACCCGCTCACCACCACCACAACCGCCTGCAGCAGCTCCCCGCGTGCTGCCACTGCCATGCCACCCGCTCGCTGCCACCACTGCCACCTGCAACAGCTCCCCGCGTGCTGCCACTGCCACGACCGCTTGCAGGAGCTCCCCACTGCCCCTGACTCCGGGGCCACGCGTCGTTCGTGCTCATGTTCAAAAAAGAAAGTGGCTGTGTTAGGAGCAGCTCGGGGCCTGCGGGAGGAGGCCAGAACAAATCTAGCTTCGTGGGTGAAAAAGCAAAATGGATCTGGCGGCCTGCGGAATAGGAGCTTTGTTACCAGGAGCAGCGTGGCAGAGCCAAGGGCCGGGTGCCTGGAGCAAAGCCGAGAGGGTTGTAAAGAAGAGAGGGTCGTTAACACCGGTGGGGTGAAGGGTTTCGCAGGGATTCGTTCCCAGACTCTGATATTGCACGCCCCCGAATTAAAACGATACAACCTTAAATACCATCAGCAAGTTTTTGTCATACAAAGGAATTATAATACAACTGTTAATGCATAATAACACTGGCAGGTTGTCTGCGTACCAGTGGAGGTGCATGTATGATGGATTGGGAACTGCTGGGGTAGATGATAATGAGCCCCGGAGTCGGAGGAGCCTAGAGAAGTGTGGCTGGAAGGGAGCTGCAGAGGTCATCTAGTGCGACCCCATGCCTGAGGCAGGATCATCCCCGTCCAAGCCATGGGGTACAATCCACAGTCTAAACTCCACGTGAGGTTGCCGTCATCCCTCAGCACGGCCCGGCTAGAAATGCTGCTGCCAGGCAATTGGTTTTAAACTTTGGGTGGAGCAGGAATCCAAGGAGGGTTCAAGTGCACCAGTGCATCCCCCTGGATCTGCCCCTACCACCCCATGTGATGAGAGGACAGTAATAATCCCATTTCACAGATGGGAGACTGAGGCAGAGAGATGAAGATTCAAGGTGTCCACAGATCCTGCTGTGTCTGAACTGAGATGCCTAGAAACTGGGTTTTCAGGGTGTTTGGATTAGAAGCACTTCATATATTCAAAGCACATGGACATACGGTTTGATTTCATCTGCAGATGTGAGTGCTCAGCCTTCCGGCAGATCAGACTCCAGTGGGTATGAGGCATCCAGAAAATACAGACATATGATTAATGGTCATCTATGATGCACTAGGTCTAAATGACTTGCCTAGCAGCAAGGAAGGGGAAGTCTATGGAAGGGGGAATTAATTACTGCAGGAAAGCAGCACTTAACCATCTTTTCTCTAGTTACCGTTTTCTGTCTCGTTCAGTACACATCTTTCAGCCTTCGAGACAAATGCCCTGTCAATAAGCATCTTCACTACCCAACCCTGATTTATTCTCAGGACGCTGCCTCTCCTGTATACTGAGTGAGGAAGGATCACAGGATCACAGGAGAGCTGGGAGGGACCTCACAGACATCTAGTCCAGCCGGTTGCTCAAGGCTGAAATGACTGACTAAACCACTCCAGCCAAGTGTCTGTCTAACCTGCTCTTGAAAATTTCCAGGGACAGAGATTCCACAATTGCTCTAGGTAATCTGTTCCAGCACTGGACCACCCCAACAATCAGAAAGCTCTTGAGCCCATTGTACCTGTCCTATCCTCTGTGGCCACAGAGAATAGTTCTATGTCCATGCCATTTCAGGGAGGGATAGGATAGGAAAACTAGGATGTGATCAGGTAATTAAATACAGTATAATAATGGATACACATGAAAGGCCATATCAAGATTGCATGGACAACTGGAATTCCGGGATTTCCTAACTCCTTGTATGCTTGACTGCGAGCTTCGTATGTTTTTGCGCTAGTGCTGTATGCAATTCCCTAAGTTTGGGGGGTTTTTAAGTACAGAAAAAGAATGGAAAACGTCATCCTGTGGAACCTTAATGACCACTTAGGATGGGATCGGCAAGTCTGAAACCTTTTGATCCCCTACACCATCCTCTGGCCCTTGAATTAAGGGTGTAACAGTCAGCAATGGGAGGCTGTTCTCTGTACCAGAAGGGGACACGCAGGCTGTGCACAGACATTTATTGACCAATGTTGAGATTCCTGAATCCGGGGGCCCATCCTACTCGTACTTTAGTAGAATCCTGTCCTCCTGTTCCTAGTCTCCAAAATCTGACTCCTTCTGCTGTTAACCAGTCCTGTTTTGTCTCATCCTCCCCACCCATTAGGCTTCTTGTCCTGGTCTTCTTTCCCACCAAATCCCAGTCTTCTTCTTTTGCTCTTCATCTGCTCTGTCCCTCCTACTCCACTCCCAGACTTGTTTCTAGACTTCCCTGTCCCAGTCTACTATTTCTGTTACAACCCCCGCATCCCCTCCTTACATGGCTTCTCATTCTTGTACTCTCTAAATTTGAGTCAGGCTGCTTCCTCTTCCACAATGTTTGGGCACCAACAGCAGGAGTATCGAGAGCACAAGAGAGCACGACAACTGGGAGCTGCAGGGAAGTACAATAGTACAGCCCCTGCACCCTCAAGCTGGATCAGGCTCAGTACAGCCAGGATCTTCAGAAAATACTTGTTGGCAAACTGAAGTCTCTACTGAGCAGGTGAAACCTGAGATATTTCAGATCATTTGAACTTGGCCAGATTTGGGGGGGGGGCAGGTTGATTTTTTTTCCCCTCGTGAAACCAGCAAAAGTCACATGTCTGGTAGCAGGACAACCCTATCCACCACGTTCCAAGCCTTTGCTCCAACACGAGAGCCTTACAAGGTTTTCTTTCAACCTAGTCCAAAGTCTGTGATCTTTTCTGTGACTTCATTTTTGGAAATAGTTGAACCATTTTTGCAGCAAATATTTGGGCAGGGGAAGACAGCCAGCATGGAGAGCTTCAACCAGAACAGTTCCAATGTAGGCAAAATTATAAGCAATTGAAAGCAAGGTCTAGTAATGGGAAACATTGTGCAACCTTAATCGTAGGTAGTTGTTCTACCAGCCCCACCTAAGTACTGTTTTCTGAAACTCATCAGCAGCATGTAAGAATTGCTGAAATTATTACATTCCTGCAGATCAATACTTGTTTTGTTCCAGCCAAGCCTTGGCACCCACCCTAGGTATAACCCTAAAATAATGCCCAGTTCCTATTCACCATGAATACTGGGGTGAACTCCTGCCCCACTGAAATCAACAGCTTTTCCATTGACACAAATGTGGCCAAAATTTCACTTTCAAAGTTTGGGGGCACCAAGATATTGAATGAACAAATTATATCTATGCCACCTCTTCAAATGCACTGATATGGCCTGTACCAGACCTATGAGTACCAGATCTAACCACAGCATTACTAGTAAAGATCTCTTGGTTTTCAGGGCAGCCTGAAAACAAATTGGAGGGAACATGTAAAGTAATAGCTGGAGACAGCTGCAAAAGAGCTACTTAGCTGCCCTCCCAAGGCAGGGGAAAGCATGATACTGGCACATATCTTTGGAATATAATTGCTCTTTTTGTGCAAGAGTTAATACAATGTATAAGGGCACCTGAACCATAAAATACAAATAACACGTGGGCCGCACACTGGAGTTCAGGGGAGACAAAAGGAGGAGGATCTGTACATTGTATTACTTTTAAGAGCCCACAATTTGGAGCTTTGCCCTGGGACATTTTCCAGTCAAAGCCAGACCAAAGATGTGCCAGATGTTGTAGAACATTAAGTACTTCTGAAAAGAACAGCTACTTGCCTACCAGCTAAAAGACTCAGCTAGCTGTAGTCAAACACTTTGACCTCAACATTTACTTGCTACATCACCTCAATAAACAATTTCCCCAGCCATGTTAAATTGTTATAAAATGACAGTAAATATTCTCTGAGTAAGTCTCTGAAAAGTGACTAGTAACAACAGCATAGTTTTAACACAAAACTAATCCCCACATTAAATATTATATGCTTTTGCAGCACTCTCCCATCTGTCAGACTAAGCCCCGAGATCTTACCACATGGTCTTTGTGCCAACATTGAGAGCCAATATAGCCATGGTAGAGAGAGCTTGATTCTGTTCCTGTTCCCTCAGTGTGGACCACGTCCAATGCCCATTGCAGCCAATGGAGATTTTCAATGGGCTTTGGATTGAGGCCCAGCGGAAACATCAACCCAGGGTTTTCTCCAGTTCCCAATGTAGTCAATAAGTGTTAGGCCCTCTTCCCAGTGCAGGCCAACATTTTGTCTTTGCTGACAACACTTGAGGTTGCAGAGATGTAAGAGTAGGCAGATTTGAGCTTGTGGACTCTCCTTTTTGGTGATGTCTGAGAAAGCAAGAGAATGGCTGGATTTTCAGAGCATAAGGTTGGTTTTGCAGGATGTGAAAAAGGGAAGAAAAGCTCTTTTTTCTTACAATCTGAGCTTTCAACACTTGCACTTCCCAGTCCTCTGTCTTTCATAGAAACTGCCAGTACCATGGAGCTTATGCCATAGCTCCTAGTAGAAATACATGCATTTTAGATATGGTCCAAGGTGTCAAATTGAACTAAGAGCCATGGCACTAAAAGGTCTAATTCATTAATATATAAATATATCTCCTCACTTCTGAGATTATCTCTATTTTTTAATCAGTCATCTTTAATAGTGATTTTACTTAAATAATCCTTGCTCTGCTTTATTTCTCCAGGCCAGCTTTTGAGTGGTAGGTCCTGCCAGAAGTAGATAGCGATGTAGCTGGACAGAGACCATCCAGCAATGAACATAAGATCAGGACATTTTTTAAAAGCTTTGGATATAAAAACATAGTGAAAGAAGCAAAGGTTCTCCTTTTAAAGATTTATTTTGACATTTATGGTTTTTCAGCAATGGATGTAGAATGAAAGCTCACACCCCCACAGGACCAAGCACGTAGCCACATCCCATATTTAGTGTGTAAAAAAAAGGCCAGTCCAGCAGTGGGGCCAAATCTGGGCCTGTGCAGAGCTGAGCATGGAGTGGGACCTCTGATAATCAGTGCACCTGCATGTCTCACTGAAATCAGTAGGAGCTGTGGGTGCTAGGCTCTTACGAAAAGGTACCTAAGCATGGATTTGAGAGCCTAACTTTAGGCATGCAGGCCTGTACACTTGGGCTCAGATTTAGAATGGGAGACTCAGAGTGGATGCTTTTGAAGACATGCTTCTTTGCAATATAATAATTGAGACTAAAATGGAAATGAATGAAGGTAAATGGTCTGTGATTTTTAAAGAGAATCATGATCCACTGTGTAATTTCTGTAATGTAAGATCTCATTGCTACGACTTTGAAACCTACCAATAAAAAAATGCGGTAAGAACTAGGTAGTTTTAGTACATATAATCCCAAATGAGACTGTAAGAAAGTTTCGCTTTGGAGGCTGTTCATGCTAGTAGCCAGGTATTACTTAGAACAATAGGGGCCAACCGTTTGGGGAAGTGTGCCATAAATTACCCCCGCACCCTCCCCAAGAGCCACTCTGATCTCCTTCCCCCTGCCTGGTTTCCTGCTTCCTTCCCCGTGCTCCCCGCCTGATCCGTTACTTCCTTTCTGCTCTCCGCCCTACCTGCTGCTCTCCTTCCTGTTCCCTCCCCGATTTGCTGCACGCTACACACAGAGGCTGCCCACGCCATTTGTAGCACTTGTGCTGCAGGTTGAACATCCCTGAACCAGAGCATTAACTACAACATGTGTGGCATGCCAGAGTTGTATCAAGGATTTTTAACAACATTGTAGACTAAGCAGCTGGATGTGGGTTAATTCATGTCCATTTTCCTAAAAGGATACAATCAACAGTCCTCCATTTAAAATATTGGAAATTTTAGCAAAAAACAAGCAATCACATTGAATTTAAAGTGAACTTTTTCCTTCTATCAGTTTTATACACTGCATGTTTGTTTGAACTTCTATCCCTAAGAGTTATGCATAATACCTTCTTACTGACTGGCTGTGTTGTAAGCTTTAGTTAAATGCAAGGTAAAGCACCTTAAGATGATGAGAGAAAGAAAGCAGAGATAAACGTGAAGGTTTAAAAAAAAAAAAATCCTCTAGTCTTGAGAAAAATAACAAATCAGAAGACAGTTAAAGATGTGTAGTTGGTGTACAGAAACTGAGATTCACTTCAAAAGTTCTAATTTTTACTTCCTGTAATTGATATATATATATATATATTTATATATATTATTCATACTAGAAACTGTAAAGCTCTAGCAGACTGAAGAATGTATTGTACTGGGTACCTGTGTATGATAAATTAAACATAGACATTTCAGTTCAATTATAATAGAGCCATAAAATCCAGATGTTAACTGGCATTTTCATTTGTAGCACCCACAGCAATTTACAATAGCAGATAAGCATCAACAGTAAACCATTTTGCTAATGCAGAAAATGGAGGTGCAGAGGCGTGAAGCACCCAACTCAGAAATACCGAGCCCTGGCAAGTTAAATGGTGTTTTTGGTGTTTCAAGCATTATACATCCTTGTCAAGTGTGTTTTAGACAGGAAATATCCTGCCTTGGACTGGATGACCTCCTAAGGGTGCCTGGACCTCCCTTCCAGGCCTGCTTTTCTGATTCTTTGATCCTTACAGTGGTTCCAGTGTCTCGTTGTAGCTTCAGAGGCATGAGTTCAAGCTTCCACACGTGCGCCAAAAGGTTCCTCGCAGCTGATCTAGCTATAAATAGGCCAAGGACTCCAGGATAGCTACACCTGATGCTAGCCACAGCATTCCCATATGCATCATTATCTACAAAAACCTACATGCCTTAACAATGCTAACCCAATGTGTTGCTTAGGCTCAGGTGCACCTTTGACCCTTCCTTGTTCACAGGCCCCTACAACTGATTTTCAAAAGTGTACTATATGCATGCTCAGCACTTTTTATATAGCGGTTCCAGGATTTGCAAGAGGCGGTAGGTCTGTGATGGTGCTAGGGAGGAAAAAGAATCCGCTGGTAAACATTCAGCATCGTTCTGCTTACTACCTAGAGAACAGGCGCCAATTTAAGCTTTCTACTGCCAGAGTTTTAGTATGAAATGGGCCAAGATGCCAATCTGGGACTACATAAGTAAAATATAATAGAAACATATTGCTGATGTTCAGTGTCATGACATTTAATTCACAACATGCTAATGTGTACAATCAGAGTGCACTGTCTTAACTTAGATTGATCATATCTTTTTAGCGTGCATACAATAAATCCTCTCAAGCCCTCTCATTGAGTTGCATAGACCTAGACTGACCCTAAGAAAGGCATTAAACTAAAAATATCAATATGTTGATATCCCCATTTTAGTACTAATGCTGGGGTTATTTGCTTCACTAAGTCCCTAGCATTCAGGAGCCAGGATTTCCCAACCTTTCCAACTGCCATTGAAAAAATAAACTGGATAGGTTGTGTCCAGACGAGCATGCATGTGCAGTTTGTGGCGCCTCAAAGCTGTCTGAGGTGCCACAAACCACAAGCGGTGCACATGCACCCTTTTACCGCACTGCTAATTTGCATCTCCGTGCCAAAATTTGACACTGGGAGATCCCTCCATCAAATGCTTCCCCCTCCCCTCCGCAGGCTGCAGCTAAAAAAAGCAGTGTGGCACATGTGGCAGCATCATGTGCCTCCAGAAATGGAGCTTGGCCATCCAGAGCCACAGTCTGGATATCAAGTCCTGGGTTTCCAAGATTAGATTTTAAAATAGACAAAGTGAACAAACAAAAATCTATGGCTAGATCTTTAGCTGAATGCATGCACAATGATGTCAGCAGAGCTAGACTGGTTCACAACAGCTGAAGTTGTAGTCCCATACATTTAAGCACATTGCCCTTTTTTTATATTTAGTTTAGACCAGTGGTTCTCAACCTTTTTAGTACCAGGACCCACTTATAAACATCAATGGCCAGTCCTGGCCCATTGCCCCTCACTCCTGACCCTCTGCCCCCCGCTCCCAACCCCCCCAGTGTGTGGGTCAGGGGTGGGTGTGTGGAGCAGGGGCATGGGGGTCCCCAAGCAGCCCCTTGCAGGCTGGCAGAGCTCCAGCCTGCAAGGGAAAAGTCACGGTTTCCCACATTTTTCTGCTTTAAAGGTGAATCCATTTTTAAAGTTTGTTGATCCATTTTTAAAGTTTGTTCGTAACTCTTTCATATATTCTTGTGACCCACTTTTGGGTCATGACCCACGGGTTGAGAAATGCTGGTTTAGACAACAAAATCAAATTAGTTTGTTTTATTTTCTGTTCTCATGTATAATTTACATTTCTTTTTCCACTACCGGACACTGCTGGACCATATTTAAACACAATTTAATAGACAAACTTGTGACATTTAATTTATTCCACGCATCTTGGGCATAGATGGCTTGACAACTTCCTTTGAACTATTGTAGATACAGACCATGAAAATGATGTACAACACCGAACCTTGGGCCTACCAAACCTTGAGCTTCATTGCCCCATGGAGGCCAATGACAGTTTCCACAATATGAGTAGGAGCACATATTCCATCCCACTGTGCCATCCTGCAGGCAGACTCCTACTGTTACTCATGTCCTTGAATCTGCAGATTGAAGTTTACATATTTTTCCTTCTTGAAAAATAAATATATTCAGTGTTGCTTTGTCGCCTTATATATACAATCTATTCAGGAAGGGTTTTACTGTGAAGTATATTGGAAAAAAAAAACCTTTCAGAGCAGTCCAGGGTTGATGGCTCTGTCAAAGGCCAAATTTCAGTGAAAAGTTTCAGAAAACTTTATACAAGGCAACAACATATCACAGCAGAAATCTAAGATGTTTGTTTTAGAGCCTGATCTCCTTTACATGAGTTTTCGACCAGTGTTTAGTCCGATGATACCCATAAAGCAATTCCTGGTTACACAAGCCTAAGATCAAAATTGGGCTTTAAATTTACAATGGGAAATTGTTTGGTTTTCTTTAAAAATTAAAACAGATCTTTGCCCCAGCAGAGATTCCCAGCCGAGGCTATACAGAAAATCCTTAACATTCAACGGTGGCTCCGGTGAGTAAACGGGGGAAGGATTCACAAACACGAACAGCAAACTCTATGGATCTGCAAAACACACCAAGAACATGGGACAGCCATATAGAAGTATTACTACTATCAAATACCAGCTTCAGAAAAACTGACTTATATTATACCAAAGCCCTTTTTGAGGGAAACACTCGTAGCAGGTGGTGTTTCTGCTACCAGCTTGCCGTTGGGTGGCTATTAACTAAGGACTTGCTTTAACTCTTAGGAGGTCTACTTGCAGAAGCTACTGAAACAACAGAACTGTTATCTTGCCATTCTCCCTTCCCAGATAGCGCTGTATCCGTAGCTCTGTTGGCCTAATGCAAAGGAAAGTTTTATGCCACATCCTCCTGGCACCAGAATCAGTGCCAGAGCCTGTGTCAGCATGGACTCTGGGGGTGATCTCTCCCTACATGCCAAATAGAAATAGATATCAGTAATGCTATCTATCCAGCTGTGGCTTTTCTAGTAGTTTCCAAGTTTTAGGAAGAAAACCAGAACATCCTGGTGAGATTATTACAGACATGAGGAAAAGCCTGGCTTATAATTGATTGAGAACAGTCATAATGGCTGTGGAGACAGTAAATATTTAATTGCCTCCAAGTACAAGGTACTGAAATAATAATCTTGTATAAAATGAGTATGCCTTGATTACCTAATGTGAAATCCAAGAATATTGTTTTAATTTCCTAGTATATGCATAATCCAAGTACTAGAGACTTCATCCTTGCTGTTTGCTTATTAATTTAAAAAAAGTTACAAAAAACATTGCTTCTTATTGCTTAGTGTTTAGTTCAAGCCCATATATCTTCGCATCCGTTTGAATACAAGGCAATATTTGCTTATCTCCCTTGTAAGACAGGCACAATGAGACACAGAAGATTTGGCGCAACAGATCTGATTACTTCTGGCAAAAGGAAATATAAAGCAATCAATTTATGAGGGGAAAAAGATGTTCTGAAAATACTCTGACCACATGGTTTTTACAGTGACTATGTGGTATTTTAATCCATGCAGTAATATATAAAGGAGCCGGTCTTAGTATTAATTCTATTTAACCAGAGCACTGATATCATAGTATAATTATCTCTTGGAAATGGAAATTTATATCAAAACATGCTCCTGGCTCCAAATCTTGACATGTTATTTTTATTGGTTTGTTCCAAAGCATTAAATGTATTTTTGCATTCATTATTGCTTTGGCAAAAGTCATATGCTGAAATATATACACAGTCCATGTATGCAGAAGGACTTTAAAAATATTTAGAGTGAAAAAATCTCTCCTGTATATTCTCAGTTTACACCCAGAGGGAACAGTGATAGATTGCTGTTGGCACATGGCTGGAACACACTATAGAGTGCGGGGCTGTAAACTCTCCTCCCCTTGAAGAATGCAGTGTAATTCCACAGTCCTGAGACCTGATATTTTTCCAGTTTTAAACCAAAAGCCAGTCTTCAGAAATGTTAGCCTTGGGCTATTGACAGATGCAAGCATGTGCTGTTTCAAAAGGGAAGGAAACAGGGACTTACAATTCTTAAGAGTGCACATCAGCTGATAACTATACCAGCACAGTGGAGCTAACTCATGATAACTTTAATCCTGAAAGAAACAGGTTTAAAATTATGATGGTTTAGGCCCAATTAAACTGTTTTAGGAGCAGAGTGACAGAATGGGTACATTTGTTCAATACGACTTATAGTAAACTAGTATAATTTAAAAGCAATGATCGTTTCCATTCACCCCTTCTTCTAAAAGCACTGATTTTACATCTATAACATACGTCTCTTCAGTTATATGAATCTACTACTGGAAAATGCTGACTTAGCTATACACACAACTATAATGTGCTGATAGAGCACATTTTCTTAATTTTAAAAACCTTTATCTTATATATGAATGGCATATCTCATCCACTGCAAATCACTCCCATATGGTGGGACATCTGGTTTTGAAGGAATTTTTTTTTTTTTGGCACAAGATTGTATTCAAAGTTATGCTTTAATAATATGTTACACATATGAAAACATACGTTTATCTAAAAATACTTAATGACAATTTATTTGCAGAAATTTAATTCTGGCTTAAACAGTTCTATTATTGTTTTTGATTTGTAGTATAGATATGCTTAGACCCAACCCAGAATGGGGCCATATTGTACTGGACACCACACAAACACATAATAAGAGTGCGTGTAGTTAAGTAGAGGCAGACAAAAGGAGAGGAAAAGGAAAGGCAGCAAAGAGAAGATACCGAACTGAGACACTGGATTAAATGAACCTGTTGCATAGAAAGTATTTGTTTCAGCTGGGAAATGACCCTAAATCTCCTGTATCATAGTGCAATATCTTAACAAGGGTATCCTTCTAGCTAAGCTATAGGACATAAAATTTACTAGCCTTCACTCAATGTATTACTGAAATGTTAGTCATTCTCTGTAGTCATGTCTTCCCTATAAGAGAATAAGAGCCTAATCTTGTAAGCCTCTAGGCTACAGACAGACATTCAAAAAGCCTGAGCCTGAATTGATTCAATCTTTTCAGGTTAGTTTAACCTGGCTAGGCTAAACCAGTTAGTAACCACACAGACATCCCCTCTCGACTGAAGAAATGCCACACGTGCCTGAAGTGGCTCAGGCTAGAAGACGGGGAGTGCTACAGCAGCCCTCCCTTCCACAATGCTGAGCTGAGGGGGGTGCGGGCAGGCCCAGACAGGATACTCTGATTAGAGAGGGGTTCCCCCCGCACGCCTCCGCTTGCTGTTGATAACAGCATTGAGCTACAGTTATTAGCATTTATCAGCCAATCAAACAAAACAACAGCCTTCAAGCTCTTCTTAAAAAGTTGTTTGAGGAAGAAATGGAGGGATATTACCAGCTATCGGTTGATTAGTGCCAAAAAGGCCTCAGCTGACACTGTCCTGTCTACCTTTGCCCCGTCTCCCAGAGCACGGACCATAGCCAGCGTGTGGTATGCTAGCTAATGCTGAGAGGTGTCTGTGTAAGGCAAAGGGGAGGGGGGAATCCCTGTTCGAGCAGGAAGTGATGAGGGGGAAGGGGAGAGCAGGGGGAAGCTAGGCAGATGCTGCTGTACCTGCAGTCTCTGCTGGAGCTCCAGCCAGGGAGCAGAGGGGAGGGACCAGCCCTGCTTGGCTGGAGCAGAGCCGAGCCTTTCCCAGCATTGCAAAGCATCTGGGATGTTGGAGGACTCTGGTTTAACTTAAACCAGGAAGGAGTCTGGGACCATAAACTGGTTTGACACAAATCAGTTAAGTCTGATACTATATGCAACCAGGTTTATCTCAAACCGGTTCCAGCCACTTTCAAACTGGCTTATGTGCAATGAACACCTGTTCTGTTACAGGTTTAAACCAGTTTCTGATCATTTAACCTGGTTTATGTGTAATGTCTGTTCCTAGCCCTACTAGAGTTCAGTACTTCTACTTAAGTCAACTAGACCTGTTCACAGAAAACCTGAAGGATGAGTCCCATGGATTCAGAGATCTCCTTAGGATACTGTGTAGGCAACCCCTGACTTCTGAGAGTTCAGAGGTACCCAAGCACTTGTGAGGGTACCTCTGTTGAGTGTCCACTGCACTGGGACAGAAAACAGCTCTTGCAATAGTTGTTGTTCAAGTCTTAGCTCCAAGAGAGAGTCTCAGATCTCACATTCAAGCATGCCTAGTTCTTCTGGTTGTAGGGAAAAAAGCCAAAACCTGCTATGCAAATATATGTGGAAGGCACAAAACTCAAGAGACAAAGAACCTGGGAAATAAGGTAGGGGGTGAATGAATGTAAAGCACAACAGCTACACTCTGTGCTATCTCTCTACATAGACACACTTAGTACTAGGAACACCTTAATGTGGAAAATGACTGTCCACACCAGGAGCTAGTGCAGCATAAATATACTAGACTCTTGCCTTATGTAGTCAATGCAAATAAGAATGAGGAAGAATGAGACGAATGATGCAAGAACAGAGGAAGGAAGGAGTGGTAACTTTGAATCCAACACATTTGATGCCTGAGCAGGCTGTGAGGGAAGGAGGAGCCAGGGAGGAAATGAATATCAACTTCTGGATCTCTCTCTATGTATATATAAAGCAAGGAAAAAAGTTATTATTTGGTCATCTTAGTTTTTCCTGACCGAATAAGAACTGTGTTTATAATATATAAAACAAGAACAAAAAAAAAAAGAGGTCATCTTAGTATTTCCTGATCAATGTTAAATCTCCTTGCTGCAAATTAAGGGCAAATGACCTTTCCAGTGACAATTAGTGCTGAATTCTCAGTAATGAATACTTAGCTCTGCACTCTCAAGGGCAGGATGATTGGAGAAGGCAGAGGATTACTGCTTGCTTCATTAGCGCTTAACTCTCACAGCACCTGCTCAAGCTTCAGGGAACCTCTAGTTCAGGGACTCTCAGGATTTTGTCAGTATGAAGTGTAGACATGTGCATTTTGAATCTATTTAAAAGGGGAACTTCCAAAGTGCGGCAGTTGGCACGCTCTATTTGGGAATAAGCTGAGAACGACTCCGACGGAGCAAAACTGCTCCAACTTTAGCCCTGGAGAAATCAGTGTTAAAGTTGAAGCAGTTTTGCTACATTTTTAGAATGTAACAATTGCTGGCCTGTCAAATAGTTCCCCCTTTTGAAAGGGCTCCATATGTTTGTCTCCACCTTTCAGTGGCTGTTGTGCAACATTACTGTTGCTTACAAAAAAAGGAAAAGAGTCTGCAAGTGCATTTATAGCTGACCCCTAGCATTACTGTAGGCTTTATTTTTTCTTAAACAAACATTGCACTCTCCTCTTCACTGCCAAGTTCCTCCCCATCAGTTTTAGTTCCCTCTCTCTCTTTCTCCGCTACCTGGCACACACTTCTCTCCTATCTACCCTTATCTCTGCCACCTGGCTCTCAACTCCTTTAACACCCAATACCTGAGGTCATCTAGTTTTTTCTCCAGTCTTTGTTTTCACAGCTTACTCCTGATACTGTTAGCTTTTAGGGTGTGAGGGTTTCCAAACAGATTTTGCAAGCCTTTTGTCTTCTCTTTGCCTCAATTTCCCCACTTCAGTTTCTGGATCATTTTGTGGCAGATTCTGCTGACTAGTGTATAACCAGTTCCTTACTGATGAAGTAGTATCAGTAAGGAACTGGATGCCTTCTCTGCTGTAGCAGCAGCTAGTAGGAGACACTGAGAAGTAAGGATGGACTAAGCACCAAAGGAATGACAAGCCAGGCCCAGGAAAATTTTACATCCTTGTGCATAGGATGCTTTTGAAAAAATTCCTAGATTTTTCAGTTTTGCAAAATACCTCCTTCTACTCTGACTATGCAACTAAATCCCAAGACAGCTGGTTGAGGTAACACTTCCAAATACATACACTTATCATCAAGGATCCTGGTTTTCTCCAATTATAAAAAAAAAACTGCCCAATTTCCAGGTTAAAAAAAAGTAACCCCAAATCCACATTTTTCCATGATCAAAATGAAACACGTGTGTGTGTGTGTGTGTGTGTGTGTGTGTGCGCGCATTTCAATTTGATCATGGAAAAATGTGGATTTTGGGTTACTTTTTTAACCCAAAATTGGGGAGGTTTTTTTGTTTTTTTTTAATCCGAGAAAACCAGGATCCCTGACCATAAGGCACCTCACAAAAACAGAGCCACACATGCCCAACAACCCACCACCGGTAAAAAGCCTGAGACACAAAAGCACCATCAATGCCTTGCTACTGTAATGACAGAGAAATTAGCATACACAAATGACTGCAGGAAAAAGATCACGCTTTATGTTACATGGGGAAACAAAAAGCCTCCACCAAACCTTTTCAACCCAACTGGGGGGAAAATCTGATTGGTTTTATTTTGAGCTGAAGAATGACACTTTCCAGCCAGGTACCCAGCTTTCCATTCCAGGTATCAGCAGGGGGACAGCATAACCAGTCGAAATTCCCACATTTCACCAAGGCCACAAATTGAAAGCTAACCATATACGCATTCTATCAGGAGAAGACAAATATAATCTCTCGATAGACATCCTGACTTTGTAAAATGGATTGTAGGCTCCGAATATGCCAAATCTAACTACAGTCTGTTGCTCTGCAGTCAAAGCACATAGAGGAGCTCTTAACGACTTTTTAACACATCACAGCAAAGGCTGATGGTCTAGCACAAGGGCAGGCAATTATTTTGGGCAGAGGGCCACTTACTGAGTTTCGGCAAGCATTCGAGGGCCGCATGACAGGCAGCTCAGGGCAGGTTAATATTAATTTTCTAAATTTTTTAGGGGCCCCACGGGCCACACATCCAGCCCCTGGGCTGCATTTTGCCCACCCCTGGTCTAGCATCAAAGGTTGAGAGGTAAGGATCTTTGTGGGCAATACCTTTTATTGGACCAACTGTGTGTTTTGGATAAAGTTAGATGAGCTGGTGAATTGCAAGGCATTTTTATCAGGTCTGAAGGAAGCAGCAGGCACACAGTGATGATTAAAAACAGCATGCGGGGCTGTCAAATTGGAGCAGAGATTCCCAAGAGTAGCAGACAAACAATTAATAGAAGAAAAGAAGCTTGATTAATGAGAGGTCAAGACCTATCAAAAGGGAAGAGGGTCATAAACATTTGTTGTATGAAGGAAAAATTTCAGGAATCAGGTGGATTATAGCATGCCACGAAGTCACTATCCATGTTCAGTCCTTGGCTTAGTTTCTCAGCTTATGTATTTTGTTCTGAAGCTCATCTTTTAAAGGTGTTTTGTAAATCCCCCTTCAGCAGGAGGATAGTGAAATCAGAAACAGAGTGGATGATCTGAGAAAAACGTGCTTCCACTGGCACTGTCTCTCTTCTTTATTATTTCTCCTGTGCGAGTTCATTCTGGTATGTATTTTGTCTCATTTCACCCACATAGGTACCATGAAGGCATCTGGTGCCTTGAATCATCTGGTGCCTTAAGAATCATATACATGACATTTTGGGAAATTCCTTGTATTTTTAAGTTTCTTTGCCTCTGTTTTCTTGAACAGGGACCGGGATATCCCACCTACCAGAGGTAGGGACAATCTTGGGGATAGCTCTGTCAGGCCTTCAGTCAACACAGATGTAGTTAGGGATGGAAGGGCTAGACATTTTTAAATCTGCAGGTCCAGATGCCCTCCACCCAAGGGTGTTGAGGGAGCTGGCTGGAGTCATCGCAGAGCCCTTGGTCTGGCTGCAAGAGCATTCGTGGTCATCTGGCCAGGTGCCGGGGGATTGGAAACTGGCTAATGTGGTCCCAATTTTCAAGAAAGGGAGGAAGGAGGACCCAAGTAACTATAGGCCTGCACCTCGGTGCTCAGGAAGCTCTTGGAGACAATCATCAAGGAGCACACCTGTGGGGGGCCGGCAGGGGAGAGCATGCTCAGGGGCAATCAGCATGGGTTCACCAAAGGCAGGTCCTGCCAGACCAACCTGATTGCCTTTTATGACCAAGTAACTAAATCCTTGGATGATGGTGTCGCCGTGGACGTAGTCCTTCTAGACTTTAAGAAGGCCTTTGACACTCTCTCTCACTCCAACCTCATCAATAAATTAAGCGACTGCGGCATTGATGCATGCACAGTTGGATGGGTAAAAAATTGGCTGATGGGGCGCACCTAGAGAGTAGTGGTGGACGGGTTGTACTCAACCTGGCGAGATGTGAGCAGTGGGGTAGCCCAGGGCTCAGTCCTCGGGCCCGCACTGTTTAACATCTTCATCGGCGACTTGGACAAGGGGGTGAAAAGCATGCTATCCAAGTTTGCTGATGACACTAAAATGTGGGGCGAGGCGGACACACATGAAGGGAGAGAGAGGCTGCAACTAGATTTAGACAGACTACAGAAGTGGGCAGACAAGATTAGGATGGGATTAAACAAATACAAATGCAGGGTGCTGCACCTTGGGAGAAGGAATCCACAGCATACATACAAGCTGGGGAGTTCCCTTCTTGAAAGCATGGAGGCAGAAAGGGATCTTGGAGTCATTATTGACTCCAAGATGAACATGAGTCGCCAATGCCAGACCGCAGCCAGCAAGACCAGCCATACCTTGTCATGCATCCAAAGGTGCATCTCAAGCCAGTCCAGAGAGGTGATACTCCCCCTCTGTGCAACTTTGGTCAGACCGCAATTGGAGTACTGCATCCAATACTGGGCGCCGCACTTCAAAAGGGATGCGGCCAGCCTGGAGAGGGTTCAGAGGAGGGCCACCTGCTTGGTGAGAAGGCAGCAGGACAGGGCCTATGAGGAGAGACTGAGGGACCTGAACCTGTTCAGCCTCAGCAAGTGGAGGCTGAGGGGGGACCTGGTGGCTGCCTACAAACTCATTAGGGTAGATCAACAGCAAATAGGCAGAGCCCTTTTCTCCCCAGCACCACCTGGGGTGATGAGGAACAATGGTCATAAGCTGATGGAGAATAGGTTTAGGTTAGAGATCAGAAGGCAATATTTTAGTTAGGGTGGCCAAAATCTGGAACCAACTTTCCAGGGAAGTGGTCCTCGCCCCTACCTTGGGCAAATTCAAGAGGAGGTTGGATGATCACGTGTCTGGGGTCTTTTGAACCCAGCAATCAGTCCTGCCTATGGCAGGGGGTCAGGCTAGATGATCTGTTCAGGTCCCTCCTGACCCTAGCTACTATGAAACTATGAAAGCTTGTCTAACTTTATCCCAACTATGCAGTTGGTCCAATAAAAGATACCACCCACAAAGATCCTTCCCTCTCGCAGTCACAGCTACATCACTCTAACACTACTACACCATAAAAGGTTGACTGACTTTAAAGGAAGAGTCTTCCCTGGTTCTTAAAAAACTGTATGGCTACAACACACCAAATGAAAATACTCAGCTATGGCACTTCTACAATAACTGGCCCTGGACTCGTTACACATCTGAAATCAAGCATATATTGAATGGTTAATTAAACTATGGCTTATGCTCTTGTTATTAAAATGGTGTTTTCTTTTGCCACAATTCTTGTTCATACTAAAATGTTGGTCTTTTTCCTTCAAGAAATTTTAAAAATGTTGTTTCAGTGAAAATTTTCATCCTGCTGTTAAGTGTTTGAGTACAGTTTAGCGAATAGTCTAGTAACAGTTATGCTTGAAATCTTCACATTTTTGTGATTTTGAAAATAGTTATACTATTTTGAACAAACAAAAATGGCTACAGCACATGTCAAAGAAGAGCATATTCCAGTGTACTGCTGAACATAACAATCCCTTCGATAATTCAGAGTGCAACAGCTGCACAATTAGTCTACATCTCTTACTTCCTGTCAAGGAATCAGTTATGGACCACGGGGTATGCTTCTTGACATGGCCACAGACTGTCATTAAAATGTATTTTGGTCATTTGCTCTATACAAATTTGACACCCTATAGTTAAGAGAAAGCCTTTATTTGTTGAAAGACAGAAGTCAGCCCCTTGAAAGATGGGTGCAATAGAACCACAAAAAACTAAAAGACTGAAGTTCTGGTCATACACAGTGGTATGCAGTGAACATCTCTATTAAAGAACAGAATCATAGAAAATTAGGGTTGGAAGGGACCTCAGGAGATCACATCTAGTCCAAGGCCCTGCTCAAAGCAGGACTAGCCCCAACTAGATCATCCCAGCCAACGCTTTGTCTACCCAGGTCTTAAAAACCTCTTAAGGATGGAGTCCACAGCCTCCCTGGGTAGCTTGTTCCAAGTGTTTTACTACCCTCCTAGTGAGAAAGTGTCTCATAATATCTAACTTTAGCTTCCCTTGTTGCAACCTGAGGCCATTGCTCCTGGCTCTGTGAGCAGCCAATCAAGAGCATGGCCCCTAGTTGGCCTTGGCAACACTTGCATCAAGTTGTCCCCACCACTCTCCAAAAACTTCCTGGGTTGCCTGTGCACTGCTGTATTGCCCTCCCAGCAGGATGTCAGGGTGATTGAAGTCCCCCATGAGAACCAGGGCCTGATTGGGAAACTTTTGCTAGCTGTTTGAAGAAAGCTTCATTCACCTCGTCCTTCTGGTTTGGTAGTCTATAACAGACATCAACCGCATCACCCTTGTTGCTCTCCCATCTGACCCTAACTTACTTTCAACAGGCCTGCCTCCAGTTTCATACTGGAGCTCTCAGCAATAATAGTTCTTTACCATAAAAGAGGAATTGCTTCTCCTCTTCCTCCCTGCCTGTCCTTTCTGAAATTTTTACCCATCCATGACAGTGCTCCAGCCATGGGAGTTATCCCACCAGGCCTGTTGTTTCAATCACGTCATAGTTCCATAACTGCATGAGGACTTCCAGATCACTGTTTCCCAGGTTTCACTGAGTGCCCGAGTGTCCCTTTCCCACACCCCATCGTTTATGCCTCTCTCCGGCTTGTGCTACTTCCAGGTCACGCACTCAGGGCCTCGATCTCTATCCCCAGCAAATCTGGAATAATAGAGTTCCTAGAGAATAGCCCTTCTCATGTGGGTGCCAAAAGCC
Organism: Alligator mississippiensis; assembly: GCF_030867095.1. Taxonomy (NCBI): domain Eukaryota; kingdom Metazoa; phylum Chordata; order Crocodylia; family Alligatoridae; genus Alligator; species Alligator mississippiensis. Next base: position 87,372,090 of record NC_081829.1, on the reverse strand, counting down.
CACTGCTGCAATGTAAGCTACATATTAATGACAGCTTGCAACTAGGAGTGTTCTTTTTTATGTTGCTGTACAACCGGTGCTAAGAGGTCATTTTCCACCTAGAAACATAACCTTTTGGAAGAAGATGGAATGAAGCTCAACAAAGATGATGATTTGGGTATTTTACAGGACTGTATCACCAATTTTGCTCCGACAAGATTCCTGCATTCTCAAAACCAAGTATTCTTGAATCATAGAGTACCCAATAAACAGAAGCTTATTTATATTTCAAACTGCTGACAGTAACTTTGAATGTAAAAGGTGAGCACATGAGTGGACATGCACAGAGACCAAACATAACTGCAGCTAGATTTAAGTATAAGTGTATCATGGAAACAGCTTAATGTAGCTAATGTGCATCCAAAAGCACTTCAGCATTCTTCGTGTTTAGTTAACACCTCATCTATTCCAACAATTAAAAACACATTTTCACAGAAGCAAGGGGGAAAAAAAGGGAATACAAATAGCCAGTGTAAAGCTTGACCTTTTGTTTTCTATTTTTGTTTAATTAATTTTAAGCAGTCTGTGACAGAGTAAAAAAATATTTTTGAAGTCTTGACAGTTTAATTACAATATTAATTTCCAATTCCTCAAAGCCATCTTAGAATAAAGTCCTGTCCCCCCCATACTCCTTCCAAGCAAGAATATTAAGCTTGATGGAGGATTTTTTTTTTATGGTTTGCATAAGTAGTCTGAAAACTATCAGACTAACAAAATGACCTCTCTTGTAAGGCTGTATAGGAAACTTTCACCTTTTTTGATATCAAGAAGTCCTACCTGTAAGTGACCATTCAATTCAAGCTAGAATAGTCAAATAGTTAACACTGAAATTACTGCTGTCAACATTAAATTTCAGGGTGTTAAGTTTTGTTTTGCCGGCATGTAAAGACATATTGCCGAGTTATTATTTGCCTACAGATCCAAGAAAACAATGCTATTTGTTTACACTCACTACAAAGATCAGTGTGCATTTTTTAATTTCTTTGAAAAAACAAAAAGCAAGCATTTAAGATGCTATGGGATGGACCGGGAAATATGAGTCTTCACAGTTCTAAATAGCCATACTACAACTCTTTAAAAAAAAGTATTACAATAAACTATTTAAAGTGGGGAAGTACAGGATTAATCAAAGTAGCACTGCAGCTATAGTTACTATTTTCAAATGTAAGCAGTGCTTTCTCATTTCATGACTTATAACCAAAGCAACACTTACATTTTCCATTGTGTACTTGTATTTTAATTATTCAAGTCAGCATACGTGTTTAGACTGTTGCTTTAATGACCTGTATTTAGATCAGGACCAAGAGGCTGTGCTTTCTATGATCAGTTTTCAAGTGCCAGATGTATAGTTAAAAGACCAGAACTTCAACTGATTCTTTAGCCAAACTGCTCTATACATTTCTTTGAGCTGGATCAGAGTTAATTCAGAGGAAGATCTGTCATTTCAATGAGATCTTTAAATTTAAAAAGTTTAGGCAATTATTTTAGTTACATCAGTGTAAGGCTTCACTAAAGTCAGAGTGATTTGTGCACCTTTAATGTGTAGACATTACAAGCATATTTCCAGTTGCTTTAATTTCAAAGTCTGAGAAAAATCAGTTCCATCATTCTGGTATAAGTATGGAAACAAACCCTTGGAATCAGAAAAAAAAGGTTTTCAGAGTTGGTCAATTAGATTCAATATATATTGGCTAAAATATGAAGCCTGATAAGGACCTATGGGTGCATCTTTCAGCCATCTAGTAACACAACTTTTCATGTGGCAAAAATGAGGATTGAAGAGCTATGTATATGATCACTGTTAGACAGTAAGGAACATTAAACTAGGCATCTGCCATTATCATGGGGTACTGCATATAATCAAATTGGAGTAAGTTGTCAGTCAGCCTACAATATTTTCTTAATGATGCTACAAGCAATTAATTATTTCATCCTAAATGCTTTTTTATCCCTTATGAAAAAAGTTATATTGAATACAGCATACTCCTGACTTGCCCAATTGAAAAGTGCATATGGTACAAGATAAAATATTTTACTACTGACCAGGAAACAGTTATGCATGATAAAAAAGGGGATTCTATATCACTGTTCAAAACTTGCAGTTCAATGCATTAGGAGCTAAAGGTGCTCACCAATTTTAATTCTGCCTGTTGGAAGTCTTAAATAGATAACTATACTATTTTCTGTTGACTGCTTCATTTGCTACAAAAATATGTGAACGAGATGGGAGAAGTGGTTTGACAACGAAGCTGTCTCAAAGCCTTCATAAATGAATGAAAAAGGACATCCTGCAGATCAAAATTTGTATTATATATATGTATCTATACACATACACACACACACACACACACACACACACACATATATATATATATATATATATTTTTATAAAAGCCTATGTCCGTTTGTCACACTTTATTCTCGCTCTAATTGGCTGACGGAAACAGTCAGAGTGCTCCAAGTGTGGGGGAGCGCCGCCATGATCCCAAAGCAGTGCCGAGGGTCAGACAGAGGGTGGGGGGCCAGCAGCGTTGGCCTCGGCTCCCCCATCCCTCTCCCTGCAAGAGGCAGAAGAGCAGCGGCATGGGGCGTTAAGTGGCAGCACTCTATCCCAGCCCCCTTCTCACCCGTCATTCTTGCTGGGCAATTGGCTGATTGAGATATATATATATTTGAAGAGTTTCAGAATTAATATGCAGAAGGAGGCAGGAGTAAGAGTTCTGAATACAACTTCAAACTCAGCAACTAAATATTTCAACATTGCATTTCGCATGAAATAAAAAATTTACTTTAAGTTGTATGCATCTTATACAAATGCATAGTTTACAAAACTCAGATCTTGTGTACTTGCTATCAATTTACTGTAAAGGAAGAAGAATTTAATGAATGACAAAACAGGATAAGCAATTTATCATAGTTTGCTTTTATTGAAACATTTTCTGCAAATGTGGATTACAACCTTGCTTAAGGTTGCCCCACCAATGTCAGCCATGATAAATCAATGATTTCTGAAATCCAAATCCTAGTGGCAAGGGGTTAGGTAATGGTCGATTGCTGCAGCTAGAGCGTGTCAGATTACAACAGTGTAACAGCATCATTCGAAAAAGCAATATGGTTCAAGAGGCTCTTTGGTGCCAAAAAATTAAACTGTCAGTGATGCACTTATGAATTCTATTGCTTTCTTCTCAATCAAAGCATTAATTCTTCTTCACAGTGCTACAGAATTACAAGCCTCAAGACACGGGAAACTCTTGTAGCTTGAATAGTCTGCAAAGAAATATCACTGTTAAAGAAAAGATGTATAAAAACAGTTGGAAGCAACCTAACTTAACGGAGAGATAAGGATATCATGCGTCTCATCCTCCTACAACACAGGTCAGCTAGAGCCCATTTTCACAGTGGACATATTGCTCTTCTCATTTCAACCAGACAGTTCTGCATATTTAAATCTTGAAGAATCACTGGCTTAGCTTTATGCCCACTTTTCATTGAGTATTTGTGGCAATACACCCACAGCATCTAAATATTCAGTAAACTCATGAAAGAGCCGTGCTCAAAAATCACAGCATACAGCCAGAACACATCAATAGTTTTACTACTTAAGTTATTTCCACACCTAGAAATAAGTAGAAACCCCACACTTCACATGATAGTGAAAGATATAAACCCTAAAATAATTTGCAAATTCATGTCTCTGATGACCCATGAAAGGTTTAGTTTCCTTTTACCAGGTAAGCATTATAAAAATTCAGACTTGTCTGTGAAAATTTCCAAACTACAATGTATAGCCGATCCTCGCTTAAAAGATATACATATATACACAAAATTTATAGAAATGCAAGATTCTTATAGACGAGATTTCTAGCTTCAGCAGAACAATAGTAAGTACACTGTAAAGAAGAAGCAAAGAGAAATAAAGGGCCAAGTTCTGCCATCACAAGCACTTGTGGTTTCACACTGACTTCAGTCATTATTGCATGCCTAAGGTGCCCATCACAGTTGCATGTATGTTCCTGCAGGTATAATTTAGCCCACTGATAAGATGTTCTTTCAAAACTTCTCCCCGTCAACCTGACCTAAGAGGTAAGGTGCTATAAGCAGAGGGAAAAAAAAGCCCAAAGGAATCACCTGATTTTCTAAAGCATTTAGATGTGTAATCAGTTATAAAACTTGGCTAGATTTGTAGTGTTAAACTGCAACCTTCCATTTCAAAGTCCTATTCTACCTTGAAAAAACACACAGAATGTACTAAAATGCAGAAATTCTCAAACACTTTCAAAACTGTAATCCAAAATTGTGAGCAACATTCCATTTTTTATGCAAGTTTACTTCACTGGACTATTGTAGCATGTCCTACACTTTTATATCACAGTGCCTGTCTCAGAGTATTCAGGTATACTGCTGAAACACGTGCACCCCCTAGCTGTCACAGGTAAGAGACAGTACTTGTATCTAACTTACATTCATTTTCAACTTCAAATTTATTGAGGCAGTTTATATCAATGTATCCATAAAATAATTCAGAAATAACCCAAGTATACCATTTAAACATCTTCATGATTTATCCATTTACACACTCAGTACACAAACAACCCAGCCTCTGTACAGGTTCGTCACATGCAAACCACCCATGAAGACAAAAACTTTAATTAAAAATAAGTCACAACTCAGTGTACTGTTTCAACTGCATCTCCATTTACCAAATGGCACATTGAATATCTTCTAAAATAAGATGTTTTAACAATCTTGTTAAAAAATTCTTGGGCAAAATATTTCTAGACTTAAAAAACATCAAGATTTTTCAAAACACTCAAGATACTATACAACTTATATTAACCTTGAAATCAGTTTACAAGGTTGTTAACCAAGGTATTTACATACCAAATAATGAAAAGCAAAAAATTCAGATTTCTAGTGACAAAAGGTGATGCATTAAGGATTTATGAAATTAAAATTAAGGCTCTCTGTATAGTAATTTATGTAACTTTACATAATAGCCAACTTTGGAAATGTCAGTCTTGCACATTCTTGTCAATCTACTGCATAAAGCAGTAGAGTATATTAAGTATTACTCTGAATAATTACATTGCTACTTCTATGTTTAAGCATGCTTTTGAAACATTGTAATTATGAAATATTTACAATGTGTAGCCTTCAAACTTTATGTAAAAGCTTAAGTATGTCTGCCTGACTTAATACAAACATCATACTTGCAAAAACATTTTGCTTCTCAAAATTAAATGCAAAATGACTTAGTTTTAATAAGTAAACCAGATTCAAAATGTTTTAGTATGTGCCTGAATGTGGACAGCAAAAGTTCACTCATAATTCAGACAGTACTGTTTTTCACCCCTTACTGAACTAAATTTCTGTTTCTCTAAAGCATATAGAAAATTAAATATTTTTAAAAAATAACTTCATGGCTACATATGATTTCTGAGTGATATCTTCATATTAGTTGAAAAAGCAATACTGTCTTACCGGGTGTGATGGTTGGTCCACAGTTAATTTCAGGATGTATGTTCAACTAAAAACCACTTACTGTATTTCAAATGTCATTTCTCTTAAAAAGCACAGTGATGTAAAACACTGAAGACAGAACAAAAAAATGGAATGGTAATCTAAAGATCAAATGCATTAGCCATTTGTTCTACTATATCAAAATTTGTAGTCAGAATTGTCTTTATTGACTTTATTTTAGTTTTTGTACACAAAGAAAAAACATGTTCATATCCATCATGAACAAAAACTTAAAAAGGCAGAACTAGAAGACATTTGTGTCCTTCACCAAAGCAAAGCTGTGCTAAAGGTTCCAAACATTTCCATTTTTTAAAATAAATATTTTCTTTTTCCGGTGTCTACATTCCAGTCCTCAGAGTGTCACTGGAAACTGAAGCCTATCATGAAATACACACTTTTAAACAGAGTTCCAGCTCACTGTGTTTGGTAGCTTGCCATACCATATCCAGCTTGGTTAGGTATTACAGGAGCACCTTGTCCCTGGGCAGGCTGAGCACCAAATCCACCCATCCAGGCAGCAGATGTAGATTGGCTTGAGAAAAGACAAAATGAAAAGTCAACTTTATGAATAAAGAGATACAACATCTGATATTGCTTCTGTTACATTTTAACTCCTGGTGAGTACAAGAAAAATCCCTAATGTCTTCATATAAGAGAGCATACAGAGGGTAGCAAGTTTTAAAGTCCTAAACTGTGCCTGGCTCTTAAACAAAAGCCAACAACTTGGGAGTATGGACCAGCATTCATTTGTCCTCCTAGAAACTAGGAGTGTTAGTGTTCATGCAGTTTCTTTTGAAGCAACTTGAGGAAGATCTTTCCTGTGCATGTAAATACGTTCAGGAATCAGTGCCTGTAACATTTCTCCTGCACTGCTCCTCCTGGGAGAAAACGCTTCTCCTGCCATCCCCTGACAAAGGTGACCCCAGTGTGGGGAGGGAGGAATGGAGGATTAGAGAAGATGCTCTACTCTTCCTGGTTGCTGGGAGGAAAGTAACAACAGGTAATGGTTTCCCCTCACATTCCCCAGACCAGGCTAAACCCAGTGTGGCAGCAGTGGTGAGGGGGACAGCTGCTGCTTCACCCTTCTCGGGGATGAGGGTCACCCTTGTCTGGGAATGTGCAGGGAGCAGGGGCAGCAGCAGCTGCAGGCTGGAACACCGGCACACTGCCCCTCTCACTAAGACTTCCAGTGCTGCAAATTTCTGGGAAATTTGCACTGCCAGGAAAGAACGCCTGCACAGGCCACTATTCTCCACAGGTACAAAAAGGCATGATTTGAATACTTGAATACAGTTAGTGCTTAGTCCATCTTAATTATACCCATTACTAGAGCTGTGAGAAGCTTCAGTCGCCGATTCGATTCGGAGGAGATTCGGACCAATTCAGCGGCCGAATCTAATCGAGAGACCCATTAAAAGGTCCGAGTTGAATCAAACGCTTCTGAATGGATTCAAAAGAGATTTGGATCGGCTGGGGAGAGGCAGGCACAGCCAGGCAGCCACAGGTTCTCCCACGGTTCCTCCAGTTGTGCCTGCCTCTCCCTGGACAGGGGGAGCTGTGGAAGAAGCCCCCATGGTAGTCCTGCCTGGCCTCAGCCTAGTCCCGGCACTTTAGAAGAAAGAAAAAAAAATCCCCGCACTCACCAGCTGCAGCAGGGGCTGTGGAGGCTCTGAGGCATCCTGGCAGAGACCCTTCGCACAGCCCCTGCTCCCCGATCACTGCTCCCTCCCCAGCCCTGCCCCTGATGCTCCCCCCCCCCCAGGCAGCCCAGGAATCAAAAAACAAACAAAACACAAAAAACCTGCATGCAGGTTAAATTCATCACGGGAGCACAGAAGGGAATTGGTGAGGTTTTATTCACCAAGGCGCCCCCGGGGGTTACAAGAAATAATGGTCACAAGCTAGCAGAGAGCAGATTTAGATTGGACATTAGGAAGAACTTCTTCACAGTTCGAGTGGCCAAGGTCTGGAACGGGCTCCCAAGGGAGGTGGTGCTCTCCCCTACCCTGGGGGTCTTCAAGAGGAGGTTAGATAAGTATCTATCTGGGGTCATCTAGACCCAGCACTCTTTCCTGCCTATGCAGGGGGTCGGACTCGATGATCTATTGAGGTCCCTTCCGACCCTAACATCTATGAATCTATGCACTCACCAGCACTATCAGCAGTTGTGGGGGCTCTGGGGCCACGTGGCAGAGACCGCCGCACTCCCCCACTGCCCAGTCCCAGCATTCCAGCAATTAAAAAAAAAAAGCCCTGCATTCACCAGCTCTGGCAGCAGTGACAGGGCCTCTGGGCACTCGTGGCAGTGCCCCTACCCCCGTGCAAAGCGGGGCAGCATGGCATGGGTGCAGCAGGGCTTGGCAGGGTGCTGGGGCCGTGAAGTGCCGGGCTCCACTGACATGTGGAGCTACCCCAGCTCCCAGACAGTGTGCGGTGCCCTGCTGAGGTGCGCTGCATCCGCAGCGTGAGGCAGCTGCTGTGCAGGTGCCAGGCGGGATGGGACAATCCCCACTGCCTCCCTGCGCAAGGGGGTTCTGCCACGAGTACCCAGAGGCCCCAATCACTGCAGCTCCAGCCAGTGAGTGCAGGGCTTTTTTTTCCCCCTTTAAATCGCTGGTATGTTGGGGATGGGTAGGGGGATTGGGGAGTGGTGACTGTGCTGGGGGGCTCTCCCATGTGGCCCCAGAGTCCCCACTGCCAGTGAGTGAGATAAGGTTTTGTTTTTTTGGGTTTTATTTTGTTTTTTTATTCCTGCTGGGGCCAGTCAGGAGGGCCATCAGGGGCAGGGGCTCTGCCAGGATGCCCCAGAGCCCCCACAACCTCTGCGGCACCCAGTGAGTGTGGGACTTTTTAAGTGCCAGGACTAGGCTGGGGTCAGGCAGGGGGTGGGGCCGGGCACGGCAGCCATGGAGGCTTCTCTCACAGCTCCCCCCACCTGAGGAGAGGCAGGCACAGCTGGAGGAGCTGTGGGAGAACCTGCAGCCGCCTGGATGTGCCTGCCTCTCCCCGGCCGATCCGAATCAGCACCAAATCTCTGATTCCAATTCAGCCAAATTGAATGGGGACAGTAATTCGACTCACCGAATCGAGTCAGTGTCCTCTGAATCGGCTGAATCCAAATCGAATACTTCCCAATTTGCACAGGCCTACCTACCCATTACATGTTAAAACTAAGTTTTCCTGGCAACCTTGTTTAACTCACAAGAGTCATTATTCAATTCCTTTAAACAGCTGTTAGCCCCTTCAGTGCAACTTAATGTTACCAAGTCAGTAATTTATACCGCACTTTTCCTATTAAGTAGGAGAAAAATTACAACAGGATATAGCATCGAAAAAAAATTTAATTCAACAGTTCTCTATACAGCAAGGGAATGCAGCTATTACATAAAAGCCTGATGCAGCTCCTACATGCTGTTCTACAAACTTAAAGAAGTTTCTATGGTTTTATTTTAAATGGAAATAACACTACAACAGTCAGCCTGTAGCTACTTCAATAAACTGAAGTTTTTCATGAAGAAAAACAGTGGTGCATAGCAAAGGTGACCTTAACTGATTTTGTAGCAGGAGTTAACACGATGCTCCTAGAACTATGACATTCCAGTCAACATCAGCCATAAGACAAAAAAGATGGGCATAACTTAAGTGCTTTGGTGGGAAGAAGAATGCTAGCAAGTCCGTGGTGAAAATGCTACTGTCAAGTCCTGTAAAGCAATGGTGCTTAATGTTTCTGGCAAGTGTGCTGAATGAATGGGCTGCATGCCAGGGCAATGTTATCTAGTCCATGGGGCTCCCCCCAAGTCCAAAAAAACGTAGTGGTGTTGGAGCAGGGGCAGCATCAACTGCTGCAGAGCTCAAAGAACCTCATCAATTCACACTGCCAAACTTTCAGACTCATGGGAGACCCACAGACTGAATGACCCAGCTCTGTAGGCTGGAACTGGCCCACAGGCCATATTTTGAGCAGTACTGCAGTAAAGATGTTATACAATTAAGACAATTTGAACTTGCAACTTTATAAATCTTGTGTAAAGGATATAAAAAAAAGAGTCAGACACACAGCTGTTAGCCCTCAGTTAGCATCTGATCAAATAAATGGTTCTGAATCACACAGCATTACAATTCCTTACAAATACCCTAAGCTACAGATTTTTTCAATGCCCAGAAGTCCATCTTCAAGTTTTCCAACTCAAGTTTCAGAAAGCTCTGGCATAGTCACAAAGTCAAGAATAGAAGCCACCTTTAATCTTGGAAAGTTCTTGTGCACAGCACACTAAATGAAGTTTAAGTCTCAGTGCTCCAGCACTCTCTCCAGAAGACTTAAACTTCTCAACACACAGACCTTGGCTTGCAAAGCTTAAGCCAAGATCAGCGCTGATGCTAAGAATCCTGAAGTGGGGAGCACTGCAGATCTAGAATTCCTAGAAGTATTTTAGAAGTATATTTTTCAAGCTTTCAAGACATGTATAACTACTTACTCTACTCCAAATCCCTGTTGATTCCATGCTTGGCCATACATTCCATATGATGGTACTTGCCACCCGTTAGCCATGTATTGCCCATACTGCTGAGGATTTCCATACACTTGACTCCACTGTCCCCACTGACTGTAGTCCACCTAAGGAAAAAAAAAATTATGGTTCTATGGACAGCGTAAGTTATATGTTTACTGACAAGATCAAATATTTAACCTATGGAATTAACTATCCTGGCTGAAATCAGTTTTTTAGTTTTAACAGAAAAATAAGGAAAAAAAAATTGCTTCTGCAATACTGGAATTAAAATTAAGGTTGCATTATTAAACTAGTTAGCTGGAGCTTTACCTAGTCCTCATAACTATAACAACTAGATTTTTTACCCCCAAAGTCACTCCCACACTTGAGTCATACAGACGTGATATTTTAGCAAAACCACAAGCCCAACCTGATCAACTAGGTTACATAAACAAAGATGACTAAACATGCGATTTCACTAAGAACTTTACTATCTAATTCAGAATGATTCACAAACTAGTGAGGGTCATCTATAGGAGCACATCAGTTTTTACACTCCATTGTTTCTGTGAAACACTAAACTAATTTTCCTAATAGGTTAAATTTTAGTTACCTGTTGGAAGTTTTTAGTCATGTCAGGGGATTCTTTACCCCAATAGCATTTAACAACATGTCCTTCAATCGTAGTTCCATTAACTGAAACAATTGCATGTGCAGCACTTTCGTGGGTTGAAAACCTAGAGAGGACAAACAGAAATGAAGCCCATACTACTCTGACAAAGTTTTAATTTAACGTTAAAAGCCACTATCGCAGTAAATGGACGTAGCTTGTTTCAACTATGACAGTTTATAGGCCTTCATCTTCTGAGATCCAAATGCATAATGAGATGTTTAAAGCTCCAAATTTTCCTATGAACATATACTTCAACAGTGACAGTATTTGGAGTATCTTCAAATACACATTGAAGATATGATGCATGTAAGAAATTAAACAATAACTACATTTTCAGTAATAGCCTTACCTGACAAATGAGTAACCTTTCTCTGGAAAAACTCTTATTTCCATGATCTGTCCGAATGGTGAAAATGTTTGTCTCATAAGTTGATCTACAATAGATGCAATGTTTTATTAGTGGTTTTGGTGCACAAAAAGAACAAAAAACAAAAAAATGAGTGAAGTAATAATACCTGTTAATCCAGAGGCAATTCCTCCACAGTAAACAGTACAATTTTTTGGACTTGACTGATTTACTACATCTTCAAATCTCAGTTGTTTTGTGCTATCTATATTTAGAAGGAAAAAAACACAGAAGGCTCGAATCTGTTTTCAATTATTTTGTACAGAATTATACATTTGGCATATGCATCCTACATTTTCAAAGGAAAAAAATCAGTGGAAAAAACCTACAGTGGACTTGATTCACGAGGCCTTTATTATTTAAGGGCTGAACGTCAAATATTTTGAATTAGGAATGAAGTGAATTTGGTTGTTAGGCTACTCCTAAACAAAAATGTTACGTAGTTGATACTAAACAGTCCATATATACTGAAGAGCAAAAAATAGGATAACATATGAAGTCTTACTTTCTTGTGTACTTTTAGGTGCTGGTGGTTTTCGTGTTGCCCAGTTAGTTCTAATCTGACGGCCTCCCAACCACTGGCCTCCCATGTGCACAATTGCGTTTTCTGCATCCTGAAGGAGTAAAATTTTAAAAATTTCAGTAAGTGTAAACAAGAGAGGTGACAAAGTGCATACAGCCTATTACTTCTGAGAATTAACTTAGTTGTCATTAGGATCAATTTACACACAAAAGCAAGACCACTTACTACTCAAGTTTATCCAACATTCAAGATAAAGAAGTTTCAGCATAAAAAGCTGCAGTACAGGAGTTCTCCACTTACCTGATACATGGCAATAATGCTTAACATGTTGCGAGTCCAGGTTTAATGCTTATGGCTTGCACTGTAACCAACTCTGGTTATCTGCATATTGGTTAACCAGATAAACCACTCAAATACAAAGCATCTTTTTCAGGCCCACTTTCTACTTTGTAACTTAACTGAACTCCTGTGGTTAACTGCACAGTAATTGTATCCATCTTGTAATTATATTCCATTTAACTGGATGAAGAGTAAAGGGGAAGCAGCTGTGAAAGGGCTGCTTGGAAGCCTTGAATAATGAGGGGAAGTAGTCATTTTAAGAGCTGCTAATACCACAGCATTGAAAGTGTAGTGTACTTAAGCAACATTTTTTAATTGAATTCAGATAAGTGCATGGCCTTTCTTCAATCCTGAGGCTCTGCTATGAAACACAAGACAAAGGTTGAACTGTACGGTAAGTGCAGACACTACTTATACTGGGGATCACCACTAATAACCATTATCAACAGAAGTTAATTGTGAGAATGATTTTTTTTAATAGAGAAGCAGTGCATGCACAAGTTGAAAGGTTCTTTAAGGGTCTAGTAGGATCTCCCTAATGTTATAAAGATGATGCAATGCAAAGAAAGTGAGAAAAAGTAGCATAAAAGGCTGGGAGGAATTTAAAGAGAAAAGGAAGGGCAGCAACAGATTACTGACCCTGCAGTGCGCTAAACACTTTCAAGAGGTTCTAACTACTTTCTCTCCCACAAAGAACAGTCACTAAACACCTTGCAGGGTTGGGCCCAAAGTCCCTTAAGGCAAGAGTGAGAGTCTTAAATATGATACAGGAAGGGGGAGATATCCGAGAAGAACCAAGTCATTTTAGAATAATTAATTTTCTCTTAGGAGAAAATATAACTGAACTGCAAGAGCTTTAGCTCCTATGAAAAAGAAGAAAAACACCTGAATTCTTGTTGGGGGTTTTTTTTGGTGGGTTTTTTTTTTTTGGGGGGGGGGGGGGGTTGTTACAGGAGACCCTTGTCATTCGCGGGGGATAAGTTCTAGAGATCCCTGTGAATGGGCAAATCCACAAATACTGTACTGTACCGATAATAGGCTAGGATAAACAGGATGGAGACAGTAATTCCAATAAAATGCTAACTAGCATTTTATTCCCTGCTCTAATAAAACCCTTAGCTGACACTACAACATACTGAATGTAAAAGTATCAAAGTGTCATCACGCTGCGCAAGGAAACAGCGTGGGTTGCCGTGGCGCACCGCAAATATTCAAAAACGCGAATCGCGAATCCATGAATAGCAAGGGTTTTGGGGGGGGGGGGAGGGGGGTTGTGTTTTTTTTTTTTTAGGTGGGGGACTTAACTGAAGAATTTAGTATAAAACAATCAACTCCTATTTATCTCCAAAAATACCAAGTTTCAAGTTGATGGAAGTTGCTACTGGCACCGTGTTTATACTGTCAAAGTCAATTTCACTACTTCTCCTAACTCAGTTAAATTTCAGTAGAAACCCAGCCTCTGGGTAAAGGTATCACAAAAGGGACTTTTGTTTTTTTTAACATGCCTGTAAAGTTACCCAAACTGGTAACATTAAATTGATGGGGTCAGTATGTGCAACCACACTCAACTCCTTTCTTAGGTATTCAAAATAATTCAAACTGCTGTTCATTTAATGAGTGATCTGTATGAATATTGCTCCAACTAGAGATTAAGTTTAAAACTGCAATGCGACTACTCACCAGTTTGTTATAAAATGATACAAAGCCATAGCCTTTTGATTTTCCAGTTGCCATATCTTTAACTACCCGTGCATCCCTGTGAAAAGAAGCACAGCTATATGAGGGAAATATTATTAACCTTTGAAATAAAAACTAAAAGGAACCACACACACTGTATTGTGAGCATAATTTTTTTCTCTTATAAATTCAGTTATCCCTAAAACTATAGTCATTCCTGAACTCTCCCTATTGCCTCTTTACCTGTTAGAAAAAAGCAGTAGGACAAAAAATAACATGTAATAAACATGCAACCTATCCACATAACCTATACTGACTAAAACTAAAATGTTCAAATTGTGAAGTTTAAAAAGGAACAGTTTCCTTTTCTAATATTCTATTGGCTAGGGTCGTCTAAGGTTTACTGTTCTATAATATTACTGTAACAATTCTATCTACTTTACCATGCATTCTCTAAATAGTTAAATGTCTTCTGCCTAGTGATACAAAATATATGAAATATTAAAAAATTGAAAAAGAGGAAAAAAAATAGGAATTAAAAGGCATACATGGCCTGTTAACAGATTTCTTTATTTTTCTTGGTCAATTCTCTACCATCATTTTGGAGTTTGGGCAGCTGTAAATTTTGAAAAATTGACATTTTCAGAAATTTAAGAAAGGAGAATAAAACTAACAACAATGCTAAGCACACCAGTACGAAAACAACAAATTTACACAGAAATTTTTAGTGAGTAAGTTAAAATGATTGGAAATATAGAACTGCACTGAATATAGAATGTTAAAATGTAAATACTAAAATATGTATATATAAATAATGTATAATAAGAATAAATAGAAATGAGAAAAAATCTACAACTGAGTTCCAGTGTGCACAGTTCCTTGCAGTTAGCCTTCAAGATCCTGTCCATTCTTATGAGCAATTCTGCAAAATAACCAGAATGCTATTACTTTTAATTGTGACTTGGACTTTAGAAAAACTGCAGGTCTCAGGTATAAATATAGATTGAGAAACAGAAGCCTGTATATTCTTTTTATATTGATTTTTAAACAATACTACTTACCACATTTAGAGATAAAAAGCAAAGTAAACAAAATAGCAGAAGGTAAGAAATAAGGTTTATGGTTCATTTAAAAATAAGCGTACAGAACAACAAGAGAAAAATGAGAATTTTTTTTTTAGAAATATATTTCGGCAAAATAGTATAAAAATGTTCACGTGTAACTTTAAGGATTTTAAGAGAGAAGATATACGGAGATTAACGTACTTTTTTTTTGAAGTAGCTAACTTAAAGACACACATACTTTAGCACTCACAAGGGTTCTTGCAATGTTCAATTAAAGCATATATTTTGAAATATGATTTCAAATATAATAGCTATGAAAACTTTAAAGATTTCTCTCAACTGGTAGAAGTGTGCATAGTACTGTAAACACAACATTCTTCCACTGACATATTGTAACTTTTAATTTATCCCCTCCTAAAAACTGGAAAGTTTTCATACTTGAGGATTTTTGTTTTTAACAAGACATGTTCACAACTTAAACGCTACTAGTTATACCAGCTGTATCACAGAATTATACCCTAAATTAACTGCTTTTCTGTTACCTATGCAAATTTTAGATTCAGTATACACCCCTTGAAATTTGCCCGAGTCACTATTCTGCACACAAAAGTTGAACAAATATTATTTATGCTAAAGAAGTATTGCTTTATTAACTGTTTGATTAGAAATATGACGGAACTTAGCATATAAAATCAGGTTAAAAGCATACTGCTTTCAACTAAGTGAAGACAAATTGGCGCACAAAATTCATTTACTGTATTTACAAACATGCAAAACACAAGATGAAATGTAACACTTCTCACTGCCCACCCAATATAAACTCTTATCACACAGAGAAATAATCTGAAAGAGATGAAGAAATATCATTTTAGAAAGAAGCAAACTTATTATAATTCTCCCTCATGTGATGTTTGCAGTATTGATCATGATACTTACGATATTTTACCAAAAGGAGCAAATGCTGACTTGATGTCTTCTGTTGTTATTTCTGGACTTAAATCCCCAACAAACACATGGAAGTGATCTGAAAATAAAGGATTTACTAATCAAATATTTAACTGTTATCTAGTAATTTAAATCCTTACGCCCTTCTCAGAAAAAGATACTTTGAGCTGAGCACTGGGAAGCCAGGAACACCCATATTCCATTTGATGTTCAGCAGCAATTTAAACTTTCCATCTGAGTTTCCCAATTTGCAAAGCAGAGCAAGAAACAGGGAGAATTAGTAAGTAAAATGCCACAAATCTTAGTATTTTTGCTATGAAAACACTTGATGGGAAGGGATGCCACAAATCTTAGTGTTTCTGCTATGAAAACACTTGATGGTGAGGGAAACAATTTCATTTAGATGTATTTGTGACTGCAACTATATTTCTATACAGATATTTTGTAATGTAACACTGCATTACTTACTGGATGTATCTTTTTTCTGGCTACTTGGTGTTGTTGCCCAGTTTACTTTGACCTCCTGAAAATAAGTGTAAGTTTTAGTATAAATTCATAAAACTACTGCACATTGTAAACTCATTCAAAGGCAAGTTACAAGGGTTAAAGCAGTACAAATCCTTCTATAACAGGAAGCATCAGATTTTCAATTACCACAGCATACAGACATTTCTTAACTAAATACAGGATACAAATGTTCAAAATGATCTTCACTGAAGTTATTCACTTAATAATTTAAATATTTTACATTGTTATTTTTTCTTAAATCTCAGCTATTAATATCCAACTTACCTTTCCCAAAATTTTTCTCCCATTCATAGCAGCTAATGCAGCAGCTGCATCTCTGTGTTCATAAAATTCCACAAAGCAATAAGGGTCATTGCTTGTATGCTGCAAAACAGAAAATCCAACAGAAGAGTTGACCCTTCTGCTATCGGGTTGCTGAGAAGAAAATCCAGGAAAATATATTACTTATAGCTAGAAATTTTAAGAATGATACTGCATCAGTTTATGAAATAGCCTTTGAAATAACATTTTACTAGTGTAAACTGGACCAATTTAGGTTTTTTTTTGTTTTGTTTTGTTTTTTAAAGATCCAGTCATTTTTGAAAGTTTAGTTTTAGAGGAAAAATACAGGATGTGCCAGATAAAACTTGTTGTTTTTTTTTTTTAAATGATTTTCACAAAAGGGATAAAAAGTTTAAGTTACACCCCCCCGCCCCGAAACTTAAAATTACCTTAGCAATGATCTGTGATAGGGAAAACATGGATTTAGGGCATTCTCTGCTTCTTTATCGTGTATAAAAAGCCTGAAAAGCTTAGTGTTCTCCCCATACGGTCTCTAAATTTGTGTTATCCTTCCTCCTGTTTAACAAGACTTTCCCTCATTTGCCTGAACATTCTTTGGTAGATCACTGAACCAGAGCTGGAGCTCTCTCAGCCCCAGTAAGGGACAATGCCAAATTTTACAAACTCATCAAGATGCAAAATGAAGTTTAACACCGATTAAAAAGTCCTTTCCCACACTTCAGCTCAAGTTTCTCTCTCCTGATACCAGTGATGTCATACATGCACGGTTTTCCAAGCATCCTGTCTGCCAGAAGAGATACAGTAGGTGATACCTGAATTCCTAATCTTAAAAAGGCAGATGCAAACAAAAACCTTGTAGACTTTCTACATACACAGTGGAGAAAAACAGTATGATCTGTTCCAAACTGTCAGCCTTTTAACAAACAGCAAACAGCTAACAGCATAAAAATCACTGTGATTAGGTACAGACATTCAAAAAACCAGAGGCAGAATCAATTTCAGTTACAATCTTGGTTTTCTGTAAGTGGCAGAAACACACATTTGCCCTTTGGCAGTGGGGCAGGAGCAAAAATCTTTCCACCATTTTTAAATCAGCCTGTGCACACCCAACTTCTGTTCTGTTATGGGTAGAGAGACTGGTTGTGCGCACTGAACCGGTTTCCAATCACTTATACTGGAAAAGTGTAACGTTTGTACCTGGCCTAAATTATATTAAAGAAAAGCAGCAATATTAAAATGAAAGGAAAGTTAATCAAGTGGTAAGAACTGGGATATTGGCATTAGAGATATTTATGACCCAGGTTCAAAGAGCTCATAAACCAGCTAATTTAAAACAAAATTGGGAGACTGCTCTCTCATGCACAGGAAAATTCAGGTTTTTAACTGATAACAGCCCACTTTGTGCATGAGAGAATCTTCCCCAACCATGTCAGCAAACGAGAGTCAGAATACAAAGAAATTTTGGCTTTTATACAAAATGTCGCAATATAGTTTCTAGCTGGACGTATATGCAGAAATCTATTAACACTTGACAGACATGCAGGATCACCATTAAGGGGGCAGGAAAAGCCCTTTAAAAACCTCTCAGAACTGAGTTGCTCTTCACTGATGGAGAGTCAGCTGCAAAGTGTGAAGCAGGGGTATATCAGGGTGAAAATAAAATATACCCGTCCCATTTTTACTCATTTTAAAGGGGTCATATTTCCAGGGTACTGCTTAACACTGAAACAGAAGTGGAATCTTTCAACATAATTTTTGGTACTCCAGTTTTGGGTGTCCAATTCAAGATAACTTGAAGGGACCCAATTCATTAAAAGTATGCAGCATCTACCCTATGGAAAAAAACAAGCCCTTTCAATGAGTCCCAAGGTGGACACCTCAAATCTTCAAACACTTGACATTTTAGGCCAGGTCTACAAAAAGAAAAAGGAAGCAGGTAACAGGAAATAAGGGTAACATGCCTTGGAAGAAAACTACACACTGGTTTGGAAGGAATTATTCAGTGCCATCCTGACTGGTGGAGGCGAGGAGCATTGGTGAGGAGGACTTGAGAAATCACACCTCAAAAGAGCTAGTTTAGCATCCAAGAAAAGACGAGCAATAAGCACTTATTAAAAGCAAGGACATGGGCAAGTGTTGTGAAAGCTGTAAACTGTATAAAATTTGTCAATGCAGTGCCATTCTAGTTCTAGAGAAGAAAGTCTTGAACTTTTACTGTGTACTTCATTTTCAAGGACCAAAACAGGGACTGAGGAGAACAAACACAATTTTAAGCCACCTATGGTCTTAGGTAGATCTTGAATTAGGCCTTTCCACAAGAAAGACTTTACTAAACCACAAAAATTCTTTAGACTTTACAAAGATTAGGATTTATATAACATGTCATTGTGAGTCCTTAACCTTTTTGGCCTTGAAAGACCACTTGTTAGACTCATGGAACATTGTGGAAAATGCCAGCTCTTCATTCTTACACATTTCTGACTACAGAAAAATAGTAGAGCAATTCTTTTATTGCAAAGAACTGAACAGGTCAGAGTGTTTTTTAGCACTATGATTCCTATTTGAAATTTCTGTGACTTATCTTGTAAATCATACTTAACAGTACCAAATTTACACATGGGACTCCATGGAACCCTTGAAAAGATCTCAGGGCACCCAGGATGCTGCAGCCCCTGGCTCCAAGGATCAGGGCAGGGCAGCGAGGCCAGTGCTGCTGGCCTCGCCCCCCACTCCACTGCCACTGTCATGGCAGCGCGCTGCCGCCACCTCCTGTCCAAACCATTCTTGGAGCACTCTGGTTGGTTGTTTCAGACAACCAGTCAGAGTATAAATAAAGCATTACAGACAGACAGACAAAGGCCCCACACACAGAATTTTTAATGTTATATCTATGGATATTAAAATATTAAACTAGAATTCCTGGATTACTGTTTTTGTAGTGCTAGTAATCCTTATCTCATTTTTAAGATACCAAATAGTGCCAATATTCAATCATGACAACAGTTGAAAATTAGGGAAAAGATACTTCCTAGCCAAAGATTATATGGCAACAAAATCTGCCACCTTTGAGTACAAACTAACAACAGTTGTCAGTCATGGATAGTGGTAAGAACCTAACCCAAGGTAACTGATTTTAATTTAGACAGCAAAAATGCATCAGATCTTATCTATTTGGACTGGAGTAAAGCATCTGCCAGAGTGGTGTGATAAATTAATAATTAGTTAATAGCTGACTGTGAGGTGAGTAAGGAAATAGCTCAAGAAGAAATGGCAACATGCTTCACTCAAAAGGGAGTTATCGCACAGGAAAGAGGTTATACTAAAGGGGGTTATATTAATAAGGATCTGTCTTAGGACTGATTTTATTAAGTATTTTCATTAGTATAAAAAGACTATAGTATAAAAAGAGCATGCTGGTGAAGTTTGCTAAAAACACAAAGTTAGGAAGCAATGTCAATATACTAAAGATGAGATTACCATACAGTAAACCGTGGATAACCTTGAGGACTGGAGTAATAGAAATGGAATTTGATAGTACAAAAAACCAAGTCACACAGCTTGGCAGAAGTTTTGGTTACCATATTTTCCAAAAAAATCACATGCCCCAAATAAGCGAGAGACTATTTTCTAGAAAGGGAGAATGAAGAAAAAGATTTTTCTAGAGTTATAGCTGCAGAGAGCATAGACAGAGCCCAACCGTCAGCTCATTCAGTCTCAATTTACCATTCACGTAAAAGCTACAGTTTTAACTCTTTCACAGCTGAGCTGTAAGCAGCTCTTGGCTGCTCAGCCAAAAACCG
Organism: Alligator mississippiensis; assembly: GCF_030867095.1. NCBI lineage: Eukaryota > Metazoa > Chordata > Crocodylia > Alligatoridae > Alligator > Alligator mississippiensis. The sequence goes on along the minus strand of NC_081829.1, from coordinate 87,351,804 downwards.
CTACTATAGCTATTGCTGAAGCCTGGACTCCATGGGCAGATCCAGATTTGTAAATAACTAAAACATAGTCTGCAAGGCAGTGGAGAGAGTGAGCAAGAGAAAGACCAGGAATAGCTAATGCACAGGAAAACTGCTGAAGAAAGGATTGATTAGTGGATCATTAAAAATGAGAGCATTGTTAAGATCCATGAGTGAAGAGCAATTAGCAAGAATCAAGTAGATTGAGGCACAAATTGATTCCCTCCACACTGCCTCAACAGAAATGCCACTGTGGCTGCAAGGGAACTGGTTTTAAACTCTGGATGGAACAGGAATTGGGGTGCCATCACATCAGTGCATCCCCACCCCAGTCTGCCTGGCTAGACTTCACCTCTCCCCTCCATGAGACTCCTGGACGAAAGAGAAGGAAAACTCACAATAACCATTTTACAGAATCTCAATACTTCTGTTCAGAACAGGGAAAACAAAATCAACTTCCCCGCTTAAGACACATCCCAGTACAATAAAATATAAAGAGTACTCCCTCTTAACTGGGAAGTCATCATTTAGAGACAACCAAGGAGAAGAATCAGTATACTAGTTGACCCCGGGATTACTTGAGATGCAAGTATGATGAAGCAATGAAAGGGGCAAATGAGACCCTACTTGCTCAGACTGGAACAGGTGCAGACACTGAGTAGCAATGTCAGGTAAATGGAATGCCTAAACATTTAAAGGACACTAAAAGGAATGGGTTTGTCTAGAAAAGCAAAATAAAGGCAGAGTGGGATATGACTGCTACATTTAAATACATCACAGAAGTAAAACACTTAAGGAGAAAGAGGAGCTATTTAAGCTAAAATATAATATTTGGACAAGAACAAATCAGCATACATTGGCTGTAAATAAGTTTAGACTAAAAATTCAGAAACGTCTCTGACCATCAAAGGCGCAAGGTTCTGAAACAACTTTCCAGTATGAGTAATGAAGGAAAAGAAAAAAGAAAAAAAAAACCCTTCAAACCTACTTTTCAAATGGAACTTGATTTAATGAAAAATTATAGGACAGATTCTTGCAGTAGCAGGGAACGGAATCAATGGTACATGGATGCCCCCTTCAATAACTACAGTCCTACAAAACCAAATATAGTTTGCCAAGCAAACAAGCAGTACAGAGAGATCCTCCAAATCCTATCTATCTTCTGTATTTTTGTACTAATAAGTTATACTGTATTTGATGCCATTAGATATTGAAAGCCTTACCTCTGTAATCATTTTACAGCTTTTGCACGGTCCAATCTGGCTGAATAATTGAAGTATTAGTACTTCAGTTACATCTCTGGAGAGGTTTCCTACATAGCTACATAAAAAAAAAGAAACAGTATTTTAAAATCTAGCATCTTATGTTGTCATATTTAGATGGATATTTTAATCCCTTTTATCTTCCATGTAAAAGCTCTTTTTAAATATCCTAACCTGAACAAAATACAGGATTTGCAGAATAACTTAATACACATTATTTCGAACTTTACACATTTCCTAAACAGTAACACTTTCCATGCAACTTAGATCACGGAACTGGAAGTAGTTATGCAATACTTAATATTATTTTTACTAGCATGAAAATTCAAAAACAGAAGGAAGTGTATTGTGCAAACATGTTGGGAGAACCCATGTAGGGGGCAGACATTTAAATCATATTTTACCACTTCTTCAGAAGTGATTATTTTATATTTCCAATAACAGCACATAACATATTTCTTGTAATTTTCAGGAACAAGTTAAGGTGACAAATTACCTCACAATTAGAGCACTCAATTTTTCTATTCTCTTACAACTAGCATTTGGGGAAGGGAGGGGGGGAGGGAAGTAGAAGACAGGGAGGGGGGTAACAAAAAACATCCAACAACCCAATGTTAAAGGTGTCTTACATTAGCAAGGTTTCATTTGACTGAATTGCAAAGCAAGGGCAAGAGACTATTAACTATTACAAGTTTTGACCAGAAGTAATTGTAATATTACTAATAATCCTATTTTTCCAACTGGTTCCTTTTTAAAGCTCAGGAACCTTTTAATATTTATATAACCTTCATGCAAAAATCTCAACTTAAAACCTATTATCAATTTTAGGTGAAAAAAAATGTCTATAGCTACTGACACATACTCCAACACAATAAGAAGCTAAATCTACTTTCTTCAGAATTTTAAATCAACAAGAAATCTAGAATTCATTCACATAAAGATAAGATCAGGTTATAGAAACAAGTGATAAAAATCCACACTTTCAAACTCAAATCATCTTTCAACAATTAAAAGCAGAAAGATTTGGAATGGAACTTATGAACTGTAAAATGGTATTAGGTAAGTATTAAAATGGTATTTGTCACTAAACCTACTAATTTAAAAATAGAACAACATTCACTTAGTCTGATTTAAAGGTAACAAAACTGTCATAATGTTAAGGATTCAAGTGTGTTAGTAACAAAAACATCTGGTGATCTGCCATTTTTAAAGTCACTATTAAGTTTAAGCCATATTGATAAAAAGGTCCAAATATCACAGTACTGTAAATAAAAGTTGGAAGTCTTTATTTAAAAAGTTACAACCCCCAAACAAATGTAAAGCAATCTGCCTTAGCCTGGGTAAAACTGAAGTCATGTGGTAGCCGTAATGGTTCAGGAATTATGCAAGAGGAAAGGATTTCTTAAGTGATACCTTTTATTGGACCAACTGCATAGTTGGGAGAATTAGACAAGCTTTCAAATGAATGCAAGGCAGTCTTCCAAAATGAAGGGAAGACTGCCTTGCATTCATTTGAAACCTTGTCTAACTCTATCCCAACTATGCAGTTGGTTCAATAAAAGGTATCATCCTAAGAAATACTTGCATCTCATGTAAAACGAAATTCTGCTTTACAAGGTACTTTTACATTCACATTATTTCCTTTGTCTGTTGCCTCAGAAAACTTGGGGGAAAAAACTCTCCCAGTGTTATTTCCTTCTTTTACAGCAACTCCAATAAATCAATATAACTTAGTTCTTGCATGAGCATGCTAACAAGAGAAAAAAGCACAGATTTAATACAGTGCTAAAGTATTGTTTTGTAAAAAGCAAACTTTTTTCTCCCTTCAAAGTGTCACAGGGAAGTCTGAACTTTAAACTGGAATCTAGAATTTCTTAAATGGCATTGCCTGGATACAAAATAACATACTAATATGCCATGCACAGTTAAAACAGAAGGTAGTACAAGATTACCCCAGGTAATCTTTCAAAACTAAGGGGGTTCACAAAATTTTGTTCAGTAAAACTTGAAAGATATTCAGATAAACCAGAAACCTGGATTCTTTCTTTGACGATATAGAAAATTATACAGTAGCCAGATGCAAACAAACTGAATTTCAATTTCCAGTACTATTTTTTGCACCACTGTCTATAAATATGATCCATTTTACTGAACTGAAACAAAATTTTCTTCTGGGTTACATAGCCACATCAATATGAATTACTTTGTCAATCTTCCTAAACATACACCAGTAAAGATTAAGTCATTTTGCTTTGCTTCATTTCAGACCACACCTACCATTGCGCTCAGTGTTTATACATTAATCTGCATTTGAGCCTCAAAATTGCAAATAAGGCTTCCTAACAAAGATTATTAATGATTCACCAAGTGGGGAGAAAACACATTCATTTTAAACACAAAATTTAAATGTTGGGATCTTGGTAGAATAAAATAAAGTTCTAGACATGTAAAAAGAATCCTTGTCAAGAAATAGCCATACTTTTTTTTTTACTATAGCCACTATACCCTTTTTAATATAGGAACTATAGCTAGTATTTGTTTCCTCTGCTGGCTATGCAGTACTAGAAGCTAATATCATTCCCAAATAGACTACATTATCTGTCATCAACTGCTGCTGCACAAACATGTGAGTAAATACAATGAAGTAATGTTGGCCTCACTTCCACTGAAAATTCAGGCAAGGGAATGGGGTAAGAGAAACTGTCTGCAATACAGAAAGAGGGAGAGCTCCATTCACATTCAAAAGTGTATACTAACAATATAAAAAACTATGAAGAATCATTTATGGAATTCCTTTCATGCTGAAAAAACTGAAAAGTCATTCTTCTAGTCATAGTATAATTTTTACTCCCTACTAAATTTAACCAACCCCAGAAAATAATTTTAAAATAGTTTACAATTCACCTTTTTCAACATGATTTTAAGAATGTGCAACAATTCATGTCAGGGGTTTGTGCATGTGCGCAGGTCTCTCAAATACTATTTTGGGCCAACTTATTCCTAGATCTGAAGGAAGTTTAATAGTGTAGTGGCTCAAGAAGGAATTTTTTTTAAATTGTACATATACATAGATGGTTTCATCACTATACTATAATATTAGTATTACAAAGTTATAGATAGTATCACTAAAGCAAAAAGTTAAGAGAACACTCAAGCAGACAAAAGCAACTAAGGCTATCTACATGTCTGAAACTGCAGTATCTGTTTCTGAGACCAATCTGTGCTACAGTATTATACACTCTCAGTCTAGCATCTAAAAAGAAGCTATAATTTCTAGACAGTCATATATCCAGAGCAAGTTGAAGGTGAAGATTCAACCTTGCTAATGATTTCAGAGCTTTTTAACTGTAGCCTGTATTATTACTTGTCCATACAGGTAAGGTACTATGATGATCTGTGAGCAAGATCAATGGATCAAATACCTTTGTGTAAAGTACTTGTATACTTCAATTAAACAGGATAAGATAGATATGCAAAACCTTAGAAAAGAAAGCCTTATGTTTTCCAGGTTCATGTTAAAATCACAACCAATGACTTGTAACCATCCAGCTGGCAGGGGCCAAAATTTTAATCCTAACTGTGCTAGTACAGTGAATGTTAAATTTTATATTACATAATTAGAATATAACACATGAATTTGTAGTACTATGCAATATGATGTTTGGGAAAACACAAGTGCTTATAGAATACTACTGGATGGCCTTTCAAGCCTCACTCTGATATTGGCCATGGGATATGACGATTAAAATTTGCAAAACCACACAATATAATAGAAAAAAGGCAGTTACTATGCTCACATAGCCTGTCTCCTTACTTAACGAGACATCAACTCAGAGAACATTATAGCTTTACATACATATTAATATTTGTGTGTTCAGTGCTACAGGTGTTAGTCACTTAAATGTCACATTAATAATAGGCAGTTTATCATTATAAACTAGAAGTAATTTTTATATAATCTAATATGTATGTTTCAATGCACTGTATTTTGAATTTTTCAGATGCACACAACTAGAAACTGGAACCGAGCCATATATACTAGACCTAGCATCAAACTCAAATGGAAAAAAAGAGTTCTTTGCATAGTCAACATTTTTTATTGTCCACTAGACAGGTGAGGACACCAGCTACATTTATAACTATTCCTTTTTGACCTGAATGAGTTCTTCCAGGTACTACCCTGAGGAAGCATAATGTGTCTTTAGTAACGTAGAGACAACAGAAGAGGAAAAAAGAGGCAACTTCTACCTTTAGTAGAACAAGAGGTCTAACAAAGTTTTCCCAGAAATACTGCTACTACATCTCTGACTTGGTAAGAGGGTGACATAAATCAACACTCCTAGTGAAGTGCAAGAAAAAAAGAAAAGCAATGCCTAGGAAATTCCCGGTACCTTCCAAAAATGGACACAGTCTATAGGAGACTTTGAATGAGAAGAAGTTACATTTCATCTCTGTGGCTTGGCTCAAAATTGAATTTAGGATTCAAACTTAACCGTCTCAACTTCATACCCACAGAACCAGATTCCACACCACTAAACATATTATTGGAGGGTGGGGCACAGGGGCTCAGTGTATACAGGCAACTTTCCCCAAGACAGCTAACATAAAAAATGCACAATTTTAGGACTGCTCTTTTTGCACCCTAAAAAGTGTTGAAATTATTGGCAGTCCAAAACAGGACTTTGGTTTCTATCACTTGTGATGATGGATAAGGATCTGATGGCATCCACAGTAACAAGTCCGACTCCAACTAATATTTCCACGACAAGAAATAATAACATGAAGTCCAAGAATAGTCTTATCAAAAAGCATTTGAGGATCTGAATTTTATTTCATTTTTTCTAACTTAATATCTCTTATTAAACTCTAAGCAGAAAACTAATTTTAGTCTCAATTAGCATGGCATACATGGTTCAAGAATCTTTTCATTATACAACAATGAATGTTGAAGGTGCTGTTCAGAATCCAAGTGTCACTGTATAGCAACAAACAAAAGTTCTCTCTTCTTTACACTGTCATGTTGAGGGTTATAAAAGAAATAACAGGTTATTGGACTCTTGTGCACAATAAGCCAAGTATTGTTCACATGTATAGAAAAGCCTACCAACTATGAAATAAAGACAGAAAGAGGGCGACATGGATTTCCCAGACTTAAGAACTTTCAGGTGTCTTAAGCCATGACAAAAGCATCACTACACAGCAGAAAGCAACCTGACACCATTTAGAATACTGCAAAGAAAATGAATATTGAACATAATGCATATTTGAGACAAATGACTTGGCATTTAATCCTGTCAGGAGTTTTCTGCCAATTAAAATATTGGCTCACAGATGGCTTTGGGAGAAAAACTTCCTATCAACAAAGGGTGTAACAGCAGCAGAAGGGAACACTTGAAGCTGCAGATTCTCCAACAGCTGAAATGCTACCGGGGCACAGAACAGTAATACTTATTTTACTGGCAGAAGAAAGGGTAGATCTGTACCTTATAAACTAACTAAATCAGAGATGCATAAGCTTTCCTATGCTTATTATTATTATTATTATTTTATTGGCCCTATAATCATGCGAGTTTTCAAAAAGATAAAATAACTAGTCTACCTGTTTTTAAAAAAGGGGCAGAGACTATTTAAAGACTTCTGTATGTAGTACTATCATTTGGATCCAGTAAACTTTTTGTTTCAATGAAAAGTCATGAATATTACCATCCAAGCTGGTAAGCTTAAAAAGGCCTGTTTCTTTCAACTGAGCAATAACAATTATATCATTTTAGGCTCAGAATTATTTCAGTTCTACGTTCTGCACGTTCAAGAAAAATCCTTGCAATTAAAAAACAACACACCACCTCACTTTACTTTCATAAATGAAACCGGTATCATCACAAGTGAGAACTCAAGCTCCTCTCTTGTGGGTGTGAGGTTTCAGACATCTTAGTACAAATGTGATTTTTTTTTCCCCCCCTTGTCAACAGAACAATTAAACTGACTATGGGTTAAACTAGGTCACTGCACGATGCCTCCCCGTCACTCGCTCAGCTTCGGGGGCAGAAACCAAAACACGTTTAAGATTTCTCTCTTATTTCCTTCTCCAGCTGGAAAACGCCAATACTTCATGTCTAAACTTCCCAGGGTCGGTATGAAGTCTGTTCGCTAGCACTTAACAAAGCAGGTTCCTTTAGAAATGGCACCACCTTAACATAGGCTCTCTCTCCTATTTTTATTCTTAAGAAAGAAAACTTCCGGGAAAGTCGGAACGAATCTGGTTCGCCGCAACGGAGATATTTAAAAATATCTTTGAGGCTTTCTCCCTCCTTGCCAAAAAAACATAAATAAAAATAGCAAGCGTCCCCTGAGCCCATCGGGGCAGTCGCGCCCTTTCCCCCAAAGCTCGTCCGAAGGGGCCGGCGGTTACAGCGGTGCCAAAAGAGAGCGACGTGAATCCAACCAAAGCGGAGGTTTGGAGGGAAAGAAAAGAAGAGCCCCATAATTACCCGGGACGAACTACACGGGCTGAGTCATCACTTCGCAGCAAAACCCACTGGCGAGAGGGATCTGATTCCCCAACTCGCTCGGGGCAGGCTCTCGGCCCTGCTGCTTGCACAACCCAGCGCGCGCCGGGCCTGGCCCGAGACACCGCCGTCCCCAGCCCAGCCCAGCCCGGGCCCCGCTCGCACAGCGCCCGGGGCCCCCTGAACCGACCCAAAGGACCCCCCCTCCCCCGCCGCGGCCCGGCCCGGCCCGGTCCAGCCTCACTCACAGGGTCCTGGGCTGCCCGTCGTCTTCCATACTGGTGCGCCCGCAGCCGGGGCAGGCGGGCGCTGGGGGGCTCCGGCGCGCGGCGGGAAGGTGCGGGTGAGGGCCCCGGCGCCCCGCGCTCCGTCTCGCCCCCGGCTCCGCAGCCCGAGCGGGACAGGGAGGCAGCAGCAGTAGCAGTAGCAGCAGCACAAAATGGCCGCCGCCGCCAGCCACTCAGGAAGCCGCGCAGCACGCAGGCGCAACCCGCCGGCCCGCTCCCGCCTCGGCCGGAAGTCGGCCAGGAAAGGGTGGGAGGTGGAGCCTGCCCCCGCGCCGTCTTCTGGGAGGCGTAGTCCCGGCGCCGCCAGAACTGGGAGAAGAAGGGTGGGCGCAGGACTGCAGCTCCCGGCATGCCCCCCGGGAGGGAGGGCGGTGCGAGGGCGGGGTCGCGGGGTTGGCAGGAGCCGATTCGCCACGAGGAGCCGGGGGAAGTTGTTTCATTTGCTTTTTTTTTTTTCCAAGCCTAGAGTGAGCGGGCCAGCGGGGAGCCAGGGAAGGTGGGTGATTCGAGCTGTCCTTTTTTTCTTTGTATTGTGGGCGAATGCGGCAAGGGGGCTTCCCCCACCAAGTCGGCCCCTCGCAGCCAGCGAGTCAGGCTGCGGTCGATGGCTGGGGGGCGGGGCTTGCGGGGGGCGGGGCCTGGGGCAGTTCAGGGCAGGGAGGAGGTGCCCACATGGCAGCCCCAGCCCCAGGGAGGCAGGAGCTGCTCTGCAGGGCTCTGCTTGAAGCTGGGGCATTGCCAGTGCCCTGGGAGGCTCCCTGCCTGCTGTGGGGGGAAGGAGGAGGTTGACACCACCTGGAAGCAGCTTTGGAATTGGCCTGACGTGGGGCTGAAATGTTCACGTACAGTTTGGGGATTCGGGATTTCATCCGGGGGAAAGGCGCCTTGTCGAAAGGGACGTTTTGGGTTTTCCTTTTGGGACAGCGAAACCAACCGATTGCAGTGGAGAAAGCGGCAACCCGGCGCTTAGCGGAGGGTGGGTGCCATGCTCTGTAGTGCCTCGATATCCACATTACTTGCCAGCAATTTTGTTTCCTTCCAGGCTCAGCGCTCTTCACGACACCCCGCTGCCCTCCTGCTGGGGAAATATCGGTCTGATGCTGACAAGCACCATGCCGAAGCTTTTGGTGCTTGATATGCTGTCCTTCTAAATCTGGGCAAAAGCATCTAAATATTGCTTTCAGTTGCTGACTTGAATCAGCAGGTGTTTCTTTTGACTTGTATCTTGTCGTGTCTACGGATTGCAGCTTATACCGTGAATATCATTATATGTTGTGCCTAAATATTTGCAGTGAGTAGGCACAGTGTGAGTTCAATTTGAAGATCATCGCCATGACATGCGAATGTCTAATACCTCCAGGGTCACTGGCAGGATAGAAACATGATGAGAAAAGAGACTTTTCCCTTTTCCTAGTACATTTTAAAGAGCAGTGTTACTGTGTAGTCTCATTTTATTGCTCTAAAACTTAGCAGATGACTAGTCCCGCTTATAAATTCCTTTCTTCGGTCACTTCGTAGCAAAGATCCAATAGCAAGTTTCATGTTCAAGATGTCTAGCAAAACTGGTAATGCACAATACAGCTTTCCACCTCTTATAGTAGTCATTCATAGTTCTCACTGGAGGTCTGTAAGCGTGTCTCAGTCCAGTTTCCAAGAAAGAAACAGCTGTGGTATAACTGTTGCCTTTACCTGCAATCTCAGCTGAGAGGCTAAGTAATAAATGACCGTGGAAACTGAACTCTTCTGCCTAGACGTGTTGTCCTTCCACATCAAGTTTCAGGGACATTAGCAGCGTCACGTGGAAAATTTACATGCTGCAATCTGTGCTAAAATTGAGTAGAGGACTTTGGTCTCCAGGCCTGGCACTGGTTACTATGCCACTTTGTTCACATTAACATGTTTAAAAAAGTATCCTGGGGGTTCTGGGAACACTTCTCTTACTTCTCTTAGATGTGTTGAGTAATTGTGTGCGTGTAATCTAAGTCCCCTTGTTAAGGTAAAAAAAAAAGTAAGCATTACCAAGCTATTGCTACGTATATACAGATATTTCTTAACACTGAAGTCACTTCCCATTGTTTTGTTTTGGGTTTTTTTGTTCACCTCTCACTCTGTCTAAAAATGCAGTTATGAGGAAAATGTATTTTGTCAGGACTTCTGCAGACTCCTAAACCTGTCAAATAAACTACTACTACTAGCATCACTGAAGTGTTCTCGTTATGAAAATTCTTGTTATAGGGGTGCATATAAGCACTGCATTACTTATTTCTCTTTAGCTACTGACAAGTTTACGTGTTGATGTGGGGCAACTGAGTAGAACAGCTTGCTGTGTGGTATGAGAGGGTCCACACAGGAAGTTATCGTGGAACAGTGTCCACACAGATTGTTATAAATGTTTTGGATGTGGGGGTGAAAAGCTCACTGGCCAAGTTTGCGGATGACACCAAGTTATGGGGGAGTGTGGTCATGGCAGAGGATAGGTTGCAGGTGCAGGTGGACCTGGACAGGCTGGAGAGTTGGGCGGACCGGAACCAGATGAAGTTCAACACTCAGAAGTGTAAGGTGCTCTATCTGGGGACAAACAATCCCCAGCATACCTACAGGCTCAGTGGCGACAATTTGACTTGCACCACAGCCAAAAAGGACCACGGGGTAGGGATTGACCATTGCGTGAACATGAGCCAGTAGTGCAATGCCATTACCAGCAGGGCAAACAGCACGCCAGCGTGCGTTAACCGCTGCATCTCATGCCAAACTAAGGAAGTGATACTCCCGCTGTACTTTGCTCTGGTGAGACCACAGCTGGAGTACTGTGTCCAGTTCTGGGTGCCGCACTTCAACAAAGACGTGGAAAAACTTGAGGGTGCAGAGAAGAGCCACCTGGATGATTAGGGACTTCCAAGACAAGCCATACGAGGAGAGGCTGAGGGACTTAGGCCTCTTCAGCCTACAGAAGAGAAAGCTGAGAGGGGACTTGGTAGTGGCTTACCAAGGGAGTACATCAAGAACTCGGTGAACAGCTGCTCACTAGGGCACCCCTGGGGAAGACCAGGAGCAATAGAGACAAACTCCTGGAAGACTGCTTCAGGCTCAATTTCAGGAAAAACGCCTTTGCAGTCAGGGTATCCAGACTGTGGAATAAACTCCCTCCAGAGGTGGTGCAATCACCTGGAAATCTTCAGAAGGAGACTGGACAGTCACCTTGCAGGGGGTCACTTGACCCCAGTTGTCTTTTCCTGCCTAGTGCAGGGGGACTGGACCTGATGATCTACAAGGTCTCTTCCAGCCCCTAACGATCTATGAACAGCTGTAACGTTTCAAAGTTACACTTCTTTACCAGAAGACTTCCAGGTATAGGCAAGGCCTTAAGTACTCTCTTATGTATCCCCAAAAAGTAATATTGTAAAGAGAAATTTGTCAAGTGTTTTGTCAGGAGATGTCCACTCCCTGCTGTTTATACTTTGATGTTTGCCTAAAACACAGGAAAAAAATGCTAGATTTCTACATTTCTGGAAGACTCTATTTCAGCTGGAGGCTGAAGTGGAGATTGTAGGTGGTTTAAGTATGCTTTTTAAAGAGTGTTGAAGACATGAGAGGGGGAGGACATATGGATTGTTTGATATGCAGTAGTTAGCTGCAGCAGTAATAACGGGTTTTGAATACTTAGAGATTTGCTAAGAGTGTGCATCTGGAGTGAGGGGGAAATTGACCCTTTTTGCAGAAGATGTGAGACACTCCAGGTTGTCCTCCATGGGAAGTCACAGATGGACTGCTGCATCTCTTGTCTGCCCCTGTAAGAGGGGCATTTGGATCAGTACTTATGCCGATCTGGTAGCCTGGAGCAGAGTGGCACTGACTGCCACTGAAGTTTCTAGACTGAAACTTAACTCTTTAAGTAAAAATGATTGATATTCATATTTCATAGAAACAAGTTCTATAGGGAACATAATGGACCAAGAATACTTGACATGTCCATGTCATACAGAATAACCAACTGTATGCAAAATAGCCAAGATATTTCTAAATATCTTGACAGCAGTTACATGACCCATCTCTTCCTACCAGTTTTATGGTAGAGCAATGAAGAAGTCTTGCTATAGCTCCAGCCTTGCTCTCTACTCATGTCAAATATTGGCTGCTTGACTCAGCTGTGACTGAATGCCTGATCCAAGGAAGCAAGGCTTTTCTATAGTATCTTTTATTGCACCAACTGTATAGTTGGGAGAGCTATTGGACAAGCTTTGGTCATCTGATGCCAAAAAGTTTGCCAGTCTAGCTGCTCTTCCTACTCTACAATTGGCCCAATAAAAGATATCATGGAAAAGCCTTGCCATTTCCTGGACCATCACAGTTTCAACTTCATGACAACATGGTTATTCATGCTGAGGTGTCGGAGGTATCCAGATGTGAGATTAACCACTGCACTCCTTTGTGTGCACTGAGATGTCTTGATGACAGGATACATTCCTGTGGGCACTCTAGTATACTCCCCTGTACAACTTCCATAGTGAAGTGTTGATCCTGAGATATGGTTCAGGGACCAATCCAGGTTCAAGTAACCTGTTCCAATGAAGCAAAGTACTCTAAAAGTGGCCATAAGAAAACTTTAATAAAAATCTTAACTTGAGAATACAGTAAGTAAATAAGAAGCAATACACAACAACGTAGAACAAAATGATCATTATTATGGTTACAAATGATAAATTGTTTATAAGCTTGAGAGAAGGTTACAAATGCAAAAATGGTTTTCCTTCTAAAAGAAGGAAAGGATTATAACACCTGAAACAGAAAGACAATAAGCTTAAAACAAAATCTAAGAATCCCTAACAGGTGACCCACCTGCTAGGAACAACCTTACCCAAGTTTTGAGAGACTAAGGTCTAAAGGTCCCAGGGCCTTCTTGCAGACTGGATCTTTTGTATGAACTGGGGTTCTGGGATACAAGAACACAGTATGAGGATGGTACCTTCCCTTTTATTATATAATACTGCTTTAATATAAATCTGTTGGGTATATCTACCTATTTTTGTCTTATTTCAATTCATTCTATTAATTCATATCAATTCTAATTATCTTAGAGCTGAAAATTCCCCTACTTTTAAGAAACTCTTTAGCACTGACTTTTTACTGTTAAAGCTTTCCCACCTTCACTTTGCTTCCATAATTCTCTTGCCCATTACCACTTTGTTTTAACCTGTTTCTCTTGGTCTAATACTTATAAAATGATCCTTTGTCCAATGGCCATACAAAGGGGAAGTGCTAACACTTCATCCTGGTCACTCATCATTTGATTCAGATCATCCCTGGTCATTTGCTTACCGTTCTCAATCTCTGAGAGGTGTTTAGCAAGTTCCTTAGTTTCAGATCTAGTCTGGGAAGTGGTTTTCCAAATAATGGTGTAGTCTCTTTAACTAAGCATTCTAGATATTCAGGAGATAATTGAATTTTTATGTGCTCTACATATGACATAATTGGATGCATAGTAATACCGCCAGTTGTAGCCATGAAATGTCTTGAAGCAAATACTTTGCACACGATAGGAAAGGGGCGGGCAATTATTTCTGGTGGAGGGCCGCTTAATGAGTTTTGGCATGCTGTCAAAGACTGCAATGGTAGCCATACCCCTTGATGGGTGCCCCACCCCCTGGTCACCATTATAGGCCTGGAAGTCCTACCTTTAACCCCCGACCTTTTGCCACCAGAAGTCCTTCCCCTTGCCCCAGTTATACTCCTTTTGGGATAGAGGGTGCTGCCATCTTGAAAAACGAACAAACAAAACAAAATCACATACTAAAAATAAAACATCTACTATAACTTATTTTAATTTTATTTAAAAATATTTTTGTCCTGATTTGTGTGCTTGCATCATGTATCTAGCGGCAGTTGCATAATAGTTCAAAATACAGTCCTACTCTTGTATATTGTGGGAGGGGGGGTAAGGATCTGTGGGGTGTGGGTATGGTGGGTGGGTGTGGAGGGGTGGAGGGTGTGGTTGGGGTGGGGGCTGTGCAAGGGTGTGGGGTTATGGTGGGTGGGGTGGTGGAGAGAGAGAGACAGGGCCGGGCTGCTGGCTTTGTCATTTGTGAATCTTGTGGGCTGCATGCAAGCCTCACGCGATGCAGCCAGGTAGACCCTGCACCCAGCCTCTGTGCTCCTGCTACCCCACCTGGCATGGGCTCTGTGCTCCCACCCCTGCTGGTGCTTCCTGCAGCTTCCCCCGCCCACTGGCCCCTCTAGCTCCAGCCTGCCCTGGCCAGCACCACATGGTTCCTGGCTGTGTGGGTTGACCGCGGCAGTTCCCCCCACCATACTGGCAGCGACATCATAAAAGAAATCACTACATCATTAGACACTGCAGTTTTGATTTAAATACTTCTTATGATTGGGGTAAGGTGCAACGAATCCCAAAATGTATATTGCTTCTACTATGTCCTGTAGACTTTGAGGCACTGATTCTTACCTTCCCTGAAATCATAAGTGCAGCTGGGACAATGGCAGCTAGTAATTTGCTGGTCCTTGATAAGGTTAAGGAACATTTTCATCTCAATCCTGAATGGCCTGTGAAAATGTATTTAAAATATATTCCCCATAAGATAAACACACAGTCTTTCTCTTCACTACTTTCCTGTAGCTTGCTCATGATGGAAATTAGTTGATTGATTGATCTTATTCCGAGTTCCACTAAATGGCTTAGCAATTTTGTGAATATTAAAGTCATACTTAGAAGATTTACTAGCAATAGTGATGACATTAGCATTAGTCCAAACTGAAAAAGAAACCCCCATTCACAGTTTTGTTGATTTGTTTTCCTGGTCCAATTTGATAATGATATTTTATCAGCCCAATAACCCACACAGTAACATAAAATACCAGAATAGATTCATAGAAGTAGGGTTGGAAGGGACCTTGTAGATCATCAAGTCTGATCCCCTGCCATGGGCAGGAGAGAAAACCGGGCTCAGGACTGTCTGTTTTCAATAAAAATCTCGAAGTAATCAGAACCTGTTCATATGGGGGTACCTGCAAGTCCTTCTGCAACCCCAGGGTCAATGTCTTATTGGCTTCAGCATACTTGTTCTAAGTCAGTTATTCTCAGGGTGCTGTGGTATGCCATGAAGTGTTTGCAAACCTAACAGTGCTAACATAAGATTAATGAATAACAGTGATTCATAAGATAAATCCAAAGATTTCAAATAGAAATCCATAGTTGTGGTCTTCCTGCATTCTTTGCAACAGAAAAAAACTGCTCTATTATTTTTCTGTATTAAAAAACCAATAGAAAATAAGAGCTGATGTGTTCTGAGGGATGCCTTTAGTCTAAAAAGGTTGAGCCCCACTGATCTAAGTTCTGAACACTCAAGATGCACATCTGGTATTCAAAAGCAAAATCCAAAGCAGAGTTAATGCCACACCAGAGCTTCCTTCAAGTCTTGGTTTAATGCTGGGCCACCAACTTAGGACTGACATTCTCAAGAGTCATGTCTCAATCTTGGTGGCCGCCTGCTACTAAGTCATGAATTGCATACATTAACTTATGTCTGAGGAATTTGAGAGCCATTCATACAGGAAGTTTGTTACCTTACTCATTCACAAAAAATCCTTCCACCACCTTTAGCTTTTGATAGTAATGGTCATAAGGCTTTAAAAGTTTCAACTCAGAGGTACTTTCAGCATCATCTCCCAATATTTTTAGCACCTGACAGCTGCCAAAACTTTTAGCATGTGATTGAATTAGGCCCTGTGCCTTTGACCTGGTCAGTGTTAACAGTAGCTATTTCTGATTTAGCAAATACCTCTGGATACCAATTTCTCCATGTTTTGCTCTGTTTTACCAATTCGTCAGCCTTCTCATTCAGAGCTGTGGCAAATGGTAGCAAAATTGAGTTTTATCAGAACTTGCTGAAATAGGAAACAAGCAGGAAGAATTGGAAGTCCTCACACAGTCAAGGAACTATGATGTGATCGGAATAACAGAGACTTGGTGGGACAGCTCGCATGTTTAGACTGGACATTAGGAAGAACTTCTTCACAGAGTGGCCAAGGTCTGGAACGGGCTCCCAAGGGAGGTGGTGCTCTCCCCTACCCTGGGGGTCTTCAAGAGGAGGTTAAATAAGCATCTAGCTGGGGTCATCTAGACCCAGCACTCTTTCCTGCCTATGCAGGGGGTCGGACTCAATGATCTATTGAGGTCCCTTCCAACCCTGGCATCTATGAATCTAAAGTACTGTCATGGATGGGTATAAACTGTTCAAGAAGGACAGGCAGGAGGAGTTGCACTTTATGTAAAAGAGCTGTATGATTGCTCAGAGCTCCAGCGTGCAACTGGAGACAGTCCTCTTGAAAGTCTCTGGGTTAGGATCAGAGAGAGCAATAAAGGTGATGTGGTAGGTGTCTGCAATAGATCACCAGACCAGGAGGATGAGGGGGATGAGGCTTTCTTTAAGCAGCTAGCAAAAGTTTCCTGATCACAGATTCTCACGGGGGACTTCAATCACCCTGACATCTGCTGGCCGGGCAGTACAGCAGTGCACAGGCAATTTGGGAAGTTTTTGGTGGGTGGTGGGGACAACTTCCTTGTACAAGTATTGGAGAGGCCAATTAGGGGCCGTGCTCTTTTTGACCTGCTGCTCACAAACAGAAGAAATGGTGGGGACTGTAGTAGCGGATGGCAACTTGGGCACCAGCAACCATGAGAAGACTGAGTTTACGATCCTAAGGAAAGGAAGGACGGAGAGCATCCAAAGTAAGGACCCTGGACTTCAGAAAAAAAGACCCACTCAGGGACCCTGATTCACTCAGGGAGCTGATGGGCAGGATTTCCCGGGAGGCCAGTCTGAAGGGGAAAGGAGAGCTGGTTGTATTTTAAAGGAACGATACTGAAGGTGCAGGAACAAACCATGCTGATGTGCAGGAAGACTAGCAAGTATGCCAAAAGACCAGGTTGGCTTAGCAGGGAACTCTTCAATGAGCTAAAACACACAAAAAAGAAGCTTACAAGAAGTGGAAACTTGGAGAAACAACTAGGGAGGAGTATAAGAATATTGCTTGGGCATGCAGGGATGGAATCAGGAAGGCCAAGCACAAGTATGTCAGCAACAGGAGGAAAGTCAGGGAAAGTATGGCTCATCTGAGTTTTGTTAGAGCTTCAGAGCATCCCTCTGTCCAGTTTTGCTCAACTCCCCTTTTAAGGAGTCACTATGGAAGCTCAGCAATGAGGATATGCTATAACTAGGGGTGAAATCTTCATGAAACCCTGTTAAGTCTAATAAGGATTTAAGGCTGAACAGATCCATTCAATGGGGTAAATTCTGAATAGCAGTTCCCTTCTCCTGCTCAGTAGACCATCCCTCTTTGGAGATCAACAGCCTCAGAAAACTAACTCTTTGGGACAGAAGTTAGGTTTTTCTCGGCTTAATTTTTAATTCAGCTTAATGTAGCAGCTGCAAGAACTCACCCCCTTATGTTAGGTGTCTCTCTTTGTTCTGAGTGGTCATCTCTATCCCTTGAACACCTGCTGCTGTGAATAACTGTGAAGCAGAATCAGGGAAGAAAGGAAAAAGTGAAAAATAAGAGACTCAGGAAGAGGGAAAATTGGAGAAATTTGGTAGCCCAGCCTCTCTGAGAAAGTGATCTACTTTGTTGCACAGGACCTGTAAAGACGTAGCAACATTAGGGGATGATGAAGCTGGAATATAGGGAGTGAGTGTAGGTGCAAGGGTAAGGTTGCATAATCTGTCCTGGTGGTGGTCCATCCAGACACTGCAGTGGATGCTGTATCTGCCCCACTATGGCAAAAATCTTTGGTTAGGAGCCTGGTTGGAAGCATCGTGCTGACCGTGAGCTTCCATGAGTATGCGCAGCCTGCTCTGCAGCCCATACGCCCTCTTGCTCTTGAGTAGAACTGGGCATTGCAATAGATTTAGGCTTAGTTTTATCTGCCTCTTCTGCTTTAAGAGAAGATTGGTACCCCTGTGAAAGAAAAACACGTTTCAGGTGACCTGTTATGTCACCTACATGACTCTGGGGGTGGTTGTGATTAACGTGTGCAGTGATAAAAGGTTGAGCGTTAGCAACCAAAGTCTTCAGAAAAGCAGGAGAGTTAACAGGTTCTCTTTGTTCTGCTGTTTGCAAATCTGTATGAAGATGACTGAAGAACTCATGTGGACACTCATGTAGATGTTGTGCAGCCCTTACCAAAAAGCAATGCAAAAGTTGCTTGTGTGCAATATAAAACAGTGGTTCATTTGTTAACAACCTCCTAAAATGAACCGCTAGTCCTTTGGGATAGAGCTCCATAAGCCCATTGAGAGGGTTTTCTGCAGACAAGTAATTTTATCTTGATCTGAAAAGTTAAAATAGTCAGCATTTTCCCTAAGGATCTCAAAATACTCTGACATGCCTTGTTGAAGGGCCAACCGGTTTTTTTAGGTTTGTCACACAATCACTGTTAACAAAAAGCTTTGTGTGAATCCTCTGAACTGGCCTCTAATGTGAGGTCAGAGAACCCACACCTTCATTTACCAATGTCTCACTGTGAGTGAGAGTTGGAGGGAGATGAAACTGGGGATTAAGATATGCCTCCGTGGAATCTTTTGATCAAGCAGTTGCAGAAAAATCCTCAGAGTAAGGGTTAGATGTTGTGATAAATAACTAGAAAGTGAATGGGACAGGCATCTCAATAGGATAGTAGTAGAAGATGCCAATTACCTTCTCTCGGTCCTGGCATCTCTGATCCACTAGCCTGAAATTTCATGGAGTTCAGTACTTCAACACTCACCCAAAACTTGGCATGTGTCTAATTTAACAGGCATCACATTTGCCTGGGCAAGGTGTTCAACAAAAGCAAAGTTTTCCTGATGTCATAACTGTAGCTGCTTGAAAGTAGCAGTTTTAGCAGCCTGAGTTCTTTTTAGATCATATTCTAATTTTTTTTTCCTGCCAGGCTGCTCCCTTACCAGCCCCCTTGCATTTCATGCATTCAGTTTGCAAGACCAGAGTTTCCTGCCAAGTGGCAGCCAATTCTTTTTCTAAATTAAATACTTTTTTTGGTAAATGCAGCAAAACTAGCAAACAGAAGATCCATGAGACATCCCTCAAGGTCTAAGGCTTTTTATTCGTCTCTGCAAAAGAGATACACATTCAGCACAAAGGTACTCCAAATGTTTTTGCAGTACTCCAGTCCCAGAATGGGCAGAATCCCACCTCCTCTCTGGCCACATAACCAGTGTCTCATGAAGAGTCATAGTATCCCCAGTAATGAGCCTGTTCCCAGTACCTTGGTCCATGGCCAGGATTTACTGGCTGGCTAACTGGAATGGGGGCCCTCCACAATTCCTGCCTTAGGTATACAGGTGCTGAGGTCAGGTGCTGAGTATATCTTATTTTCTAGAGCAAATGGTTACATTTCTACCCCAAACAAAAATGCTCTGTTTCAAATGATAAAGGAAATGCTGCAGAGATTGGACTGAGCAACAGCCGCTTATCTCAAAACCTACTCAAGAGTTTCTTCAAAGCAAATAAGTCAGAGTGTCAGTCTTCCAGCCGATACCCCACAGCTGATAGAGTAAGACCTCAGCTGTTTTGGATTGAAATAGGGTGTGCAGATCTCAATGCAAGTTTTCTTGTTTCTACACAGATAGAAGAAAAGAAATAGGTAAGTACAGATTTCCTGTTTTTCTTCTTGTTGTATAGAGAAAGAAAAATTAAGGGGGGAAAAAAAACTGTAGAAGGATAGAAAAAGAATGTTAAATAAAAAAAAATGTTGAGAACAAGTCACCTGAAAGGCTCGCCAATTATTTTGAGCTCCCAGATATGGTCTGGGGACCAAGGTAGGTTCAAGGTAGAAAAAATGATAATTTAAAAAACTTTCAGGAAAAGTTATTACAGAACTGAATTTGCTACATGGCATTTATCCAGTACGCAGTAGAAAGCGGCATTGGCTCGAGTGCTGCATATGTTCAGTAGAAAGGATGCAACATTTAGAGCTCAGAGGTGATGATCTTCTTAAGAGGTCTACAGAATTATAGTAAAATCCATTGTAGCACAACCCTGTTAAAGCGGTATTTCAATACTAAATCAAGCCAATTCAATTAAAGGGAGGAAAGAATCTTTCTTAAATGCACATTTTTATTCTGCCTTTTTAGGACATGGGATTTACAATGAAGAAATGTTTTTTGGCTTTCCAGAAAGCTGCTACATTTCATGCTAATAAAATAATAGACATTTCAAAGTACATTTTTTTCTGAACACCTACACAAAATCCATATGAGAAGGAAGGAAGCAATTGTTTTATTTTTCGAGGAAAAAAATCTTTAACACACTCTTACAATTGTAACTAGGTATTATATTAGAACGCTATACTATAACATTTTACATATAGAAACTAGGGAGGTGAAAGGTTAAACGGTTAAACTATAATTATATTTATACCATTAATGCATTACAGTTAACGTTTAAAACAGATTATGTTGTTGTGTGAATTATCATGTGGTTTACCTGTACTACTTTTCCAGACTACCCTTCCCCAAGGCAGCCCAGCCCAGCCCACCTGCATGGGTCTGCCCCTTCCATCAGCAGTTCACTCTGCATAAATCAAAGTCCTGGGGCTGAGGGAGGCAGGATGCAGCGGAGCTGAGCAGAGTCAGCCTTCTCCCTGGAGAAAGAGAGGCAGGGAAGGGGAGGCAGAGCAGGAGCACCACTTACCACCTGCACGTGTCTCACCATGTGGCAAGCAGAGTGGGTGCTGGCTACTTCTGGGCAGGGGCTAGTGCAGTGGCTAAGCATTAGCCACCTTCCTCTGCCCCAGCCAGCGCGGTGTTGTCCCTGGCAGACACACACACACCGAATACCCCCTGCTGCTGCCTGCCGCCCCAGGGGGGGATCTCACCGGTGTTCGCCCTGCTGCGGCTGCCTCTTGCTGCCAGTGCCTCTAGCAAACTCAGAGTGCCCCACTCCTCACTGATTGCAGGGCAGGGGTAAGGGAACAGCCAGTGGTAGGGGCCAGGGATGGGCTGAAGCAGGTGTGTGTGTCTGTGTGTGTTGGGGTATTTCCCTGGCCTCCTGCAGTGGCCGAGGAAGGGGAGAGGTTGTGGGAAACCTGGTGGGAGTCACCTCATGCAGGACTGCCATTCCATGAGTCAGGCTGGGACCAGCCACTGAGCCACTGTGTCCTCCTCATCCAGTGCCTACTCTGCTTGCCACAGGATGAGATGCACACAGAGGGGAAAAAGGCACTCCACTGCCAGCCCATCACCCTGACCTGCCTCCCCTTCCCTACCTCTCCTCTGGGGAGAAGGCTGGCTCAGCTCCATCATCTTCTCCCCCCACCCTATATACTAGGTATGTGTTATCAATTAAAATGGTTAACCAATATAATTAGAAGAGTTTAAATGGCTACTTTAAAAACAAATTTTCCATTGTTAATAGAAATAAGTTGTAAAGCCTAGAAATCAAATGTAAGGTTAAAGTTTAAAAGCATTTAAAAATAAGAATTTCACAAATAAGGAGGTGTTCTTTATACTTTATTTTAAAATGATGAAAACATGTGCAGCTGCAGCAGTTGATTATGAACCAATTAAAAAGGACCACACATTATAACAATTAGAAATGCCATGTGCATAAGCAAAAGTCAACTAACAATCAACAAAACAGATGAGAGGCTTACCTACCATACTATGGGCTCTGTACTTGTTATTGCTACTTAATGTGTTACTTATACTGATAGTAAGATACCTGGAAGTTAAGTAAAGTTACCAAAAGTAGGAAGAAAGTAAAAAAGAGAAGGGATAAGCAAGAGAATGAAACAATGAATGAGCAGAAGAGAGTAAAGTAGATACATAAAGAAGTGTAAAGAAGTATAATATGGGGTATAGTATGTTGCAGAAGCTCCCAGAAGAAAATGAATTGACTGGTTTATTGTTCCTTAAGATGTTCTTCTCCATGGTTAGTGTTAAGGGGAAGTTTGTCTTCCATTCACTAAGGCTTAGTACAGACATTTGAAAAGCCTGAGGCACAATCCATCTAAGTTATGTGGTTTTCTGTATAGGTTAGATTGGTAGCAAACAGAACATACTCAGCCCTTTGGCAAGGGTGGTGGGGCATGCAGGCTGCTTGCACTGCCTGAGACCAGCTGGTTGGGGGTGCTCCTGTACACCTCCCAGCATGCCCTGCAGGCTCCCCAGGCTGAGTGCAGCCAAGTGCCTGGACTACCCCTGACTGGCTGCTGGGCATATGCAAGTATGCCCTTCTCTTTCTGGTGTCATCTGTCAGCCACAGGCATCTGTCAGCTGCAGGTGGCGGGGGGGCGGCGGGGGGGAAGGGAGATGTCTGTGTCCCTGCACAAGCCCCGTCTAAGTCTACCCAAGGTCTTCCAGAGACCTCTCTTTGCACAATCTGAGGTGCAAGAAAGGACACGGAGGTGGAGTTGAAATGTTCTTTGCTAGGAAATAGAACATAGGGGGCCCGTCTACACAAGATGCTTTACTGCGCAGTAGACTAATCTGCTCCACTGTGCGGTAGACTATGTAACCATACTCTGAGCCACTGTGACATGAAATAGGCTAATGTGAACACAGGTAGTAGATTTACTGTGCATAGGGTACGTCTACACCGGACGTGGTTACTGAGCAGTCATTTAGCACAAGTGTTTAAGCACAAGTGCTAAATGACTGTACAGTAACTGATATTACTGTGCAGTCTGGACACTGCACAGGTCAGCATCATGGTTCGTGCCCACCAGTGTTATGTTGCCATAGCAACAAGCTATGCAACATAGCTTGTCGCTACAGTGACATAACGTTTTGTGTAGACACTCAGTAGCTAATGTGCAGTACTGTATGTATAGACACTGACTGGGAGCAAATTTGCTCCCAGTCAGCCAGACCAGCAGCGGGCCAGCCTCCTGTAAGGGGCAGAGCAATGTGGAAATCCCTACAACTAATGGCATTGCACAATGCCATAGGGGAATGCCAGAAGGATATTTACCTGTGCCTTATCAGTTTATGGCAGTGACCCTGAACTGGGGTCATGCAGCACCCTGGCATGTCATGAGATATTTTTAAAGGTGCCACACAATATTAGCATGGTTAGGTATGCAAAAGTCTATATATGCCTCAGAAGGAGAACCCAGAGATTTCAAACTGGAATCCATGTCAAAAACATCCTGGCCTGTTCAGCGGTGTAACATCTAGAGACTGTGCCCAGGGCAGGTCTCTCTCACCCTTCCCCACTCCTGGCTTTAGCCTGGGGCAGCGGGCAGAGGCGGTGTGTCATGGTATACAACCTGTGCTGGGAATTGTAGTTCTCTAGAGTGGCAGTGGAGTTTGTGGCTGTTGTGGGGAAAACTTTCACCCCATTTTTTTGCTGCCAATGCCCATGTTGGGAGGGCAAAAAGAAAAAAAAAAAAAGAGACTGATTTCAGCAGCGACAATAGGGGTCAGTTCTCCCCCAGCAATAGCAAACTTCATTGCTATTGTACAGGACTGATGCTCTTGTGCTCCATTACGCCCATTGCCTGTGCCAGCTGCTTCCTGGAGCCCTGCCACGCAGGTGGAGCAAGGGACAGGAAGTTGAGGCATCCCTTTGCTGTCCTTCTGGCATCTCTCCCCTTAGACAGTGCCTGGGGAACACCTCCCTCTCCATGCACACACACATCCCCTATCATGGTGAACTATTGGACCCAGAGTTGTGATGTGCTCTGAAAGGACCCAGCAGCCCGGGGCTTGTGCAAGCTGTGTTTATTTACCTTTTAGCTATGAAGTGTAATGAAACTCCATGCTGCAAGTTAACGTTAGGCAGGGTATCTTACACACAGAAGGCAGGGCAGATTTACACTTTACAGATAAACCAAAGCAGGTATGTACATATAGCACAAGCTTTCACGACTCCACGCTCACTTCAATAGATGCTTTGTCAGTCAATAAGGTGCAAACCTACCTTGCTTTCTATTTGACTTCATACTAACACAGCTAACTACATCTGTTACACACACACATATTTAATACATAGTTTAACCATGGAGCCACTTGCCTTTCAGGATACTCCTGACGCAAGTGCTTTTTTCATTGTCCTGCTGAACTGCAGTGATAGAACAAGGGCTTTAGTCATGAGCAGGGATCCTGGTTTTTCCTGATAGAAGATTGCAAATTCTCCAATAAAAAATTGCAAATTCTCTAATAAAAACAAAAAGCTCGAGATTAAAATTAAAGCCCCCCACAACCCAACCCCCCAGCCCTGCTGGTGCCCCTGACTCCCCACCCACAGCCTCCTGGCCCTCCTCATGCCTCTCATCCCCCCCACCCCCCAGCCCCCATCACCTTGCTGATGCCCCTTGCCCCCCACCCACGGTCCCTGCTCCCCCAGCCACCAGGGCTATGGACCTGGGTCCTCAGCCCCCTGCCCCGCTCCCCACTATTGCAGGCTCCAGCGTGGGTAGCTTCCTGCACCCTGCACACTCCCAGGGGGCAGGGGGCACCTGTGCTTCCCAGATCTGTGTGCAGAGCAGGTGCAGGCTACAGACTTGGCCTCCCACACTGCTGCCCTCCCCCAGAGCCTCTGCAGCCCAGCGGGCATGACTGACGCAGCATGGCAGGGAAAAGTGGAGCTGCATGGAAAAGCTGCTTGCCTCTGTGAGCTCCACGCTGCCCTGGTGTCATGCCTCCTGTGCATGCCGCTGCTTTGAGGGGCTCAACCCTGAGATGCTGCTCCCACTGTAGCCCCGCATGCAGAAAGTACGTCACAAGGGCAGTGCAGAGCTCACAGCAGCAAGCAGCTTCTCTGCATGGCTGTGCTCTTCCCTGCCACACTGGGTCACACCTGCTGGGCTGCAGAAGCCCTGGGGGAGGAAAGCAGTGCAGGAGCCCAGTCCTGCAGCCTGTGCCTGCCCTGTGCCAGATCTGGGGGGCACAGTTTCTCCCCTGCCCCCCAGAAGTTCACATGGCAGTGGGCAGCTGGCCCTCCCCTTCCCTGGGACGAGCCACCTGCAGCTCCGTCCTGCTCCCTGCTGGGGCCCTGCAGTTGGGCATTGCAGCCTTGGGCCCCAAGCACTGTCTGACAGAGCAGCAGCCCCAGCTCTGCCCAACTCCCTCCCTACAGGAGCCTCGATCCCCCTCTCTCCCCGACTTACCTGTGGGAGCTGCTCTCAGGCTGCCTGGGGTCATGTGCATGTCCATGCCAGCCTACAGGGAGCTCATTGGAAAATGGCAAAATCCGCGGGTTTCTCTGGTAAAACGAGAAATCCGTGTCTGCCTCCGGTTACAGGTAAAATCATGGTTTACTCTGTTTTTCCATGTGAAATGGAAAACCCGGATCCCTGGTCATGAGTTTAATCAGAATAACCAATACACATCTATAGCAAAGCTCACTTCAGGATCTGATCCAGCAAAAACAAAGCTCAACCTGTGAAAACAAGTGAGAGTTAGACACTAAAGCCAAGAGAATACAAATACATTCCCCATCTTGTGCTGTCAGCTTGTGACCAGTGCGCCACGATGATTAAAATATGCTGTTCTGCTTTTAAAAATTTACAGCATGGTACTGGCTGTAGTGAAGTCAAATTGAAACCTTTCTATGGCCAGAGAAAAATAATTTATTTTCACATCTTGCCAATCCATCTGGATGAGATATAGCATTGGCCAGGTGAGTATCTTGGGAATATCACATTACTGCAGAGTGGGGTAAAAGGAAGCATGGGTGAGCGCATGCCAGAGACAAGCTTCTACTACAATGAAAGGGGTCAGATACACACTGCAGCTGTCTGTGCATGTAGGAGTTGGAAAGCTTTCCACAGCCTTGTATCCATCTCCCATCTAGATTCTGGGGCTGGCGGGAGATCAGCACGTGCCCAGCTACAACAGTCCCAGAGGCTTTTCTGTCAGATTACATCAGGGCTGATACAGTTTGTTGTACAGAGCCAGTTCCCCCAAGATTTACAGTACCTATGTCTGGGGATTCTTCTCTGCCAGGGAAATCCTCAGGCAGGAGGTTATGCCAGCTTTTGACCAACTTTATGTTGATGGGGCCATCTGTAAAAAGGGCAGGCAAGGAGCAAGAAACTGTCCTGAAGTCACCTTCAGCAGTATACATGGTGCTTTTTCACACAGCTAGCCCATTGCTCAGACTCAGGGCCAGATTAATGCATGGGCAAACTAGGCACATGCCTAAGGCCTGGAGATGTGGGGGTGGGAGGTGGTCCTTTCCTTCGCGGTAGCAGCGTGAATGGCCCCTTCTGCCTCCCTTCCCCTCCCCTCCACTGGCTTTGTTCCTGCTTCCTAGCAGTGGCTTTCAGCACTGCTCCCTGCAGCCAGCAGGGGATGGGGAGGGGGTCTCAACCAGCCTAGGGCCCATGAGTTTGTTTGCCTGGGGACCACTAAAGGGTTAATCTGACCCTGCTCAGATTTAGCATCTAGGTAGCATTCTGTCTCTTGAAAGACCCATTAAAACATATCGGCTAGGGACAGAAGTTACACATAAAACGGTTTAAGTGATCAGAAACTGATTTAAACCTGTAACAGAATGTAAGTTCAGTGCACATCAACAAGTTTCACATTGGCTGAAACTGGTTTAAGATAAACCTGGCTGAATGTAGTATAGCAGACTTAACTGATTTGGGTCAAACTGATTTATGCAATTTCTGTGCCAGACCTCTTCCTGGTTTCAGTTAAACCACAGTCTTCCAGCATCCCAGCATGCTCTGTAGCCCTGGCCTGGGCTATGCTCTCTGCTCCATAGAGAAGAGCTGGCCCCGCCCCTCTGCTATCTAGCCTGGAGCAGGGGCAGGGGCAGGGGCAGGGACGTGTCCAGCTGCATTCTGGCAGGGCCCCGTTAAGGCAAAGTAGGCAGGGAAGGGGTCAATTCTTCCCTCCTTCCTGTTCTCCCCCCCCTGCAGCTGGGGTCTGCCTGTCTGTGCACAAGTGTCAGAGCCAGAGGTGGTGGCTGGGACTGGTAGACCCCAGCTGTAGTCCCCAGGGGCAGAAGGGACAGAGGGAGGAATTAATCCCCTCCCTCCCTCCCTGCCCCCTTCATCTTAACAGGGCCATACCCAGACAGTGCCTGGCCACACCCCTGCCCCCACCACTAGAGCAGTGAAGGGAAGGTGGGGGGCAGCAGGCTCTGTCAGGGTGCTCCAGGGAATGCAAGCACAGAGGGGGTTTATTCCCCCTCCTCCCTTCCCTGTCCTACCGGCAGGGATTGCAGCCATCCATGGCCCTGTTAAGGCTAAGGGGGCAGGGAGGGAGATAATTTCCCCCTTCTCCCACTGGGGGACTACAGCTGGAGTGGAGCAGCCCCCCACTTTCCCCCTGTCACCACAGGGCAAGGAGGGGGCTCTGTGGGTGCTGCCAGGCCCTGGAGGGGGACTCTTCTCCCTCCTCCTTCTCACCCCTGCCACTGTGGGGCAGGGAGGGGGGCTCTGTGTAGTGCTGGAGAGGAACTCTTTCCCCACCTCCTTCCCCTCCCCCTGCCACCACAGGGTGGGGAGGGGGGCTCTGTGCAGCACTGCCTGGCCCAGTCCGGCCTGGGTATGGGGAGCAGCTGTCACTGAGCTAAGGCCACTGAGGAGGGCCCCACCCCCACAGCTCAGGATGGCCCTGCTCAGCCCTTGCCGAGGCAGCCGCATGGCGGGGCTGGCCCAGGTGGGGCCAGCTCAGGCTGGGTAACAGGGGCAAGGCCCTCCCCAGCAGCTACAGGTCAGTGACGGGGAAGCTGAGCCCACTCAGTGAGAGCAGCTTGGTCTAGCATGCATGGGCAACGGTTGCTGGGCCCGGCCCAGCCTGCACTGGGCCAGCCTGCTTTCACTGATAGGGTTCAGCTTCCCTGTTACTGAGCCACAGGTGCTGGGTAGAGCCCTGCCCCTGAGGTCTGACCCCTCCATGCAGCTGAGTGGGGCCAGCCCGGGCTGCGGAGGCAGGGCCCTGTCCAGCAGCTGCGGCTCAGTGACAGACCTCTTTCCATGCCCAGGCTGGGCTGGGCTGGACAGCACCACATAGAACCCCCTTCCCCACCCTGTGGTAGCAGGGGGGGAGGGGGAAAGAAGGAGGGGGACCCTCCTCCCCACCTTGTGGCAGTGGGGGGGGGTCAGAGGGGGAAGAGTCCCCCTCTGGGGCCAGGCAGCACTGCACAGAGCCCCTTCCCTATGCCACCATGGTGGGGGAAAGGGAGGAGGAGGGGGAAGTGGGGGTGCACTGATAAAGATTTTTTGGGCCAATACTGATGGCTGATTATTAATGAGCCATATTGGTCAATACAGATCTGATTGCCAAAATGCAGCCCGGCAGCTTGGAGAGCAGCATCCGACTGGGAAGTCTGTTGGAAAGGGGTATGGGGTCAGATTGAAGCTTCTGTGGTGAGGGAGGGAGCGGGGCTGGGACAGAGGCAGGCACTGCTCAGCCGGGGCAGGGTGGGTCATCAGATGGAGCCATGTAGCTCGTCCAGGGGGCACGGGGGGTGGGGGGTTCCTGCCGCTATGTGTACCCCAAGGGAAGCCATGGGGGGCATGTGCCCCGCACATCTGTGTGCAGCGAAAGGGCAGACTGCTGCTGTGAGCTGAGGCTGGGGGTGGTGTTGAATTCTTCCTGGGCCTGGGCTGTGCTTGGGGCAGGCAGCGGCAGCACTGGGGTGGAGGGAGGCTATGGAGTGGGCTACAGACACCCTAGAATTCACCATAGCCCCTGCCACATAGCACTCCTCCCAGTGGCACCACCACCTGCCTTGAGTGCCCTGACCCAAGGCCCCCTGCCAGGAAGAGCCTAACGCCGCTCCCAGCCCCAGGCCACAGCAGCAGCCCCATGCAAAGATGCAGGGGGCACATGACCCCCATTGTTCCCCCAGGGATGCACAGAGTGGCAGGATGCGGCCCCCCACCATGCCTCCCAGAGGAGACACACAACTCCATCCTGTTCCCCCTCCCTTCCGCACCCCAGCTGAGCAGTGCCTGCCCCTGCCCCAGCCCCACTCCCTCCCTCATTGAGGCAAGAGCCTCAATATGCCCCCGCAACAAACTTACTAGCCGGATGCTGCTCTTCAAGCTGCCAGGCTGGCCACATGCATACTGTGGCTGTGTGTGTGCATGTGGCATTTATCAGCAACATTCTTGGCCACATCAGCCAAAAAAAGCCGATTGCTGATTAATGCAAATTTTCCTTTTATTGGTGCCAATATGATATGGACTGATGAATTGCTGGACCTCTAGGGGGAAGAGCCCCGCTCTGGGGCCAGGCAGTGGAGCTGTGTACCCGGATTACTCCCAGCTGTCAGGTAGGTGCTACGGCAGGCAGGGCTCTCCTCCCCCACCACGGGGGTCTGGCCATGCCCCTATCTGGCCACACTTCCTCTTCTCCCACCCTCCAAACCCTGCAGACCAAGGTGGGGGTTTAAACCCCTTCTCAGTCATACTCAGGCCTGCCGGGCCTGGCCACACCCCCCCTCAGCTCAGCTTCCCTGTGGAAGGGAAGGGAGGGCTGCTCTACTGCCCGCCCCCTCCCCCCCCCGCCTGCCCCAGCTTCTAACCTAAGCCACTTTTCCAGAATGAAAAGTGAATATCTATCCACTTGCAAATCGGTTCAATCTCTGCAGGTGAGACTAACCTGCAAAGATTTAATCAATTCAGGGTCAGGCTTTTTGAATGTCTGTCCCTTGCCATTTTAACAAGACTTCTGCTAAGAAGGTAAATGAATATTCTTAATCCTTTCTTT
Organism: Alligator mississippiensis; assembly: GCF_030867095.1. Lineage (NCBI taxonomy): Eukaryota > Metazoa > Chordata > Crocodylia > Alligatoridae > Alligator > Alligator mississippiensis. Next base: position 87,322,048 of record NC_081829.1, on the reverse strand, counting down.
ATAGCTATGGAAAGAAATACACAGAAGGCTTGTTTAGATTTCACGCTGCAAATCAATGTCAGTTGGGGCTAGAGCAGATAATTTATTCAGCTGTTCTGTGATCAGTTTGCATGCCAGTAGCAGAACTGGGAGTGGGTGAGAGGGGCACCTGTCCTGGGTGCCAAGTTAGGAGAGGCGCTGGAATTAACCCAGCCAAGTCCCCAGATACTGATGCTGCCTCTTTAAAAGCAAAAGCCAGAGTGGGCAGCGGGGGACTGTTTTGGAGTTCCCAGTCTGGGTAAGATTGCTGCACCCCCCCGCCAGCTCTCAGAACTGCACCCCTTCCCACTCCTGGAAACCCACCTTGTCCCCCACCTCTTCACAGGGTTTGCTCCAGGCACCAACTCTGCATGTTATGCCACTGCTGCATGATATGATCTCTTTCCTTGTTTCCCCCTTTCAATTGCAGCAATCTCAAGTGACTTCACATCAGAAGTACAGAGGCTTTATAGGAACAGGCTCAGAAATGTTCCTTCATGCCGGATGTGTCACAGGGGAATTGTTGGCAAGCAGAGGCTTTCGAATAGTCACTGGGACCACCAGAGCCCTGTTTCAGTGAGTAAACTACTCTGGGTAATGCAAGAAGTTTCTGGAACTAAATGAATCATTAACATACTGCTTGAAATGTATGGATCACACAACCCTATATACACCGAGTAATACTGAGCTACCGTCTTTTTTACACCGATTGCTACTGATTCCTGGTAGTATCATGAATCACACTCTGAGGAAGTCTCATGATTACTGGGGAATTTTTTTGAATTCTCTTTTGGTATGCCTAGCTTATAAAACTGTACATCTTCATTTCTAATGATAGCCTTCCCTAGGGTAGGCCTGGCAGCTGGGACTAGGATTTTGGGACAGGAACATTGTCTCCTCTGATGGCATCTAGTTTTCATCTCATTTCTACAAGAAAACTACTGCTTGATATAACCAAGACACTTTGTGGCTTATGGAAGATCTTGATTTATTACAAGGAGTTAATAACCGTGGACCAGATGCTGGCCCCTGAGTTCACTTATCTTCCATTGTTATGCTGCATCAAAGATTATTGGCAGCTGCCCTAAGAGATCAAATAGGGCATTGGGGGAATGCACAGAAGGCGTAAAGGGAGCAAAGCCTCTACACCAGGGCTGGGCAGTTATTTGGGTCAGAGGGTCACTTAGGGAGCTTTGGTGAGCTGTCATGGGCTGGGTCAGCACCCATCCTCCTCGCCACCCCTGCTCTCTCCCATGCCAGGTCAGCACCCACCCTTGCCACAACAGCTCACCAAAGCTCCCTAGGTGGCTCTGCTTTGCATGGGGCCAGCCAGCTGGGATGGGACTGCAGTTAGGTGGGGAGTGGCATCTGGAAGGAGGATGGGCAGGCAGGGCTGGAGCTGGGATCTCCTTTGACGGGTGCTGGTTCCATGGGCAGGGGCTTGTGGGGAGCAGATAATGGCTCTGCCCCAGGCCCCAGCCCTCTGCTATCACCACTCCACAATCCCAGGGTTTCCATGAAGATCAGCTGGGACCTGTGTGAGTAGGGTGTGCTTGCCCAGGCAGATGGGATGGGGCTGAGGGTGGCAGGGAGCTGTGCCTGGGAGTGGGATGGGCAGGTGGGGCTGAGTCCAGGATTGCAGGGTGATGACAGCATGAGGCTGGGGCCCATGGCTTCCCACATGCTGATGCCTGCAGAACCGTTGCCCACTGCAGGGACATGCGGTGAATGTATCACGGCCCTGTCCTGGGACCTGTCCTCACGCTGTCACCACCACACCATCCCACCCTGTGATCCCAGCCCTGCCTGCCTGTCCTGCTCCCAGACACCGCTTCTCACCCGCTCATGGCCCTGTCCCAACTGCCTGGCTCAGTGTGCTTTGCCTGTGCGGGTCCTGCCCCTGGCAGTGGGTGTGGAGCAGATGGGTTGGGGTGCCCAGGCAGTAGGGCCACAGCTGATGGCGGCAGCTAGAAGGGGCCATCATCACCAGGCTGCCAGGAAACATGTTCAGCTGTTGCGCTGTACCAGCTCTGCTGTGTGCCCGGGGGTAGCAGGCCTGGCCACATGTGCCATGGCCCAGGCTGCCCCCATGCCTGGGCCAGGCAGGACTGAGGGACCTGCTGTGGGCTGGACAAAATCCCTTGGTGGGCCAGATTCAACCTCCAGGCCATATTTTGCCCACCCCTGCTCTGTACCATCTGCTTTCTCCCAGGCATAAAGTAGACCTTTTCTATATGTTTGAACCCTTTTGGCTTTGTAACTGTTTCAGTAGGCCTCCGATGGTTTTTAGGTTGAAGTTAGGCCAAGTTAGCATAAATCAAGGGAGGGGAAATAATATGTAAGGAACCGACTCACATGTGAGAGGACAAGTAGGGGAAAGGCTAGGACACCTAGCTCTTGATTAGTGGTTAAGGACTGCTAGTTCCAGTTTGACCACAATGGCATAAGGGAATATCCTTTCTGACCATGTTGATATTGTTTCTGAGCAGTAATTTTGTAAGCCTTTGTTGGGGAAGGGGAAAAAAAGGCTTCACTGCCTACGAAGATGTTCCTCTTGCACCTTTTCTTGAGGTTCCTGTCTGCAGAGACTGCTTTGAAGATGCAGCGTTCCTTAGACCTAAGTCTAAGATTTCCCCGTTAGGAGTCAGTAGTGTACCTTTACTGGTACTTTCCATGTTAGGGGGAGCACTGGAATCATCCCCCATCTCCATGGAGTCCACACCCAAGTTGCACTGCCATGCAGGGAACTCTGAAACTGTTCCTGGCTGCTGTTGCTTAAAGAACAACAGAGCCGGAGCAGGCAGAGGTCAGCCTGGATGGCTGCTGCCTCCTTACCCCCCTGATCTCAGAACCCGTGTTGCCTGCCCGATGCCTCACCCCGCTCTCTGAATCTGTACCTGTGCCCCACGCCCAGCACCTACACCCGTGCCCTCCCCACCACCACTTTCAGAACCCATGCCCCTGCTTCCCCATCTCTCACAAGCCATGTGGCCCCCCCACTCTCAAAACTGTGTCATCCCTGCCAGCAGGGTTTGCCCCAGGAGCCAACTGGACTGCTTATGCCACTGTTGGGAATTGATATTTTAGGATTCGGTGATTCTAAGTTTTAAGACTCCTTTATTTCTATTAAAATCGGTAAGTATTAGCCCACAGAAGTCTATCTAGATATATTCTTGTCACACATTATCTGTCCTGTGGTATCCTTTATTTGCTAGCAATAGTTTTTTTTTTGGAGATTATTAATTAAGTTCTGTTTCTGGTATACACACTTCTGATGGATTCTGTCTGGTGGCAACAGGAGCTACCTAAACAATGCTCAGATGCCTAGACTTCCTCCAGTGGTCAGCAATAGGGAGTACGGACCAGGAGGGTAGGAAGGGGGTGGAATTTATATGCAACGTGCTCCTGTGATTGTCAGACAGTGCAGTAGCCCAGAGGGGGACCCTCTAGCTGGTATAATGTGTAGTAGGAGGATATTCTTAAGACACACTGGTCTTATCAAGGTGCCTATTAAGATATGCTTAATTAAGGTGTGTCTATATGTGTTTATTAAGGTGACACAATAAACTCCGGCACTTATTGCACTGGAGTTTATTGCTCCCCCTGTGTTTACACATGTGCCTGGGACTGCAACACATTGAGCCAGGTCGGAGCAGCCCCAGCTGGCAGAGGGCCTTGCGTGTCAGCCTATCAGCTGCTCTGACCCAACTCATCGTGCTGCAGAGGGGCTGGCTGGAGTACAAGGGTGCTTCATTGTGGGGCTAGTCAGCAGGAAGCCCCCTCATGCCCCAGCTAGCTGTGTCAGTGTCTTCACATGCACTGCTGTGGAGTAAAAAAACTCTGCAGCAGAATAGTACTTGCATTTATAAGGATAGATCTGAGAGGTCTGAGAGCAGGATAGTACTTGTATTTACAACTACTTGTAAGTACTACAGGGTAGTATACAAGTACTACCCTGCTGTGGAGTTAATTAGTTTTCTGCAGCTTAATAGGGCCACATGTGTAGACATGAGACGTTTATTGCAGAGCTAATTAATCTACTCCACAGTAAACATCTCTTGTAGATGTGCCCACAGATGGCCAATCAGGAACCCTGGTTAGGTTAATGTTCAAGAGAAGGAATAGCACTATCCTCCTGCTTTATTCCCTCACAACCTGGCAGATAGGCCAGATCTCCAGGTGCAGCCTGTCCTTTTAAATCCAATTACTTTCACAGCTTTTCCTCTCCCAACCAAGCTATTCTTCCAAAAGGCAGCATGAGCAATGGCATTCATCACAGCTGTTAAACCTATGAAATCTCACAGTCATAAGAAAAAACAAGTCAGGCCAATTTCTGAAGTTCTTACACTCCACCTAGAAACTGTGGCCTTGGAAACCAAATAGACCTGACACCATCCGCTCAGGCATACAGATTACCTGTTCTTTTTTGATCTACCCCAAATAAATCAGAATGCTTAAATAAAATGTCTTCCCATATCAGAGTTATGCTATATCTTATTCTGCTTGAAGGTTGACATTCCTGAAAAGAACTGAGACCAGTAGGTTGGGATTACTTCACTACTGGAGTATGCCTGCACTTTTGTATTACTTTCCTAACAGACCTCTTACAAGTCACAGTTGGGTCAGGACATGGAACCACATGTTGTGAGCTGGATAGCAATACTTCCCAAAAGAGGTGGAAAATGAATTATCAATTGGTTTAAAATTAAAGCATTTAAAAACACCAGGAGGGCTCAAATATGCTGCTCAAAAGAACTGTTTTGCCTTTTAAAACCAATGGTTTTTCTCTCTGAGGAAGAAACTTATGTACACAGCCAGGTGAAAACAAGAAGACTTAGTCCTGTCATTTTGCATAATTAACAAGTCATGTAACCATGATGAGGGATAGTCCGTTGAGCAATAACTAGGATAAGGAACATTTCTTTCAAGTCTTATGATTCAAGTGTATAGTTCCTGCAATACATAACAGGAGCTTATGAGAAACCACCAGATCTTTGACTCCATTGTTTCCAACATCTATTTCTTCATCATTTAAAGTGTTATTCACTCAGAAGTATAACTTAATTAGGAAACATCTAGAGCCTTTACACATCAAAAGGTCATTCCACCAAAAATAAACACAATGATGTTGCCAAAGTAAATGAAAGTTTAGTTTAAATGTCATCTAGCATTTGTCTGCTATTTGTCAACTCTTGCTTTATGACAACAAGAAAAAGCAACAACTATAAATCCAAAACTTCAATATAAAATAAAACCTTTTGGTATGTAATGTTGTTTCTATTTGATCAGAGTCTGAAATATGAAAAAAAAAATGGGATGCAATCCCAGGAAACTTAACAGGATCAAAATGTGGTCTGACAAAATCAGTTAGCTAAATATATCAATAGACTGGTGCACTTTTACATTCCTGAAGCTAATAAAAAGAAACTCGAAGGTCATGAGACCAATCTCTACCATAACAAGATTTAGTCTCCTTCTCTTATATTACTCTGGTTTCAGGCATTAGAAGATTCACAGTTCCATCATTTGTTTTGTGAAAATGAACTGAAATAATTTGAGAACATGGTATCCTAAAAAGCTTCCAAAACAACACCTGCTGAAATATTACCACAGATGTACTTCCAAAGAGCTAAAGGTGAACCAGATTAAAAATAAAATCTCTGTTTATTATATAGCTACTAGCATAGGCCATTTCTAATATGCTATCTTGCTCAGACCTTTGACGTATAATACTATAACCTCATGCCCATAGCTCTGGTTCCAAATAATCCTTGTCAAATTGCCAGCATCTGGTATATTGCTCCTTCAATTGTGAGAAATCTGTATGGTTATAAAACACAGAGCTGTATATATCCAGAATCTTTCTGAATATCATCTGACACTTGATCTGGATGTTGGTACTTGTAACAGGTTGCCATCCTCAGTGGCATTCTAGTGGCCTGTGAGGGGCACCCTTGAAGCCCTTTAATACTTCACTCGTGTATTTTGTCCTGTAGCCTGCCTTTACTTGCCTGCCATGTCTTGATGTAAATATTGTTTAGTTGTTCCTACAAGCAGGAGACTGCCTATTGTACGCCCTGATGACTAGGGCTGTCCTTGCATGCTCCGACCGTCCCTATACATGCCCCATGCCTCACAGATGTTGTTTGTACTTCTACATTGCGGTTGTCAGCCTCCACATGCTTTTCACCCCATCTTTCTCTAGCTAGGCCTACCAGCCTAGACTCACCAGGTAGGGTTTGACTTTGAGGCTCTAGATCCTCAATACTCTTCAGGCCTATGGGCCTCCTTTTGTGCTCACCATGGCACCAGGCCTTCTGGCCCCCTTTCACACTGTGCTCCTGGGTGCCGAGTTGTTTGGTCCTCTGTCTCCTCAGGCTTGGCCCCTTTCTTATAGCTCAGGCTAGTAGCCTAAAACCACCCACTAGGATCCAGCTTCAAGATCCTATCTTCCTGCAGTTGGCTCTGGGCTCCTGGCCCTATACAGCTGCACCCACTAGGGCACTGGGCTCTTTGGCCCTTTTTGACTGTGCCCCACAGCACTAATGAGGCCTCCTCCTCCTCTACAGCCTCAACCAAAAACCATCAAATTACCAATCAAACACAAACAGTAAGCCCCTGGGCTATAACCAAAATAAAGTTAAGGAAGGTAGTTTGCCAGCTCATGTTTTCCACAGCTCTGTGCTTCTGCTTCCCACTGTCTGCTGTGTGCCTTCTGGTGGGGCTGTCGCAGTTTCTCTGGCAGTTATTAGTAGTCCACCCTCTCTGCAGCCAAGCCCCCTTAGCCAGCTCAGCCCAGGGTTTTTATAGTTCTGGCCTGCCCCCTTCCTGTCACCTGACTAGCCAGCAGGGCTCAGCTTTTAACCCCTACCCTGCCAGCAGGCTATGCCCAGAAAGTTCTGGTTTTAAAGGGGCTAGCCTGCTTTCTGGTAACAGGGCTAGGGTTCCCTGTTACAGTACTCTTAACCCTCCTCATCAAATTTTTCCAGACCTTTAGTCATGTTATTGAATTGATCTTTAAGGATTCCTCATTAAAGTTAAAGTGGCAATGTAATGAGGTATGGTTTTATTTGATTTTAATATATTATTCAGGATCATTCTCCCAAAAACATCTTGTTGCAAACTCTCAGGATAAGTTTAGAAAGAGTTTTGTACAGCACTTATCAAATGAATTTGTTTCTTGGATTCTTTCATAATTGTTATCACAATTGTTCTGAATTATATGTCTGTAGCATCAACAGTGCTCTGCTCAGTTCAAATTACTTATTTATGCATTTCCTAATTAAGCCTGCAGTTAAAACATCACTTGTGATGGCCAGTAATTACTGCAGTGACAGAAACTGTGATGTTATACATTGGACCAGGTCCTCTGCTAGCATACATCAGTTCTGCATCACAGAAATCAGGTTGAGGATCTTGCCAGATCAAACAGAAGGACCCAGATCAGGTTAGAGCCAGATGGAACAGAAAGAGAGGCTGGGCTGCAAAACACTGGATGCTATATCTGACATGAGAGAGGGGGAATTCAGAAAACTACAGGTGTTGCTTGATGAATGGTACACAGGCAGTTACGTTATGAAAGCAGTAATATTTCAAGAACTAAGAACCCATAAATCAAGGAAAGCTACTATCAGAGTCATGAGTAATATCCACATGCATTTTAAACTAGGGATGCACTAAGAAAGATTTTTTTGGCCGATACCAATGACCGATTATTAACCAGCCATATTGGCTGATACCAATCCAATTGCTGATATGCAGCTCAGCAACTTGGTGACCAGCATCTGGCTGGTAAGTCTGTGGGGAGGAAAGGGGCATGGGGGCCAGACTGAGGCCTTCACAGTGAGGGAGGTGCTGGGGCTAAGGCTGGGACTGGGGTTGGGGCAGGAGCAGGGACAGAGGCAGAGGCAGGCACTGCCTAGTTGGGGTGAAGCAGGGCAGGGCCCAATAGGCCAAGGGGTCACAGAGCTGTGGCTCCACATTCTTGGCGAGATAGGTAGCCACCAAGGCCTAGGCGCTACCTGCCTGATGCTGGGATCTGGTGCCTCTGGACCCCACCATGGAAGCCATGTCCTTGGCCCACATTGGCAGCGCCTGTGGTGGAGGAGACTGGCTGATGGATGGAGTACTGGCACTGGATCCCCCTCTTCCACATGCCCCTGCCTCTTCCCTTCTGCCTCCCTGAGTCTGTTCACCAGCACCTCTGTCCAGTGCTCCAGGGTTTTGCTGCCACAGATGCTCCGCTTCACCCTCAGGTTGCACATGCTTGCCAGCACGTGGACCATACTGGACCACAATGGATCCAGCCATTTCTTGATGCTCTTCTTCAGCCACTTCACCAGTGCCTGCACATCTGGTGACAGTGGCGTGCCCCAGCCAGGAACATCGAGCCCCTGGAACTTCTCCATTTGGTTCTGAAGCTCCCTCACTACGGGTATCATCTCAAGGAATGGCTTGAGGACCACCAAGATCTGGGAGATGGTATCCCACTCAGCTTTGTTAAGGGGACCGCTGATCCCAATCTTCCTGACAAAGGCCATCTCATGGATGGCCTTCTGTTGCTTGACTAGCCTTTTGAGCATCAGGTATGTGGAGTTCTACCAGCCCTGCACACTGGACAGCCCAGCCCCATGGGACAGAGGGGTGACATGGGGCTGGTCTTCGGGCCTGAACCAACATGGGGTTAGCCTGTGGGTCATTCCACATGCCAGTTCCAGCCACATGATGGCTCAACCTCATGCACCATATCTGACCAGGTGCCGGCCCGTCTAGCAGGCAAGTCCATATCATCCAGCCTATGGGGTTCTCCACAGGTGTAGAAATTTGGCAGCAGGGGAGCAGCAATTAACTTTGCCATTGCTAACCCACACCCCAAACACACATTTCTGGACCCAAGGAGTGACTGATGAATCAGATGACATGGCCTCATGGACTGGATCCGGGCCACAGATGGAGGCTGAGTGCCAGAGGCTTAGACTATTCCAAAGGATTGGGACTAGACCACTACCTGCTAAGTTAAAGTCATTCTTGTATCCATCCTTCCCAAGATGCACTCTGTAGAAAAAGGATCCAACCCTTTGTTCCTCTGGGACTTCGGACCAACCCTAAGCGCTTGTCTATTCCACATGGATATTCAAGAGGCTAAAAAGTAATCTTTCATGCCACTCATGTGTTGTTCATTTGTCACCCTTAACCTTGGGAGTTGCTGAACTTCTGTTGAGCACGCATAAAGTTGTAAAATATTTTGGGATTCTTTAGAACGCTGCATAAATGTAAGCTATAGGACCCAATTCCACTGTTTCACTACTGCAGATCAGGAGTAACTCTTAAAATTAATAGCATTAGACCAGTGTAAGAACTGTGTAAAACCAGGACTGACTATTATTCTTACACTGTTCCGTTACTTGTTACTTAGGGACTTGAGCCTCAGTAAAGATATGATTTTATTTTTCACTATCTGGTTGTTCCCCCGCCACCATCCCAAATGAGCAAGGTGGAAAATGATGGTACTGTAGTCCTGCAAAAGTGTTTAAGGCTTCATAAATTTTCCTGTCCCACACTAGAATGAAAATCAGATCTTTCATCATTCATTGGTGAAAAACAAGAGCACAGATTAGCCTCAGACTGGGATGCTCACTTGGAATGTGAGAGAGTTGGGTTCAAGTTCCTCTCTCATTCAAATCAGGAACTACAACCTGTGTCTCCCACCCAGATGCCACACCACAAGCATGTGCACTCTCCTTCTGAGTTTGACTGGGCCTATCCCGTCAAAACTAACGTGCTCATTCCTGCAAAAAGTTTTGCTTTCAGCAAATCAACAATTTTTGATGAAAAAACATTTTGTCAGTTTAACACACTGGAGTCCCACGGGTGGCTGTGACGCCCCCCTGGTGGCTCCACGACTGTGCCCTGCTTTGCCCTTAGGGTACTCCTCCATCTCACCTGCCACAACTTGATGGAATATAAATAGATATAATGGGAGGCTGTTCCAAAGATGAGTGAGGTCACTCAAAACATCTGGGGGGATGATTTTGAAAGGCTATGTAACTGAGACTTCCTTCCCAGCTTTCCTTATTGCTGAAGGCTTCTGATGACACGAGTTGTCAAACAATCACTTGCTTATGAGCCCGCTAAGCTACATCACTCCTTGTTCCAATGTTTATTTTGCAAATGGACGTCTGTCCTGGCCTTTCTAGCTTTTTCAGGAGTCCAAAGGTGAGGTTCTTCAGTGCATCAATTAAGATATAAATTGTGATCCATGTAAGATTTTTAGCCAAGCACCTTCATGCTATTTCTCATTTGCCTTTCAAGAGGTCTTCTGGGATAAGCAGGTGTGTAATTGCCTATCCTGATAAGAAGCATTTGATAAAGTCACTAACACCTGCAGCAACCTCCCAACAAAGTTTATAAATGCTGACCTGTGGCTCCATACCTTTCCTCTTTGATGGTAGGTAGAGGCCTAGGGGCTGTTGTGTTGTAGACCATTGGTGGTGTTGGTGAGAAAACTTTGACCTCTTCCACAATAGATTGATATTCCAGAAAAAAGGGATCCCTATGAATGGAAGGGATCTAGCAGATGAAAATTGTGAGCATCATCTTTGGATGTAGTTTAAGTAACCTGGTGAGGACGGTTTAAACTAGGTCCTATCAAGGATTGTTACAAAACCTCCTCAGAGAGTGGTAGTTATCTGTGTTAGCCTAAGGTCAGGCAGAAGGCAGGGTAGATTTGTACCTTTATAGACTAACTGAATCAGAGATGTATAGCATAAGCTTTCATAAGCAAAGGATTTACTTCATCAGATGCTCATGAAAACCTCTTGAGAATCAAACTGGCAAGAGGTCTCAAGCTGTTCCACAGAGGTATGGTTTGGGTCCATTGAGAGTGTATTGAACAAATCTGCAGACGATACAAAACTGGGAAAAGCTGCAATCACTCTGATTAATCACAAAATTAAATCCAAGGGGATTTTAGTAATTTATAGGCAACAAAAATGAAAATAAAAAAGGCAAATGTAAGATGTTACATGTAAGGAAGAAAAAATAAACTGTAGCCTTGGAAGGATGTAAAGGCAGGCAAAGAAGATAAAGGGGTTGGAATGGGGTGGGATTGAAGGAACTAGACATGTTTAATTCATAGAAAAGGAGATTAAGGTAGAAGACTATAGTAGTTGCCAAGTATCTGAAAGGCTGTCATAAGAGACAAAAATTGTCTTCCCTTATCATGGTGGGGGGAGAATAACAGGCAATAGGATTAAACCATGGCAAAGACAATTTAGATCAAAACTCAGAGAAAACTCCAAAACTGTAAAAAAAAGTAGGACAATGGAGCAACCTGCCTTGGGAAGTTGAGGAATCACCTTCATTGGAGGTTTTCAAAAAGGGGTTGGTTAGACATCGATCTGGGATGCTTTAGGAACAGAGACTTCTGCATCTGTGCAAAGGGTGTGACTAGGTAGCCCCTGAAATTCTTTCAAGTCCTATAACTCCACGACACCCTGAATGACTGATCAATCAGAGAAAAATATAATAATGGTAAAGGAAAGAGGTAATGGGAGAAAGGGGGAATAGTGCACATGAAGGCCCCTGACATGGGAGGAAAAGAGGAAAGCAATAAGAGCACAAAATTCGCTGGAATGCCTAAAAACACTTCAAAAACTGCTTTTTGCTTTTCTTACTGGGAGCTGCCTAACAGCTGTGCATGGCGGCTCACCCAGCACATGGAGCCATTTAAAGGGGAAATAAAAAGAAATTTCTTCATTCCTCCCTCCTAGATCCTGCAGCACACTGGGGATGGGGGAGAAAGATAGAGGTCATCAAGTGCCTGCCCCGTTCAACCCAGGAGAAAAGTACTTTGGAGGGGGATGAAAAAGGATGAACACTTAGAGCCCTTGGTAGGGGGAGCAACTGGAGACATAGGGTCTCTGGTATTGTGAGGAAGGATGAATGAGGGACCTTGTATTTGGGCAAAGGGAAAGTATTATCTTTAGGACAAAGAATCTTAAATGTTAGAGCAATACCTAGGATTTCCATCTGGGTGGTAAATCTGAGACAAGCAAACTACAGACCTGCTGGATCCTGTGTCCTCGCGTCTGTTCCTACTGCTCTTCTCATTGGTTTTTTTCTTGATTTTGTGTTTTTTATGAAGCCAGTGATATCCTCACTTTGAGACATGCTGAATTCTTGCAGTGGTTCACTTTTTTTTTCCCTTGGGATGTGCCACCTGTGTAACAGTGTCCTTATTTAGCGCAAAAAAACTCCAATTATTTAATTCAGCTAAATAGAATACAGTGCACTAGCATGCAGTAGTCTGTCCACTAGAGGGAGGGCTGTCACACTGAAGGAAAAATAACCCTTTTTAAGACAATTATGTAAATACCCTGAAGAAGTTGGGGATATTCTTTCTACATTGCCTGATTTCTTATGAAACCAGGCAAATTTTCCTGACCTCTGGATAGGCACAAATACAGTCTCTTAAGCCAGAGGCTGACTGACCTTCTGCTCAGTCCAACATGTCCAAGACTTAAAATGCAATACTGTAAATAGAAACATTAAGCTACCTATGGTCTCAGTGACAGATTTTAAAGATTCAATATATTTTCCAAAGCCTGTGCTTTTTGTTTGGATTTTGCATTTCTCTGACTTTGGGCAGAAACCTAAGTGTGTTTCACTTTGCTCGCAGGCTGACTTTCAGGATGTGACTGTTATAGCAAGGTGTGTAAACATTGCAACAACATTTTACCATTGCTACTTTAAAAAAGCATAAGGCCTATTTCCGTTAGTTTTAGGGTTTGGAAAAGCTTGTCTAGGTAAAAATCTGAAATTGGGAATAAATGTAAGTTGGATGCATTGTTTTTGATTGTGGCTCTCAAGAGGCTGCTATTAAGAGACAGACGCTCTGTAGATACACTGATTTATTTCAACATGTGAGTCTGAACAGCTGTATATAGTATCTATGCTTAGATAGCCCTTCTTCCTTTCAAAGTCTGTGTATTTCCATTTGAGGTTAATAGGAGCTATACTAAGGCATTACCTCTTTTTGCAAAAGAAATTAAATCAGCAACAAGCCAAGGCAGAGATCCAAAGGTAGACCTGCGATATGAAGAACAGATGGTGGGAAGACAAGGTGAAAGAAATTCAACATCTTGTTGACATCTACAATATGACCATTGGGGGTGTTTTTCAGTGCCACCAAAGCCATCTATGGTCTGAACACTCGAGGATCAACCCCCTTGAGACATAAGGATAGAGGAGACCTGATCAAGGAAAGGGGAGCCATCGACACTCATTGGAAGAAGCATTTTGAAGACCTTCTCAATCAAGACTCTGTTGTTGATGAGAGCGTTCTCAACTCCATCCCACAACACCCAGCCAGAGACAATCTCAGAATCCCTCAAACCCTTGATGAGGTGAGGAAAGTCATCAAGCAGATGAAGAGCAGCAAGGCATCTGGAGCTGATGGAAACCCCACCAAAATCTTCAAGCAAGCAGGAGAGGCGCTCACATCACAGCTCCATGCCCTCATCTTAAGGATTTGGAGTGATGAGGAAATCCCAGATGACCTCAGGGATGCCATCATTATGACAGTCTTCAAAAAAGGAGACGGGTCCACCTGTGGAAATTACAAGGGATCACCTTACTGCCCACCACTAGAAAGGTCACTGCGAGAACCCTCCTGAACCACCTCCTTCCACTTGATGAAGAGCTCCTCCCAGGATTTGTGGTCTCCTATAGATGTGGGGGAAGCCTACTCTTCATTGATTAATTGATTAATCGAGTCTGTTGGAGCACAGAAATTGATGTGCTCTGGCATTTGTCCACATCAGGTTCATCAGCTTCCCTGCACGTCCCCACACTGAAAAAATGGTGGCGGGGCACTTTGAAATAAAACATGTTCTATGAGCTTAGTTAAAAGTGTCCCATTGACATTTTTCAGTGCTGGGACGCTGATACACGTGACACACGGGTGCTTTTAATTAGCACAGCTCACTAATTAAAGCGCTCGGTACTGCATCCCAGAACGCATGTAAAAATGCCTTAGTGTGGGTTTAGGGTATCAAGAGGCACAACTGACATGATCTTCGCTGCTCACCAGCTGCAGGAAAAATGCTGAGAACAACATAAACCTTTTTACATGGCCTTCTTTGATCTCATGAAAGCCTTTGACTGTCAACCAAGATGTGCTGTAGAGGATCCTTCTAAAGTATGGAGGCCCCCTGAAATTTGTCACCATCCTCTGCCTGCTTCATGATGGTTTGCAAGTGGTGGTTCTTAGTAACGGACCTATCACATATCCTTTTGAGGTTAAGATGGGAATTAAGCAAGGCTGTGCCATCACTCCAACACTCTTCTCAATATTCCTTGCTGTGACGCGACATCTGACCACCAACAAGCTTCTAGTCAGAGTGGAGCTAAACTACTGAGTGGATGGTGAACTGTTTAATCTCAGCCAAATCCAAGCCAAAACCAAGACCACCACAACCTCAATCATTGAGCTCCAGTATGCTGATGATACTGAAGTGTGTGTTCATTTTCATAGTTTCATAGTGGGTAGGGTCAGAAGAGACCTGAGCAGATCATCAAGTCTGATCCCCTGCCATGGCAGAAAAGAGTACTGGGGTCAAACAACCCCAGCAAGGTGTTCATCTAGCCTCCTCTTAAAGACCCCCAAGGTAGGAGCCAGCACCACTTTTCTTGGAAGTTGGTTCCAGATCCTAGCCGCCCTGACAGTGAAGTAGTGCTTCCTGATGTCTAGTCTGAATCTACCCTCTGTCAGCTTGTGAATTTGGAAGCAGACCTTCAGGCAATCAATGCCTTTTTGAGGCATACAAGAAAATGAGACTGACACGTAACATAAAGAAGACTAAGGTCCTTCATCAACAGTCCCTGGCTCTGGTCTTTCAGTTTTATGGTAAGACTCTGGAACACGTTGATTATTTCCCATGTCTTAGAAGTCATCTGTTGCAGAAGGCTGACATCAGTGAAGAAATCCAACATTGCCTCAAATGTGCAAGTGTAGCTTTCAGAACCCTGAGGAAATGGATGTTCAAAGATTGCAGCATCAGATCCAAAACCAAGCTCATAATTTATCAAGCAGTCATGATCCCCACCTTACTATATGGATCTGAGCCATGGACAACATACAGGAGAAACCTCAAGTCACTGGAGAAGTACTATCAATGCTACCTGAGGAAGACCCTTTTGAATCTAGTGGGAAGAGAGATGCTTCAACATTAGCGTCTTCTCACAAGCAAACAACATGAACATCGAGGTGATGATCATCCAACATCAACTTTTCTGGGTTGGCCACATCATCCAGACATCTAACTCCAGATTCCCAAAGCAAGTTTTATTTTCCCAGCTCAGTCAAGGCATATGCTCAAGAGGAGGACAGAGGAAGTGCTTCGAGGATGTCCTCAAGGCCAACTTGAAAAAAATGCAACATCGACATCAACTTGTGGGAGACTATTGCCCAGGACCGCCTGAAATGGAGGAAGTCCGCTGCGAGGATCTCAGGACTTTGAAACCTTATGGCAGGGGTTGTCAACTGGAGGTATGTGTACCCCTGGGGGTACTTTGAAAGGTCCAAGTGGGTACACGGGGGTGGGCAGGGATGGAGTGTCACCACCCCGTGCTGCTGCCTCACAGGAGCAGAGCCAGGGCGAGAGTGAGAGCAGGGCTGCACAGATGCCACGCTGTCACCAGTCTGCCACTTGCCACCCGCCTCCCCACGTCTGGCTGCTCACCACCCCCAGGGGTACACTTATTAAAAAAGGTTGAAAACCCATGCCTTATGACAATAATAGGAGATTCAAAAGCGGGAGCAGCAGAAACAACATGTTGTGGACCAAATCAAGAATCTGGAGCCACCCATCCCACACAGAAACAAGTGACTGAGGTCCAGAAGAGTCTGTCAATCCCAGATCAGCCTCGTCAACCATCTTCGGACCCATAGATAAAGCGATCATGAAAGACAATCATCCTTGACTGCGAGGGATTGCCGATGAAGCCGTAGCCCTCTGGCAAGAGATTCCTGAGATTCTCTTGAAGAAAAGTGGCCACATCCAAATGTATTCGTTATAGATTATATACTGTTCTTACTGTCTCAGCTATCCATCTTTTTAGGGCAGCTGAAATATAAAAAATAAGCTCTGGATGTGTTGAATTGCCAAACAGAATTCCCCTTGACGGTACCAGGAGCAAGCAGCCAGGGGAATGTGTGCGCAGCATGTTGGCCAGTATTTGAAGTGAAAAGAAACGCTGATGAGCGCAGAAGTTTTCTTCTGCTCAGAGTGAACGTTGATGTCACAGATGCAGTGCTTCATGATTAATTCATTCAGAACCTTAAATTATTGTAAAAAAAAAATCCTGCCTTCTGAGAAACATGCCTGTATTATGGTTGAGTCAGAAATAGTGTCAGAAACTGACTCTAAAATGCAGGGGAAAATATTGCATTTTTGTTCCATTTAACTAGTCTTTTTGATGATCAGAGAGTAAATAGACTGTTGGTTTTTACTTCAAACATACAACCTGATCGTGAGTAAATCCCCTCCATGAAATGGGCTCCCTGGAAAAATGACAGAGCCTTAGCTTGTGTTATTTTTCCCAGGGAAGTCCTGTGGGGCCAGATGAAACCAGCATACATTAGCTGCCTCAAGAATTACCTAAATATTTTTACCGGCTTGAAGGACTTTAAAAAAGGTCCTCATTGCTGCTCCTGTGGTGCAGTCTGCCTGTCCCTGAGTGTGCATAATGGGGGTGGGAGCAGAGGATATAGCCACCCCTGCAGCACAGGTCACTGCTCCCATACCCCACTTCGCAAAATTCTGGATCTGCCCGTACCTTTCATCATTCAGCATGGAGCGGCCTGGTCTTTACAAAAGGTGTCAGGCAGGCGTTCGCTCAAAAACTGTAAGGAACATAATGGAACACTTGGGAACTATGAATAATAATACTGACTCCAGAAGTCAATTATAATATAAGTGTAATAGTTAATATAATAGTAATATAAGTATAATAGTTAATAAGGATACAGCGTTACAAGGCAGGTCATTAATAGTTCAGATGTAACAGATGGTTGCAACCATGGATAAGCCCCTCAGAGAGTGGGGACACTCCATAGAAAACTCGGTAAGAGCTGAACCTGTAAGGTAGGTAGTGTAATAAATTAGCTTTGGGTTTTTCTGTATATGATTCAAAAAATAAAAATTTATTTTTTAGTAGATTTAACTTTCTCAGTGTGCAGTTTTAGAATTATTACAGACAGATTATGGAATATATACTCTCTATAGAGAGTATTTAAAATAAAGAGTAGCATCACCTATATAACACTATGGGCCCTGCTACACATTCTAATTAAAGCTGGATAAAAAACAGCTGTAGAGTTGTTACAAATTTTCAAGCACTAACTTTATAGCTGATTGGCTCTTTTTATAGCTGGGTAAACATTTGTATCCTAAGATAATTATTTTGCACTTGTGGCCGGCCTAAATTTATTGTGCACTTAATCAGTTAATTCCATAATATATGTAATATGTAGTGGGGGGGCCTAAGGTTGAGATCAGTACTGCAAATGGGACTGAAAGGGCATAGCCCTAATTTTATTCACTCCTGGTGAGTATATACCATCAATACATAACCAAGGGGTGAAACATATGTGAAAAAAGTCTATACAATACAACAATATCCTGATTTCACTGGGGACAATAACAAAACCTTCAGTTCTGAGAATCCCACTTGCAATTTCTCTCAGTCCCAGGAAGCACAGTAACCGTTCAGCTATCCAGCCTTTATCAGAAGAGCTGTCTCCCTTCCTTTTGAGTCAGTCAGCACAGCAAGCCTCTAGGAATATCCTGTGCCTTCAGACAGTGCAATTGCAGGCAAACCAGCGTTCAGGTAATTGGAGCTTCCAGATCTGCTTCTGAACCAGAAGGATAATATATACCATATGACGTATTGTCAAAATATTCTAGTTCCTTTTATACATACATAAATGTAAAGAAAGGTAGTTAGCTACATTAGTCTGAAGTCAGGCAGGAGGTAGGGCCGAATGACATCTTAAGTATTTACTCATTCAGAAAGGAATAAGCTTTCGTAGATAAGACAATTTTACAGGTAGAATGTAATGGGCCAGATCCTACTTCGAGTTTCGGTAGTGTAAGATCCTTGCACCTTAAACATTTTAAAGACAGGCTACTTATCTTACAGTGACTAACCCAAGATGTCTTTGAGATGCCTCAGGCATGCAAGCCTGATGTCAGTAGTGTCTGCTATGCATGCAACCAGAACAGAACACCATCCCATTCTCTACAGACAGGGCAGCCCAGCCCAAAGTGCCACTCCTTTCACTAGTGCTTATCTTGATAAGAACTCCATGTCAATAAGGAAGCAGAGTGAGTTGTGGACAAAAGCATCTTTGACAGAACTGTTGTTCCTATAAGGTAAGTAATCCCCCTTCTTCACAGATTTGTTCACAGGGTCATAGTGTAAATGTGTGGCTATCTGTCCAAGGAGATGGATGAGTCAAATCCTTACCTCAATAGTTGCAACTAGTTCTGTCAAACTGGGCACTTGGGGATCCAGAAGCTGTGATAATGGAAGAGAGTCATAGAAAAGCAGGGCTGGAGCAGACTTTAGGAGGCAATTTAGCCCAACGACCTACTCAAGGCAGGACTAAGCCATTTTAGACAAATGTCTGTTTAACCTATTCTTAAAAACTTCTAAGGATGGAGATTCACAGCCTCTTTAGGTATCTGGTACAATGCTTAGCCACTCTCATAGTGAGAGAGTTTTTTTCTAATATACAACCAAAGTTTCCTTGCTGCAATTTGACACCAATACTCCTTGTCCTGTCCCCTGCAGCCACAGAGAGGAGTCTATCACCGTGCCTGGAGTCTAAATAGGTTGAGAACTACTGCCCTAATGGAACAAGCATAACTTGAAAAGGAGTGGCTAGTTCGCCCACAGAGCAGGAAATCATAATGCAGCCTTTAGCAGGAAATGGCTTGCCCATTACATTCATTCCCAAGAGTCACAACAAGAGTCAAAGTTGTTTACACAAATGCATTACAATGGAGAGATAAAAGGAAGTAGCCCTATGAACAGCTAGTACTGGAGTGGGCAATTGTTTGGGCCGAAGAGCCCCTTAAGTAATTTAAGTGAGCTGTTGCAGGCCTGGGGAAGGGGGTGCTGACCTGGCGCTGTGGTGGAGGGGGGCTGAAATGGCCTGGCAGGAGGGGAAGGGGCAATTGGTCCTATCTGGCCCCAGGTTGTCTGCCCTGCACCCACCACCAGGGGCACAGACTGGCCTGAGACCCCTGAGGACAGGGAGCACTCAGTCTGATGGATGGGAAGAGGTCATGGGCGAGTGGAGAGTGGCATTTGGGAGCAGGCAGGTGGGGCTGGGATCATGGGGACATGCAAGGAGTGGATTATGGCTCTCCCCCAGGCCCTGGCCCCACTCTTTCACTGCCCTGCAATCCTGGTCCCAGCTCCACCTGCCTGTCCTGCTTCCGGGCACCACTCCCTGCCCACCCACTGCCCCATCCCATCCACCTGGCTGAGCATGTCCTACCTGCGGGGGTCCTGGGCCAGTCTCAATGGAGACCCTGCCTGCCCATCTGCCTGCTTCATTTGGCACCCCCAATGGTGGGTACAGGATGGATGGGCAGCAGCAGCCGGGCAGTGAGCCACTGCCGTGGGCGCTGCCGGGAAGCCGAGTCTGGCAGCCATGCTGCCTCCTCCTCACCATGTGCCCAGGGGCTGCAGGATTGGTTGTGTGCACCATAGTCTGGGCTGCCCCCGTCATACCTGGGCCAGGCAGGGCCATATAAAATCCCTTGATGGATTGGATCAGGCCTGTGGATCGTATTTTGCCTAGCTCTGAGTTAGCACATGGATTCAAGAATGAGATTTAGGAGAAAAGAGTGGTGGATAAATAAACAGATTTATGTAAAATTTGAGGTTATTTTTGGCAAGAAATGAGTGCAGCTTAGGTGTTACTCTGTCTTTGTGAAAGGCTGCCTGTAGCAAACCTTCATTCATCCTTCAATTTTCCTTACACTGGGGGCTGAAAGAACAGCATCGAGAAATACCGCATTAATGGAAAGTGACAAAGAACACGTTGCCTTTGGGCCAGAACGTGAGTGCATCAAAGGTGTAACTACTACTACATTCAAATCCCAACTGGGAAATCTAGCTATCTCAGGCTGAGAGAGAAAATGTGTGACTGCACACAGATGGATGACGTATGGAAATAGCAGCCAGTGGACCTGTACAAAGATAACTGAAAGCCCAACACAATTTAAAAACAACAGCCCAGGTTGACAGATGTAGAAGACTGCTTACAGACATGAACACCCCCCGTCCCTGCCAGCGGGCTCTTTACTTTAAATTTAGCGCACCTCCGTGCTGAGCCCAGTGCATGCCCAGAAGTGGCACTGTGTTAGTGAGACCCGGCTTGCCCACCGTCTGTACAGACTGAGTATTTTAGTAGGGCTTTTTGGCACTTTAATAGCTGATTG
The DNA here is from genome assembly GCF_030867095.1 of Alligator mississippiensis. Classification (NCBI taxonomy): domain Eukaryota; kingdom Metazoa; phylum Chordata; order Crocodylia; family Alligatoridae; genus Alligator; species Alligator mississippiensis. The sequence goes on along the minus strand of NC_081829.1, from coordinate 87,301,511 downwards.
AATAGCTATTTTGACACTATATGGATCCCTATTTGAACATCCATTGAATCAGCTATTAGATAAAAGTGCCAAAAAGCCCCGCTGAAGCACCTGATCTATGTAGACGTTGCAGAGCTGGGTGAAACTAATGTGCTGCTGTTTCTGGTAAAGCATGGGGGTTTTTTTGTGGGTTTTTTTTAACATCGGTCAGCAGCTGAAAAGTCCAGGGTGAACACGATTCTGAACAGACTATGAAAAGAGTTACTACATCTTTTAGTATAATTATAATATTTATACCAGTTTATAAGTGTACCAGTATTTTCTCCTACACCTAAGTATTCCTGCAGAGATAACCCCACAATTTCTGACTGTTCATAGGGGTATGTCCTTTCATTTTTCCAAACCATTTTTGTAAGCATCTAGAGATGTTTGTTTACTATTATCTTGAGTTAAAATGTCTAAAGAGCTGTGAGCAGGTTGTTTCAACAGAACTCAGCCAGCCACATTCTTCTAGGTTCAGAGAAAGTATCTTGAAAGGTGTTGGAAGTAGAAGAGTTGGACTGACTGACACATGCCTCAAGTTGCAAGACCAGAATTCATGTGCCTATCTGGAGAGCATCAGCAGTTCTTGAGACTTGTAATAGTGAATCTTCTCCAGAACTCTGGGGATTAATGGAGTGGGAAGAAAGGCATAAAGCAGTTTGGGGTCCCATTGCATCTTAAATGCATCCACTATAGAACCTGGATGCATTTACTTTCTACATGGGAGCATAAAATAATTTGACATTCACATTGTTTGTGAACAAGTCTATCAAAGGAAAACCCCATCCTAGAGTGCATGACCCAAAAATGAAATTTTCAACTCTTCATTCATGACTGAAAGAGCTTTTCCTGCTGAATTGTTCCAAGTACCCAGAAGGTGAACAGCTATTAGACTAAATCAAACTAGGATCTACTGCAAAGTGTATTGCTTTATAACAGGGGTGAGCAATTATTTTGGGCAGAGGGCCACTTACTGAGGTTTGGCAAGCCGTCGAGTGCCGTTTGACAGGCAGCTCAGGGCAGGTGCACATTAATTTTCTAAATTTTTTAGGGGACCCGCAGGCTGGATAGAATGGCCTGGTAGGCCGCATCCACCCCCGGGCCACATTTTGCCCACCCCTGCTTTATAACATAAGAGAAACGTCTGTCTGATATGATATAGTACAAAGTAACCAAACTGTTTGTCAGAATTTCTGATGATGCCCTGAAAGACTGGGACACCTTGCAAACAGCCCTGAAATCAAGTACAATTCTATTCAATTGAGACTGCATGAAACTTTGTGTCTCCAAGCAAGCATGTCAGTCTGCCTCAGACACTCGGGCATCAGAGTCTTTGGGTGGACATTGGATGAAACAGAACACCTTGGCAAACATTTAGAGGATCCATCCAGCAAAGGCAAGATGATACCACTTGGTGAGGAACTTGCAGAGGTTGTTTCTGTTTGGCTGATAAATTGTCATCAGCCAACCCTGAAGTGACTATATGTAGCTGCACACATAGAATTACATGAATACAGGCTATCATATGGCCCAGCAGGCCAAAGCAAATTTTCACCATAGTTCCTGGGTGACACCAATGTGAGACATGGTGTGATTCATGGTCAAGCAGTTCTTCAGAGGAAGGAGTGCTGCAGGACGTCGGAACACCTCTATGAATTCTACAGACCGGGTAAGGTCTCATTAGAGATCTAGTTTGGAGAACAACTATAGAAATGCAGAAGTCCTGTTGAACTGACTGACTAAAATCAGCTATTGGTCTAGACAGGAAAACACAAGGAATCCTTGCCTCCTTAGGTAAGTGGCTACTACAGTCATACATTATGCTAGAATTTAGGAAAATTCAAAGGGAATTAGGTAACAAGAAACAAACAACTAAATCCTGTAAATACAACAGGCCAGTGGTGCAAGGATTGTAAACTGATAATAATGTCCCTTGATCATGAACTATATGCTCAACTACAAAACAGGACATCAGTCCCAACATTTTGCCTTCTGCTTACATTATAACAAGCATTAGTTATCTGCATATCTGTTAAGTGCATAAGCTGATTACTCTTAAGTGCACAAGAACAGACACACTGTCTAGTTCAGTGGTCACCAACCTGGGGATCCTGATTTACAGGTACATCTCAAAACCTCTTTTGATAAATCCTTGGCTGGGGGGCAGCTGGGCATGTGCGCACGTGCACACCCACTGCCCCCAGCTTCAGCAGGGCAATATGTGGGGTAGGGAAGGGGCAGGAGCCAGATTGAGCCCCCATGGTAAGCAGCTGACCGTGCGGCCCAGCCAGGAGCAGGGGAAGATAAGTGGGGCCCCAGCCCGGCTGGGTGGTGGGAGGATTGGAGCCTGTGGGGGGTCCTCTAAGGGCACGGGGGGGGGGAGGGACTCCCACCCATTTCTTCAGGGGCGGAGGTGGCAGAGGCTGCCATCACTGTGCCTTGAGCCCTGCTGCAAGGTGGCCACATGTGAGTGCAGCTCAGCTCAGCTCAGCAGCGGGGACTCACATGGGGGTGGCCCTAGTCCAGCTGGGTCTGGGAAGATCTGGTCATTCGGAGGGGGTGTGTGGGGGGGGCTCCCATCGCTGGGCACAGCTTAGCGGAGGCCCTGGGGGCCCATGCCTCTCCCCCACCTGTGCTCGGGGTGCAGCGGGCAGCCCACAGCAGCAGCCGCCTCATCCCAAGCACAGGTGGGGGAGGCATGGGCCCTTGGGGCCTCTGACAGGCTGTGCCCAGCAGCAGGAGCCCCTCCCCACATGCTCCTGGACCACGGAGACTTCCAGACCCAGCCGGGCCAGGTCTCGATGCCACATTCCTCTGGCTGCCAGACGGGTGCAGCTCAGTGCAGACGCAGCACAGAAGTGGGATCGGACCCTGACCCAGCAGGGTCTGGGACACTCTGTGGTCCAGCGATGCATGGGGCAGGGTGGGCGTGTGGTAGATCCTGGGGTGCCCTTTAGTTCCAAAAAGTGATCTTCACCGCAAAAAGCTTGGAGACCACCGGTCTAGTCGGTAAGGCAGCAGTGTCAAAGACGTGGCCCGCAGCGTTCTACCTTCCAGCCTGCGGTACTGCCTGTGGGTGTTAGACCGGCTTGAGGTGGGCTGCCCTGCCCCTGCAGGTGCTAGCCCCAGCCCTGTGCACTGCATGAGGTCCACAGTCAGTCAGAGAATGTGTCACTTATGGTACAAGTGACTTGGTCACTCTGGATTGGCCCCGAGTGCCGGATCTGATGCATGGGGCTGCTCTGTAAGCCTGACCTGGCTTGTGGAGTAGCCCTGCACACCTCATCCAGCCCACAGGGCCAGATGAGTTTGACATGTGCAATAAGGTAACCATACTGCCTTTCACTGCATATATAACGAGGACCCATCAAATGTGAAGGCTTCTAAGGCAGCCAGTCCTGAACTGACAAGGCTCCAGCAATTTCAAGACTGCTACTAAAAGCATAAGTAGGGCTGGACTGTTGTAGCTGTGATAGGAGAAATATGGGCAAAGCAAAATTATTTATGATTATATCTTTTATTGAACCAAGTTAATAAAAGGTATGACCAAAAAACCTGTGTTTGTTGCATTAGAGGAATAAGGCGCTCTGAGAAACAAGGTACCAAGTCATAAAGAGGTGTGAAAAGATTAGCCCCTGCTGTTATTGTACCTAGTGAGTATTGGTTGAGCTTGGATAAATATATGCTCTCAGTTACTGTGTGGGGTTTTTTTTTCCATCCTGAGGTTACACACTTAAATGGAGCACAGGTGGACAGGATGAACTGACATGGAAAAATTACACATTTTACAAGCTAAAAGTTGTGAACCAATCTGTGGGATCTAAGGAAGGGATCATAGAGTGACTGCCTAAAATGTTAAGCATTGGATATACTTATTGAGATATGAGATCTCAAGCTGAACATCATCCACCCTTCTTCCTAATAGAAACCCTAGCCACAAACCTGGAGCCACAAACCCAGTCAAACTAGGGCTGGATATTTGGCTGGTCAAATAAAGTGCACTCAATTTACTGGTCACATATTGGTCAAAAATTGTAAAACAATTGCCAATAGGTCCAAATAATACACAGGAAAAAATTCATTAAGAAATGTCTCAAAAAATTGTATTTCTGTCAAGAAAACCAAAAAAAGTGTTTTTTGTAAAATTGCTTTAATGTTTGACTGGTCAAAAAATATGCAGTCAGTTGACAATATTTGACTGGCTTGTCAATCCTAAATCAACTAGATCATAGTCTTCAAACAGGTGCGTCTGTATCCACAGAGCCATGGACCATAACAAGCCCCTGGAACATGAGACTGTAACTTGGGAGGAAGGCTTACAGAAACCCTCCTGTAAATCGGTGGATCCAATTAGGGCTAACGACTTCCAGTTACCATGGTTATTATGTATTTGTATTTCCACATCAGTTGGGAGCCCCAGTTATGTACCAGGATCCCTTGTGCTTTGTATTTATAGGTAAGTGTGCTTTGTACTTACTATTAGAAGGAGTAGAGGAAAAAAAAGAATAATATTCCTCTAATGATATAACATAGCCTTATGGAGTGAAAACAGGAATTAAAGCCTTAGAGGCAGGTTCTGCCACTTATGTTATTTTCATCTTCAGTCCTTTAGGTTTTGGTACTGATGGTATTAGATACAGCAGAGAAGACAGATCTAGCCAATTATTCAACAAACACCCTGATATGATAAGGTTGTCAGATGTAAATGCAATTTTAGCAGATCAAGTCAGGATCAATAAGAGCATGGGCAGGACAATCTGCAAAGAAATCTTGGATGGAAAAGATTCTGATGCCAACTGCAATGATACCAATGTGGGGATGCCAGTCACCCATGTAGGATGCGGGACTGAGTTAAAAAATGTGCTTCTCCAGACTCATATGCATCATAACACTATAACACAACTTTGAAGACCCTGATCTAAGTGTACCAGCATGATGAGTCTTTGCCTTTTTTGTGACTAGTACTGGGGACAGGGCTCAGTGTCGAATGATGCCTGATCTTTTCTGTCTCAAGCAACAGGTGCCAGGGCCCAGGAAGGCTGACAAGTAGGAAGCCACTTAGCAGCCGGCCTGTCCTCTCCAGGTCTCTTCTCTCCTTTAGGCCGGCGGCATGTCAAGACTCCAGTTTCGCAGAGCTGGATTTTGCAGGCACACCAAGCTCAGACCAGGCACCTAGCGCATCACAGGCCTCCCAGGCCTGCGCTCACAAACCCCCCTACCCAACTGACTG